>NC_068431.1:32124611-32468463 GCF_023373465.1 Oncorhynchus keta | reverse complement strand
TGAAATCAACCCTAACGAGCCATGGAGATGAACCAGAATCACTGCCCAGCTATCCCGAGTTCATCGGGCCAGTCAATTTCACATTCCTGCAGGATTTTTATAGCATGACAAATTCGTGATGGTACCTGCCCATTGAACCATATTGCAAATGCACAGTGACTTTGCAAAAGTGAGAAAACATAAACAAATGGACATGATGAAATCAACACAACGAGTGATGGAAATGTACAACTATCACTGCTCAGCCATCCTGTGTTCATCAGACCAGTCAATTTTGCATTTTGAGCATGTCAAATTTCATATGGTAAATGCACATTGAAACATATTGCAAATGCGCGCGCACTTGCAATATGATTCTATAGTGTAAAAACATCACCTAATGGACATGATGAAATCAACACAACGAGTGATGGAAATGTACAACTATCACTGCTCGGCCATCCTGTGTCCATCAGACCAGTCAATTTTGCATTTTTGAGCATGTCAAATTTCATATGGTAAATGCACATTGAAACATATTGCAAATGCGCGCGCACTTGCAATATGATTCTATAGTGTAAAAACATCACCTAATGGACATGATGAAATCAACACAACGAGTGATGGAAATGTACAACTATCACTGCCCGGCCATCCTGTGTTCCCATAGCGAGCATTAATATCAGAATGACCGGTAAATGCATTTACAACCATATTTTTATTTTTGGGTTACCAGTTGCACAACAATGCACGTGCATTTGCAATATGATTCTATAGTGAAAAAACATCACCTAATGGACATGATGAAATCAACACAACGAGTGATGGAAATGTACAACTATCACTGCTCGGCCATCCTGTGTCCACCAGACCAGTCAATTTTGCATTTTTGAGCATGTCAAATTTCATATGGTAAATGCACATTGAAACATATTGCAAATGCGCGCGCACTTGCAATATGATTCTATAGTGTAAAACATCACCTAATGGACATGATGAAATCAACACAACGAGTGATGGAAATGTACAACTATCACTGCCCGGCCATCCTGTGTTCCCATAGCGAGCATTAATATCAGAATGACCGGTAAATGCATTTACAACCATATTTTTATTTTTGGGTTACCAGTTGCACAACAATGCACGTGCATTTGCAATATGATTCTATAGTGAAAAAAACATCACCTAATGGACATGATGAAATCAACACAACGAGTGATGGAAATGTACAACTATCACTGCTCGGCCATCCTGTGTCCATCAGACCAGTCAATTTTGCATTTTTGAGCATGTCAAATTTCATATGGTAAATGCACATTGAAACATATTGCAAAATGCGCGCACTTGCAATATGATTCTATAGTGTAAAAACATCACCTAATGGACATGATGAAATCAACACAACGAGTGATGGAAATGTACAACTATCACTGCCCGGCCATCCTGTGTTCCCATAGCGAGCATTAATATCAGAATGACCGGTAAATGCATTTACAACCATATTTTTATTTTTGGGTTACCAGTTGCACAACAATGCACGTGCATTTGCAATATGATTCTATAGTGAAAAACATCACCTAATGGACATGATGAAATCAACACAACAGAGTGATGGAAATGTACAACTATCACTGCTCGGCCATCCTGTGTCCATCAGACCAGTCAATTTTGCATTTTTGAGCATGTCAAATTTCATATGGTAAATGCACATTGAAACATATTGCAAATGCGCGCACTTGCAATATGATTCTATAGTGTAAAAACATCACCTAATGGACATGATGAAATCAACACAACGAGTGATGGAAATGTACAACTATCACTGCCCGGCCATCCTGTGTTCCCATAGCGAGCATTAATATCAGAATGACCGGTAAATGCATTTACAACCATATTTTTATTTTTGGGTTACCAGTTGCACAACAATGCACGTGCATTTGCAATATGATTCTATAGTGAAAACATCACCTAATGGACATGATGAAATCAACACAAAAAGTGATGGAAATGTACAACTATCACTGCTCGGCCATCCTGTGTTCATCAGACCAGTCAATTTCACATTCCTGCAGGATTTTATAGCATGACAAATTCGTGATGGTACCTGCCCATTGAACCATATTGCAAATGCACAGTGACTTTGCAAAAGTGAGAAAACATAAACAAATGGACATGATGAAATCAACACAACAGGTGATGGAAATGTACAACTATCACTGCTCAGCCATCCTGTGTTCATCAGACCAGTCAATTTTGCATTTTTGAGCATGTCAAATTTCATATGGTAAATGCACATTGAAACATATTGCAAATGCGCGTGCACTTGCAATATGATTCTATAGTGAAAAACATCACCTAATGGACATGATGAAATCAACACAACGAGTGATGGAAATGTACAACTATCACTGCTCGGCCATCCTGTGTCCATCAGACCAGTCAATTTTGCATTTTTGAGCATGTCAAATTTCATATGGTAAATGCACATTGAAACATATTGCAAATGCGCGCGCACTTGCAATATGATTCTATAGTGAAAAACATCACCTAATGGACATGATGAAATCAACACAACGAGTGATGGAAATGTACAACTATCACTGCTCGGCCATCCTGTGTCCATCAGACCAGTCAATTTTGCATTTTTGAGCATGTCAAATTTCATATGGTAAATGCACATTGAAACATATTGCAAATGCGCGCACTTGCAATATGATTCTATAGTGTAAAAACATCACCTAATGGACATGATGAAATCAACACAACGAGTGATGGAAATGTACAACTATCACTGCCCGGCCATCCTGTGTTCCCATAGCGAGCATTAATATCAGAATGACCGGTAAATGCATTTACAACCATATTTTTATTTTTGGGTTACCAGTTGCACAACAATGCACGTGCATTTGCAATATGATTCTATAGTGAAAAAACATCACCTAATGGACATGATGAAATCAACACAACGAGTGATGGAAATGTACAACTATCACTGCTCGGCCATCCTGTGTCCATCAGACCAGTCAATTTTGCATTTTTGAGCATTTCAAATTTCATATGGTAAATGCACATTGAAACATATTGCAAATGCGCGCGCACTTGCAATATGATTCTATAGTGTAAAAACATCACCTAATGGACATGATGAAATCAACACAACGAGTGATGGAAATGTACAACTATCACTGCTCGGCCATCCTGTGTTCCCATAGCGGGCATTAATATCAGAATGACCGGTAAATGCATTCACAACCATATTTTCATTTTTGGGTTACCAGGTGCCTATTTTCAATCACCAGTTGCACAACATGCGTATCCATCAGAATATTTTAAACAGTCCATAAAGCACTCAGGACTGCCCCCATAGATAGAGGGCCGTAGTAGGGTACTCCCATAGCGGGCATGGATAATAGGAGTCCCGGTAAATGCATTTACAACCATATTTTAATTTTTGGGTTACCAGTTGCACAACAATGCACGTGCATTTGCAATATGATTCTATAGTGAAAAACATCACCTAATGGACATGATGAAATCAACACAACAAGTGATGGAAATGTACAACTATCACTGCTCGGCCATCCTGTGTTCATCAGACCAGTCAATTTCACATTCCTGCAGGATTTTTATAGCATGACAAATTCGTGATGGTACCTGCCCATTGAACCATATTGCAAATGCACAGTGACTTTGCAAAAGTGAGAAAACATAAACAAATGGACATGATGAAATCAACACAACAGGTGATGGAAATGTACAACTATCACTGCTCAGCCATCCTGTGTTCATCAGACCAGTCAATTTTGCATTTTTTGAGCATGTCAAATTTCATATGGTAAATGCACATTGAAACATATTGCAAATGCGCGTGCACTTGCAATATGATTCTATAGTGAAAAAACATCACCTAATGGACATGATGAAATCAACACAACGAGTGATGGAAATGTACAACTATCACTGCTCGGCCATCCTGTGTCCATCAGACCAGTCAATTTTGCATTTTTGAGCATGTCAAATTTCATATGGTAAATGCACATTGAAACATATTGCAAATGCGCGCACTTGCAATATGATTCTATAGTGTAAAAACATCACCTAATGGACATGATGAAATCAACACAACGAGTGATGGAAATGTACAACTATCACTGCCCGGCCATCCTGTGTTCCCATAGCGAGCATTAATATCAGAATGACCGGTAAATGCATTTACAACCATATTTTTATTTTTGGGTTACCAGTTGCACAACAATGCACGTGCATTTGCAACATGATTCTATAGTGTAAAAACATCACCTAACGGAGATGATGAAATCAACACAACGAGTGATGGAAATGTACAACTATCACTGCTCGGCCATCCTGTGTTCATCAGACCAGTCAATTTTGCATTTTTGAGCAAGGTCAAATTTCATATGGTAAATGCACATTGAAACATATTGCAAATGCACGTGCACTTGCAATATGATTATATAGTGAAAAAACATCACAAAATGGACATGATGAAGTCAACACAACGAGTGATGGAAAGGAACAACTATCACTGCCCGGCCATCCCGAGTTCATCAGGCCAGTCAATTTTGCATTTCTGCAGGATTTTGAGCATGTCAAATTTCTTACGTCATTTGGCCCACAAAAAAATCCTTATGCACAATTTAAAAAAATATATAAAAAATATGATAATAAAATTGGACAAAAGTATATTCATACAGTTCTTACACATGTGTAATTGACAAAAAAATTGAAAGAATTTCAAAAACGGTCCAGAAAGCACTTTTTTAAGGGTGTGTGAAGTTTTTTACAAAATTTTGAAATTTTTGACTTTTGACTTTGACTTCCTATGAAATCATATTGGAATTGGACAAAACATATTCCTTATGCGCATGTAAAAAAAAAAAAAAAAAATTATGATAATAAAATTGGACAAAAGTATATTCATACAGTTCTTACACATGTGTAATTGACAAAAAATCGAAAGAATTTCGAAAAACGGTCCAGAAAGCACTTTTTATGGGTGTGTGAAGTTTTTACAAAATTTTGACATTTTTGACTTTTGACTTTTGACTTCCTATGAAATCATATTGGAATTGGACAAAACATATTCCTTATGCGCATATAAAAAAAAAAAAAAAAATTATGATAATAAAATTGGACAAAAGTATATTCATACAGTTCTTACACATGTGTAATTGACAAAAAAATCGAAAGAATTTCAAAAACGGTCCAGAAAGCACTTTTTAAGGGGTGATAAGTTTTTGAAAAAAGTTCATTTTTTCAAAATTTTACTTTTGACATTAATTTGGGTTACATATCCAATATGAAAAACCCCGGTGGAGCGCATTTGCCCCCTGTTGAATTTTTAAAGTGTTACAACTGGCAATTACCATATGGCATTTGCAATACACTTTGGATGAATCAACGCCGAATTGGGTGGTATTGGCCAATGTGTATATGGTTTGTCCGATGCCAATGACATGCCATTCATTTTTGTCCAATACAGGGGGGTATTCCCTTACTTATGTGATAGTTGTACATTTCCATCACTCGTTGTGTTGATTTCATCATGTCCATTAGGTGATGTTTTTACACTATAGAATCATATTGCAAGTGCGCGCGCATTTGCAATATGTTTCAATGTGCATTTACCATATGAAATTTGACATGCTCAAAAATGCAAAATTGACTGGTCTGATGGACACAGGATGGCCGAGCAGTGATAGTTGTACATTTCCATCACTCGTTGTGTTGATTTCATCATGTCCATTAGGTGATGTTTTTTCACTATAGAATCATATTGCAAGTGCACGCGCATTTGCAATATGTTTCAATGTGCATTTACCATATGAAATTTGACATGCTCAAAAATGCAAAATTGACTGGTCTGATGAACACAGGATGGCTGAGCAGTGATAGTTGTACATTTCCATCACCTGTTGTGTTGATTTCATCATGTCCATTTGTTTATGTTTTCTCACTTTTGCAAAGTCACTGTGCATTTGCAATATGGTTCAATGGGCAGGTACCATCACGAATTTGTCATGCTATAAAAATCCTGCAGGAATGTGAAATTGACTGGTCTGATGAACACAGGATGGCCGAGCAGTGATAGTTGTACATTTCCATCACTTGTTGTGTTGATTTCATCATGTCCATTAGGTGATGTTTTTTCACTATAGAATCATATTGCAAATGCACGTGCATTGTTGTGCAACTGGTAACCCAAAAATTAAAATATGGTTGTAAATGCATTTACCGGGACTCCTATTATCCATGCCCGCTATGGGAGTACCCTACTACGGCCCTCTATCTATGGGGGCAGTCCTGAGTGCTTTATGGACTGTTTAAAATATTCTGATGGATACGCATGTTGTGCAACTGGTGATTGAAAATAGGCACCTGGTAACCCAAAAATGAAAATATGGTTGTGAATGCATTTACCGGTCATTCTGATATTAATGCCCGCTATGGGAACACAGGATGGCCGAGCAGTGATAGTTGTACATTTCCATCACTCGTTGTGTTGATTTCATCATGTCCATTAGGTGATGTTTTTACACTATAGAATCATATTGCAAGTGCGCGCGCATTTGCAATATGTTTCAATGTGCATTTACCATATGAAATTTGAAATGCTCAAAAATGCAAAATTGACTGGTCTGATGGACACAGGATGGCCGAGCAGTGATAGTTGTACATTTCCATCACTCGTTGTGTTGATTTCATCATGTCCATTAGGTGATGTTTTTACACTATAGAATCATATTGCAAGTGCGCGCGCATTTGCAATATGTTTCAATGTGCATTTACCATATGAAATTTGAAATGCTCAAAAATGCAAAATTGACTGGTCTGATGGACACAGGATGGCCGAGCAGTGATAGTTGTACATTTCCATCACTCGTTGTGTTGATTTCATCATGTCCATTAGGTGATGTTTTTCACTATAGAATCATATTGCAAATGCACGTGCATTGTTGTGCAACTGGTAACCCAAAAATAAAAATATGGTTGTAAATGCATTTACCGGTCATTCTGATATTAATGCTCGCTATGGGAACACAGGATGGCCGGGCAGTGATAGTTGTACATTTCCATCACTCGTTGTGTTGATTTCATCATGTCCATTAGGTGATGTTTTTACACTATAGAATCATATTGCAAGTGCGCGCGCATTTGCAATATGTTTCAATGTGCATTTACCATATGAAATTTGACATGCTCAAAAATGCAAAATTGACTGGTCTGATGGACACAGGATGGCCGAGCAGTGATAGTTGTACATTTCCATCACTCGTTGTGTTGATTTCATCATGTCCATTAGGTGATGTTTTTTCACTATAGAATCATATTGCAAGTGCGCGCGCATTTGCAATATGTTTCAATGTGCATTTACCATATGAAATTTGACATGCTCAAAAATGCAAAATTGACTGGTCTGATGAACACAGGATGGCTGAGCAGTGATAGTTGTACATTTCCATCACCTGTTGTGTTGATTTCATCATGTCCATTTGTTTATGTTTTCTCACTTTTGCAAAGTCACTGTGCATTTGCAATATGGTTCAATGGGCAGGTACCATCACGAATTTGTCATGCTATAAAAATCCTGCAGGAATGTGAAATTGACTGGTCTGATGAACACAGGATGGCCGAGCAGTGATAGTTGTACATTTCCATCACTTGTTGTGTTGATTTCATCATGTCCATTAGGTGATGTTTTTTCACTATAGAATCATATTGCAAATGCACGTGCATTGTTGTGCAACTGGTAACCCAAAAATAAAAATATGGTTGTAAATGCATTTACCGGTCATTCTGATATTAATGCTCGCTATGGGAACACAGGATGGCCGGGCAGTGATAGTTGTACATTTCCATCACTCGTTGTGTTGATTTCATCATGTCCATTAGGTGATGTTTTTACACTATAGAATCATATTGCAAGTGCGCGCGCATTTGCAATATGTTTCAATGTGCATTTACCATATGAAATTTGACATGCTCAAAAATGCAAAATTGACTGGTCTGATGGACACAGGATGGCCGAGCAGTGATAGTTGTACATTTCCATCACTCGTTGTGTTGATTTCATCATGTCCATTAGGTGATGTTTTTACACTATAGAATCATATTGCAAGTGCGCGCGCATTTGCAATATGTTTCAATGTGCATTTACCATATGAAATTTGACATGCTCAAAAATGCAAAATTGACTGGTCTGATGGACACAGGATGGCCGAGCAGTGATAGTTGTACATTTCCATCACTCGTTGTGTTGATTTCATCATGTCCATTAGGTGATGTTTTACACTATAGAATCATATTGCAAGTGCGCGCGCATTTGCAATATGTTTCAATGTGCATTTACCATATGAAATTTGACATGCTCAAAAATGCAAAATTGACTGGTCTGATGAACACAGGATGGCTGAGCAGTGATAGTTGTACATTTCCATCACTCGTTGTGTTGATTTCATCATGTCCATTTGTTTATGTTTTCTCACTTTTGCAAAGTCACTGTGCATTTGCAATATGGTTCAATGGGCAGGTACCATCACGAATTTGTCATGCTATAAAAATCCTGCAGGAATGTGAAATTGACTGGCCCGATGAACTCGGGATAGCTGGGCAGTGATTCTGGTTCATCTCCATGGCTCGTTAGGGTTGATTTCAGAATGTCACTTTTGGTGATGGTCCCTCTCCGTTTAAACATATTGCTAATGTACAAAAGTCAACTAGCAAGTCAGTGTCCATCAGTCAATTAGATGTCATTTTGACACCAAACTGATACCAATTGACACCAAACCCACTTTTTCCAACTCATTTAGAAGCCAACTATCATATATGTCAGAGCAGGCCCATAATTCACAGCGCCTTTAGTTTAAAACATAATAAAAACGTAAAACACATAGTTACGTTCTAGCTGCGGGTCCAGGTCAGACATTATGTGAAGGCCTATGTGAGGCGACCCCGAATCCCGAGTTTCGGCTCGATAGGTCCTTCGGTGCCCGAGTAAAACCCTAATTGGTGCTGAAAATCCACTTTTTCCATGCCTTGCTATGGGGTCCTTGAATGAGCTATCGGACCGAAACGTTGGGGTCCGTCTCTATGGGCCGAGCCGGTTCCAATGCACCTAGTCTTGTGTCTCTGAGACTTTTCTAAATGTCGCCATTTTCGTAATGGTCAAAATGAATTGAAATCATTGCAAATGTACGAGGCTATTTCTCGGTCCGAGAACCTTCTAGAGCCACCTAACTCACCACGCACTATCGACCCGAGGTCTAGAACAGGTTTCTAAAGTTTCGGAACTCTAGGTCTGACGGTTCTTTTTAGCTCGAACAAAGCTAACTATTGGAGGCACTGTCTGTCTCTACAACCCCCAATACGTCCCTCCTTCCAAGTTGTGTGTCTGTGTGATTTAGTTTTCCTTTGAAATTTTATGGGAAAAATGACTGATTTACAGTTCATGGGGGTTGCCTAATCACACATATGAAGTTTTGGACAGATCTGACTTTTTTAACCCCTCGAAACAGCCCCTGAGACACCAATTAAGGCACTTCCGGTTGGCACAGGAAGCTATAAGTCAACACATATCCTCACTGGGCTATGCTTTTACAGAATCCTGTGTTTTAAGTCCTTACGTTAAGAATTGACTGATTTACACAGGGTTGAATGCACTATGTCTATCAAACTGCAGGCAGGTAATGGAAAAACACTTTTAGGGTGATTTTAACCACTTCCGGTTGGTCCAGGAAGCCTAGAATCAACACAGGTAGACCTCATACTGGCCTGATGGACTGTTATCAAAGACAGGTTCATACGGCATTCATAACCCATATAGACTTCAGGTTGAATTTAGGGGTGCAGGCAATGTATTCCTATGGGGAGAGAAGTCAATGCAAACTATTTGAAGTAAACACCTTCTTTTAACTATTAAGGGTTAATGCCACACGGTCAACGTTAGGCTTGCACGGATCGGAAGGACCTTAGGAACGTACCTGAGGTCGAATTGTGCTTCTCACCCTAACGGTTCTCTCACTGTCACCCAAAAGCAAATGACGTTGTGGGGCAGGCTTCATTTTGGGCCTACTTTTCTAATGGTCGCTGCGCTCAGACCGAGCGAGCTACGGTCAAGCGGGATATCTCGTTGAACTCGGCACGGCCTAGACATTATGTTTATGCCATTGCCTGCTCTCTGTGTCTTTAAGAACCACACTTTTTCACTCCATCCTTGCTGTGTGTGCGTGTGAGAGCTTTTCTTTGACATCTGCTGGGAGAAATGACTGATTTACAGTTCACGAGGGTTACCTAGTCACACATATGAAGTTTTGAAAAGATCTGACCTTTTTAACCCATGGAAACTGCCACTGTGACACCATTAAAGGCACTTCCGGTTGGCACAGGAAGCTATAAATAAACTCATATCATGATTGGGGTATGCCTTTACAGAATCCCGAGTTTTAAGTCTTTACGTTAAGAACTGAGTTATTTACGGAGGGTTTAGTGAGTGTGTGTTATTTCAGAAAATCATAGAAAATCACAGAAATCTCGCAGAGCTCCGCAGCACACTTTAAAAAGATTCGTAAGAACAACCTGCAACTGGATCTGTAACCGTTGAAAAAAAAAACACCTATCCGTGAACATCACCAAGGTGTCGTTGTACGATTTCTCTTAAATGACGATAGATAAATGGCTGGTTCTTTTTTTATTGACACCGGAGGCTCCTTGACTTTGACGTGAAGTGGAAAAATAATTTCTCTATTTTCATTTTGGACCTTTAATCCCAGATAAATGGCCATAACTCAAAAACCGTTGAGGCCTAGACGCCATCTTGTTCGGGGCCAACTGCCCATTATGCCGCCCCTACGCTCACCGAGTTTCGGCTTCTAAATATTTTCAGTTTTCGAGATAAGGCCCCGTCGTGAATCGTGATGTTTTGTAGCAATAGCCATATGATTGCTTATGCCCTCTTGTGGGAATTTCCGGGACATGGGAAAAATGACATAAATCTTATTATTTTTGTAAAACGGAAACCGAATGTCCGACAACGTTCATTTGATGACTTCCTGGTAGGTCCGGCCCTGCCGCTCGGCCCGACGCCGTCCGCGAATTTTACAAACGATTTCGGACGTCTAGTAAGGGACCGTACATTTGCAATATGGACTTTCTCACTAACCATACAGGTACTGCCGAATTCTTCCCTTAAGGTATGGTAGGGAACCAACAGCTCCCTAAATTCTTTATAGAACTCTGGAGGGAAGCCATCCTCCCCAGGAGATTTATTAGAAGGTAAAGATTTAATGGCCTCCAACAATTCAGGAACTGAGAAGTGTTCACTCAGGCGCTCGCTGTCTTCCCCTGACAGGCTTTGGAGGTTGAGATTGGAGAGAAAGGAGTCTATCTCTGATAGATCATCGCTTGATTGGGAAGTGTAGAGGACTTTAATTTCAGTTGGGTCGAAAGATATCTCATTAGTAAGAGTTTCTATAGCATTAATTGTCCTCTTACTTTCCTCTGCTTTCAGTTGCCATGCCAATACTTGGTGTGCTTTCTCTCCAAGCTCGTAATAACGCTGTTTTGATTTAGTGATGGCCTTCTCAGCTTGATATGTGTTCAGAATATTATATTTCAGTTTTTTATTTACCAAATGCCTGTATAGATCTTTAGTCGGGCCTCTTTGGTAGGTTTTCTCTCGCTCAGAGATTTCAGATTCAAGGGCATGTGTTTTTTCTTCAGCCCTTTAGTATAGGAAATGATCTGTCCCCCCAGATAGGCTTTCAATGTGTCCCAAAGAATGAAACTGTCAGGAGCGGAGGGTTTGTTTTGTCAAAGTAAAAATATAGATCTGCTCTTTGATGAATGCACAAAATTCAGGTTGCTTTAGGAGTGTAGAATTTAGTCTCCATCTATATGCTCCATTTACCTTAGTAGGAATGGAGATTGATAATACCAGGGGAGAATGGTCACTAAGCAATCTGGGGAGATACTCGATATCTAACACTCTATGAAACAGTTGGGTCGATAGTAAAAAGTTATCTATGCGTGTGTGTGTCTTGTGTGGGTGTGAATAAAAAGAGTAGTCCCTATCCTGTGGGTGCAACTGTCTCCAGATGTCTAACAAATTAAGATCTTTCATGAATGACATGGTGAGCTTGCCGGCTTTGGTAAGAAGTGAGGGTTTATCAGAGGACCTATCAAGAACTGTACCCAAACAAAAATGAAAATCTCCTCCAACCAGTAGCCATCCTGGTGGTGCTTGAGCGACCTGAAGGAAGACATTCTGAATAAACATATGGTCATCGAAGTTGGGTGCATAAATAGGGTCCAAGACTCTGAAAACATATGCCCCCGCACCAAAACAAACCTGCCCGAGGGATCAGAGATGGTGTTGTTGATGCAGAAGGGGATGTGTCTACTTAGCAACATATCAGTTCCTCTTGCTTTGGAGTTAAAAGAGGACGCAAAAACCTGTCATATCCATTCCCTCTTCAATTTCTTGTGTTCACTGGCTGTAAGATGTGTTTCTTGTAAAAAACACAAGTCGGCCTTTAATTTCTTAAGGTATGTATACTCTCTTCCTCTTAATCGGGCTGTTAAGACCTTTTACGTTGAATGTGACGTATTTTAGTGGATTAAACAGGTTGGGTTTCAAATATGTAACCGAATGGAAATCTCTCATATGTAAATAGTCAGGAAATGTTTCAACTTTGGTTTGAACACTAAAGTGACCTATGTGTCTCTTTAGGGAGGAAACAACAATAAACATAGAAAAAAAATAATTGAAATCCCACCCACCCCGATTGTCGGACTGAAACAACAATCCCAACAATCAAACATGAATACACTTGTAGAGATACGTTGATGCTGGCTTTCCATCTTGCTCTTACTAGCTAAACCTTGGCGTAAACTAAAACCAGCGAGCTCTCTAAGTTGAAAACAAACATTGTGAATAGACATTTATGGCTGAATATTTACTGCCCACACTAAGGGCTGCTTGAGTCTCTTTTCAGGAGAGGAGAAACATAAATGGGGGGAGCAGTGATTTGCTTTGCCCAGTGGATATTGACTATACCAAAATATACTCTCCTGTAAATGTAATAGAACTCACCCCGGGGAAAAAACGGTTTGTTGAATATGGACAAATCAATAACAGCGATCGAATAGCGGGGTAAACGGATCCAAATTCCAAGACCATATCAGCAGGTCAGTCCCAGGACAGCACGGATAAGAAAAAAACAAAAAACCAGAGAGACCATCCTGGTTCAGACGTGGTTCAGTTCTTTGAGAAAAGTGTGCACTTCTCCCGCTGTGTTGAAGAGATGGCTTCGGCCTTTGTACTGAACTTTCATCCGCGCAGGGTGGATGAGGTAGCCGGTGAGGTTCTTCTCCTTCAGTTCTTTGGCAGCAGGTCTGAACTGTTTGCGCCGTCTGGCGAGGTCTGCGCTCATATCCGGAAAATGCTGACCCTCTTCCCATCGATGGCGATGTCCCCTATGGCTCTTGCGAGTTGCAGTATCTTCTCTCTGTCCTAGAAATGGAGGAACCTGATCAGGACGGCCCGTGGGGGCTCATCTGGCCAGGGTTTCGGCGCTGATGTTCTGTGGGCGCGTTCGATTTCCAACGGCTTGGTGAAGTTGATTATGCGGCAGCGTAGCCTAGTGGTTAGAGCGTTGGACTAGTAACCGGAAGGTTGCGAGTTCAAACCCCCGAGCTGACAAGGTACAAATCTGTCGTTCTGCCCCTGAACAGGCAGTTAACCCACTGTTCCCAGGCCGTCATTGAAAATAAGAATGTGTTCTTAACTGACTTGCCTGGTTAAATAAAGGTAAAATAAAAAAAATATGCCTAGGATATCTGGGATCCATTGAGCGAAGAAACGGACCGGGTCACGGCCCTCGCTATCCTCTTTCAATCCCACCACACAGATATTACTACGTCTGTTCTGGTTCTCCATCTGGTCTACCTTGTTTTTGAGGTAGGCATTGTCCTTCTGCAGTTGTATTAGAACCTGGTCATGTTCAGCGATGGCATCTTCAACTGTGCTAATGCACAACCCTGCCTCAGTCGTTCTCAAAAGGAGATCATTCATAGAGGATTTCAGGTCGTCAATGGAGTTCAGCCGATTTCTTGTCAATTTTCAGAGAAAGACTTGTTACCATCACGAATTTCCCAGAGGAGAGTAGGCAGGCATGTCGGCAGGCTCTCAAGAGCCTTTGAAGAGCTCGGTTTGTCAACGTCTACTCAGCACGTCTGGCATCATGGGCTTCCTCAGACAAATCTTTTACTTTAAAATGCATGCCAAACAAAACCAATGATTGCAAAACAATGCATACAATATATTGGGAAGATAGACAATTCAAACCATTTCTACAACCATACAACTCTCTGCACAAGGACAACTTCTAAAGCTGCATTACGTAACGTTTTGGGGTGACTTGACTCAATTCAAGTAGGTATTAGTTATAGATCTCATTGAAATCATGTCTATGAAGCGGTCGATTTGTTCTATGTGCGCTATTTCTATGCTTCCTGTGTTTTAAGTTTAGTTCTTGCATCTTTTACTTTCGGGTTTTGTACACCAGCTGAAAATATAAATGTTTTTGTTATGTTAGTTATACAGAGATTTAGAATTCTCTATGATTCTCTACACTATACTTGCTTGTTTTGTCACATAAACTGAAATTAGGCTAAGTATTTGAATTTTAGCAGCCAGGAAATGGCGGAGCGATTTCTGCGTAGTGCATCTTCAACAATTTCCACTGAAAATTTGGCAAAAACTCATTTATTTGAAGAACAGTGCAGATGCAACGTTTGGTAACAGAATGACAAGTAGCACAAACCACGTCTGCAAATTTGGCCAGATTTTGAAATTATGCTTTACAACGAAAGCAATCCAAGCGTTTGTCAGTTTATCGATCGCACGATAAAACATTAAGTACACTTAGTATCAGGTAGCTCGGACACGAAAATCAGAAAAGCAATCAAATTAATCGTTTACCTTTGATCTTCGGATGTTTTCACTCACGAGACTCCCAGTTATATAAAATGTTCCGTTTGTTCCACAAAGATGATTTTTATATCCAAAATACCTCTGTTTGTCGCGTTATGTTCAGAAATCCACAGGAAAGAGCGGTCACGACAACGCAGACAAATTCCAAATAGTATCTGTAATGTCCACAGAAACATGTCAAACGTTTTTTATAATCAATCCTCCGGTTGTTTTTAAAATATATAATCGATAATCGATAAGCAAAACTCATGTTACCACTTGACGCAATGTTATCGTTCTGGCTCATTTTTCAAAATAAAAGCCTGAAACTATGTCTGAAGACTGTTGACACCTTGAGGAAGCGATAGGAAAAGGAATCTGGTTGATATCCCTTTAAATGGAGCAAAGGGAGGCTATGGAACATGGAGTTTTCAAAAAATCCTGCTTTGATTTTCCTCAGGGTTTCGCCTGCAATATCGGTTCTGTTATACTCACAGACAATATTTGACAGTTTTGGAAACCTTTGTTTTCTATCCAATACTACTAATAATATGCATATAGTAGCAACTGAGACTGAGCTGGCCGTTTACAATGGGCACCTTTTCATCCAAGCTACTCAATACTGCCCCTGCAGCCATATGAAGTTAATGTATAAGAACGATCAGCCAGTGTAGTCAGCTATAACCTTAGACGGAGATAAGGAATTCAATAGTTATTCTGCATTTTAAGTTGTTTTTAAGTTAGGTTATTTTTCTACCTAGCTCTGTTTTTGGACGTTGAAACTTACCAATAGCAATGTGTAGCCTGTGTCCTAAACACCCTAGTCTTGTCCATTTGTTCAGCTCCAATGCTTTGACCATGTTCCATCTGCTGTCGGTAGTCATACATACTTGACACAACTCTTTCAAGCCCCAGGATGAAAGTGCCTCCCTCATCCCAGCTACAGTTATTTATCCCATGTGGTCGTCTGGGAAATGAGTGGTCAGAAGGCATTCGCTTCATAGCTTCCAGTTGTCGTCAATGTAATGAATCGTGAGGCTAATGTATGGCTCGGTGGTCTGGCTTGACCATAAGTTTGCAGTGACAGAGAAGAATGCAGTGTTATGGATTTCATTGGCAACTTTGTCCAGACATTCTGTGTAGAGTTTTGGCAGACATGTTTTGCTGAAGTATTTACAGCTTGGGATCTCGTATCTTGGGTCTAGAGTTCAAATGAACTTTCTGAAACAGTCTTTCTCCACAGTTTGAATTGATTCCATGTTTTTCGCTATGTGATACACAATTGCACTCTTTATCTCATTCCACTTGTTACTCTTCTTGTCATAGGGAGTACCACTAATGAATGATGCGTTGAGTGATAGCTGAGTGCGGGGTCTGGCTTGAAGATGTCTTGGGACTTGCTCCACTGCTCCTGGGATTTGTTGCACGGATTCTGGTAGATGCTTCAAATTCTCGCACATGCAGGGTTTTCAGGCAGTGACAAAGATTGCTGGTGTTTCCACCTTTGGCTGGCACAATGCGTCGACGCATTACACAGTGCTGTTTGTTGGTCGAGGTCTTAAAGCCAAACCAGTTTCCAACTAATTCTTTGTCATTCTGCAAATTATAAATTTAACCTTTTTAATTAGGCAAGTCAGTTAAGAACAAATTCTTATTTACAATGACCACTTACTGGGGAACAGTGGGTTAACTGCCTTGTTCAGGGGCAGAACAACAGATTTTATTAGACTTTTTACCTTGTTAGCTTGGGGATTCGATCCAGCAACCTTTCGGTTACTGGCCCAACGCAAATCACCCGCAATAGCGTCATTTTACTTGTTTTCAGTCGTACTCAATGCTTGATTTTCGGACACTTTTGCTAATTAAAGGAGTTTACTTGTTTGCTTACTCTGCAGTTGCGCATGCTTGTTTGTTGTATGTTTTTAGTGAAAGAGAAACATTTTGAACTAGCCCACTAGCCTGTATCACTCGACTGAAATGTTGAACGAAACAAAAACACCTTATTTCATACATTTGATTAATTTATCATGATATGCACGATATGGCAAAATCCATATCATGGCACAACACCATACCGGTATTCACGTTCATACCGGTATACCGCACACCTCGTGTGTGTGTGTGTGTGTGTGTATGTCAAACACTGACTGCTTATTACAGTACAGTAAACTATATGGTAGTGCTGGGACGATACCAGTATCCATATTTGTTACTGTCGTGGCAAGCAAACAAAACACCAAGCGGATTTGACTACTTTAGAAAAACATTTGTTGTCATCCAGAGTCAGTGATTTTCCAAGCTGAAGCACAGCAGGTTTTTAAAGGACCGAAGAGTTACGTCTGCTTCGTGTTTTCATTTTTGACATTGAAAAAATATTGTGATACTGGTATCATCACTATTTTCAAGTTTGAGTTTCTCTTTCCAAACATGTGAGGCTACACATCATAGGATAATTGATGTGGCTTATGTCATTATTTAGTTACTTTGTAAGGAGACAGTCGAGACATTTTCAATTATTATAGGCATTTAGAGAATGTGCTTATATATGGATGTCAAGCTGCTGGCTGTTACTGCCAGTTCTCAATGGCCTGTCTGTGGCGTTACCTTGGTGATCAGTGTGTCATCGTGGCAGCTCAGCCGCTTCTTGCAGTACCTCGTCTGCCTTTGTCAATATGAGTAGAAGATGGGCAGTTGCCCACCACACACACCATAGCCTGCGCCGAAGGTGTGAACTCTAAGCCCAGGCTTACTCTCTAAGCAGCTGAGCTCAAGTGAAGGCAGTGTGGAGAGAAGCTGGCTACACCGTCAGTTTTACAGGTGTAGTCTTTTTATAGGCCAATATGTCTGTTCCCAGGCCTATATGATGTCACTGCCACACTTGTTATTTCCACCATGTCGGTCTAGACTAGTCATCCACCTGCCTCTCAATCACTCTCTTAGGATCCCTAGGGTTTAGTGGGCTACTCTTTGTGACATGTGACGATGTCATCATGTCTGTGGGTCATTCAGATCATGCTGTGCCCTGCTTGTCCTCTCAGTTCCTTAATTGACTCGGGTTGGCAACACTGGAGTCAGCTCATCCCCTTCACTCAAAATCCAGTCACAGCAGCTGCCGGACAAGGGGAAAGAGACTTCTTCAGAAGAAAAACTGATAGATATGGGGTCTCTTTGTATGAACAATAGTCTGTTGGTCCCTCGAGTATACAGCATATTGTACTTTCACTTTAAATGTGTAGCTATAGCTACATTATAGCTACATTATTTTGTGTAGTTTCTGTGTTTTCCTGTTTTATGTACAGTCTCTTTAAGCACATGACCAAGTGAATTTCCCCCTGGTGAGTTAATAAAAATGACTACTGTTGTTATGGTACAGTTGAGTTATGTTAGGGAGGGAGGGGGGTGTGAGTTAATAAAGTTAATAAAAATGACTACTGTTGTTATGGTACAGTTGAGTTATGTTAGGGAGGGAGGGGGTGTGAGTTAATAAAGTTAATAAAAATGACTACTGTTGTTATGGTACAGTTTAGTTATGTTAGGGAGGGGGGGTGTGAGTTAATAAAGTTAATAAAAACGACTACTGTTGTTATGGTACAGTTTAGTTAGGGAGGGAGGGGGGTGTGTGAGTTAATAAAAATGACTACTGTTGTTATGGTACAGTTTAGTTATGTTAGGGAGGGGGTGTGAGTTAATAAAAACGACTACTGTTGTTATGGTACAGTTTAGTTATGTTAGGGAGGGGGGTGGGTGAGTTAATAAAGTTAATAAAAACGACTACTGTTGTTATGATACAGTTTAGTTATGTTAGGGAGGGGGGGGGGTGTGAGTTAATAAAAACGACTACTGTTGTTATGGTACAGTTTAGTTATGTTAGGGAGGGGGTGAGTTAATAAAGTTAATAAAAACGACTACTGTTGTTATGGTACAGTCTAGTTATGTTAGGGAGGGGGGTGAGTTAATAAAGTTAATAAAAACGACTACTGTTGTTATGGTACAGTTTAGTTATGTTAGGGAGGGGGGTGGGTGAGTTAATAAAGTTAATAAAAACGACTACTGTTGTTATGATACAGTTTAGTTATGTTAGGGGGGGGTGTGAGTTAATAAAAATGACTACTGTTGTTATGGTACAGTTTAGTTATGTTAGGGAGGGGGTGTGAGTTAATAAAGTTAATAAAAACGACTACTGTTATGGTACAGTTTAGTTATGTTAGGGAGGGGGGTGTGTGAGTTAATAAAAATGACTACTGTTGTTATGGTACAGTTTAGTTATGTTAGGGAGGGAGGGGGTGTGTGTGTGAGTTAATAAAGTTAATAAAAACGACTACTGTTGTTATGGTACAGTTTAGTTATGTTAGGGAGGGGGTGTGTGAGTTAATAAAAATGACTACTGTTGTTATGGTACAGTTTAGTTATGTTAGGGAGGGGGTGTGAGTTAATAAAAACGACTACTGTTGTTATGGTACAGTTTAGTTATGTTAGGGAGGGGGGATGGGTGAGTTAATAAAAACGACTACTGTTGTTATGATACAGTTTAGTTATGTTAGGGGGGGTGAGTTAATAAAAACGACTACTGTTGTTATGGTACAGTTTAGTTATGTTAGGGAGGGGGTGAGTTAATAAAGTTAATAAAAACGACTACTGTTGTTATGGTACAGTCTAGTTATGTTAGGGAGGGGGTGTGAGTTAATAAAGTTAATAAAAACGACTACTGTTGTTATGGTACAGTTTAGTTATGTTAGGGAGGGGGGGGGTGGGTGAGTTAATAAAGTTAATAAAAACGACTACTGTTGTTATGATACAGTTTAGTTATGTTAGGGGGGTGTGAGTTAATAAAAACGACTACTGTTGTTATGGTACAGTTTAGTTATGTTAGGGGGTGTGAGTTAATAAAAACGACTACTGTTGTTATGGTACAGTTTAGTTATGTTAGGGGGGGGGTGTGAGTTAATAAAAACGACTACTGTTGTTATGGTACAGTTTAGTTATGTTAGGGAGGGGGGTGTGAGTTAATAAAGTTAATAAAAACGACTACTGTTGTTATGGTACAGTCTAGTTATGTTAGGGAGGGGGGGGGGTGAGTTAATAAAGTTAATAAAAACGACTACTGTTGTTATGGTACAGTTGAGTTATGTTAGGGAGGGAGGGGGGGTGTGAGTTAATAAAGTTAATAAAAACGACTACTGTTGTTATGGTACAGTTGAGTTATGTTAGGGAGGGATGGGGGGTGTGTGAGTTAATAAAGTTAATAAAAATGACTACTGTTGTTATGGTACAGTTTAGTTATGTTAGGGAGGGAGGGGGTGTGAGTTAATAAAAACGACTACTGTTGTTATGGTACAGTTTAGTTATGTTAGGGAGGGGGAGGGGGTGTGAGTTAATAAAGTTAATAAAAATGACTACTGTTGTTATGGTACAGTTTAGTTATGTTAGGGAGGGAGGGGGTGTGAGTTAATAAAGTTAATAAAAACGACTACTGTTGTTATGGTACAGTTTAGTTATGTTAGGGAGGGAGGTGGGGGGTGTGTGTGAGTTAATAAAGTTAATAAAAATGACTACTGTTGTTATGGTACAGTTTAGTCATGTTAGGGAGGGGGTGTGTGAGTTAATAAAGTTAATAAAAACGACTACTGTTGTTATGGTACAGTTTAGTTATGTTAGGGAGGGAGGGGGGTGTGAGTTAATAAAAACGACTACTGTTGTTATGGTACAGTTTAGTTATGTTAGGGGGGGGTGTGTGAGTTAATAAAGTTAATAAAAACGACTACTGATGTTATGGTACAGTTTAGTTATGTTAGGGAGGGGGTGTGAGTTAATAAAGTTAATAAAAATGACGACTGTTGTTATGGTACAGTTTAGTTATGTTAGGGAGGAGGGGGTGTGAGTTAATAAAGTTAATAAAAACGACTACTGTTGTCATGGTACAGTTTAGTTATGTTAGGGAGGGAGGGGGGTGTGAGTTAATAAAGTTAATAAAAACGACTACTGTTGTTATGGTACATTTTAGTTATGTTAGGGAGGGAGGGGGTGTGTGAGTTAATAAAGTTAATAAAAACGACTACTGTTTTTATGGTACAGTTTAGTTATGTTAGGGAGGGAGGGGGGGGGGGGTGTGTGAGTTAATAAGGTTAATAAAAACGACTACATTTTAGTTATGTTGGGGGGGGGTGTGAGTTAATAAGGTTAATAAAAACGACTACATTTTAGTTATGTTGGGGGGTGAGTTAATAAAGTTAATAAAAACGACTACCGTTGTTATGGTACAGTTTAGTTATGTTAGGGAGGGAGGGGGTGTGTGAGTTAATTAAGTTAATAAAAACGACTACAGTTTAGTTATGTTAGGGAGGGAGGGGGGGGTGTGAGTTAATAAAGTTAATAAAAACGACTACTGTTGTTATGGTACAGTTTAGTTATGTGAGGGAGGGAGGGAGGGGGTGTGTGAGTTAATAAAAACGACTACTGTTGTTATGGTACAGTTTAGTTATGTTAGGGAGGGGGGGGGTGTGTGAGTTGATAAAGTTAATAAAAATGACTACTGTTGTTATGGTACAGTTTAGTTATGTTAGGGAGGGGGGTGAGTTAATAAAAACGACTACTGTTGTTATGGTACAGTTTAGTCATGTTAGGGAGGGGGTGTGAGTTAATAAAGTTAATAAAAACGACTACTGTTGCTATGGTACAGTTTAGCTATGTTAGGGAGGGAGGGGGGTGTGAGCTAATAAAGTTAATAAAAACGACTACTGTTGTTATGGTACAGTTGAGTTATGTTAGGGAGGGGGGGGGGTTCCTGATTTCTATGGGAACCACAGGCTCATTAGTGGTATTGGGGGTGGGGGCAGGCAGAGTTCCTGGAGGGATCAGGAAATCTGCCAAACATCACATCTTCTATTGTTCGTCTTCTCATCTACTCTGAGTGAAGGGGTTTCGAAGGTCAGAATCCTCAGCCAACTCTGCTTGAGTCATTAACAAACTACTAAAGGACAAACATCCAAGCTGTCTGTGCTACTGTTTAGGTCAGGGCTCTCCAACTCTGTTCCTGGAGTACTACCTTCCTGTAGATTTTTGCTCTAACCCCAGTTGTAATTAACCTGATTCATCGTATCAACCAGCTAATTATTAGGATCAAGTGTGCTAGATTTAGAGTTGGAGGGAACCTACATGAGAGTCCTGGCCTATGGTCTATAGCTTTAGACTACATATTAGTAGACTTGGACTATGGAGAAAATACAATTCCTATAGTAACATTTATCATATTCCTGTATTTCATAACCATTCCTCAAAATGAGATTTAATATTTTTATTAAGATTGCTTTCTTTGCTCTTATATTGTGTCACAGCAGAAGCAGTCATACACTTCCTCTTTGAAAGGAAAAAGCGTGGTTTATAGTCAGCCAACTGATTTGCTCAAGTCCCTGAGCCAATCAAATTCAGACTTCCAAACACTCCCTCCCTCCCTCCCTCCCACACTCACTCACTCCCACTCACTCACTCACTCACTCACTCACTCACTCACTCACTCACTCACTCACTCACTCACTCACTGTGTCACACAGTCAGGTTCTAATAGCAGGGCAACATGGCCCCCGTTTCTTTCTCTGCCTCCCATCGATCTGAAATCAGAAAAACCACTGCCTTGCTGATTGGTTGCCGGCTCTGGCTGCCATAGAGACCACAGTAAGGTGCAGGAAATGTGGTGGCGAGTTGATGTGATGGTTTGTGGGAGCTGGGTTGTCTACTCTGGGCTAATCCTCCATAGAGCTGCTCATTCACTCCTCTCCTTCAGGTTATTTTGTGCCCAATAGAAATTAATGGTAAATAGTGTATTGTCATTGGAGTCACTTTTATTGTAAATAAGAATAGAATGTTTCTAAACACTTCTATAGTAACGTGGATGCTACCATGATTACAGATAATGTGTGAGAAAGTTGCAGTCGCACAAATATCATACCCCCAAGACATGCTAATCTCTCACCATTACATACGATTTCATTCAGGATTATCCGTAATCATGATAGTATCCACATTAATGTAGAAGTGTTTTGAAACATATTCTTAATTACAATAAGTGACTCAAAAATGACACAATACATTATTTACCATTAATTTCTATTGGGCACAAAATAATCATAAACACATATCACAGTTTAATATCAATCTCTTCATTCAAAGACTCAATCATGGACACTCATACTGACACTTGTGGCTGCTTCGCGTGATATATTGTTGTCTCTACCTTCTTTCCTTTGTGCTGTTGTCTGTGCCCAATAATGTTTGTACCATGTTTTTGTGCTGCTGCCATGTTGTGGTGTTACCATATGTTGTTGTCATGTGTTGCTATCATGTTATGTTGTCTTTGTTTTCTCTTGATGTCGTGTTGTGGTGTCTCTCTTGTCAATGTCTATTTCATCCTATATTTTTATTTTTAATCCCAGCCCCTGTCCCCGCAGTAGGCCTTTTTGTATGCCGTCATTGTACGTAACTGACTTAAATTAGTTCTTTACTGACTTTCCTAGTTAAATAAACAAATAATTAAAGGAGAAGAGGCGCTGTCAAGCCGAATTCACGACTGTTTGTGGTGGAGGTGATGTTGCCTACCCTCACCACCTCGGGTCGGCCCGTCAGGAAGTCCAGGATCCAGTTGCAGGGGGAGGTGTTTAGTCCCAGAGTCCTAAGCTTGTTGACCAGCTTTGAGGGGACAATGGTGTTGAGCACTGAGCTGTAGTCCATGAACAGCATTCTCACATGTATTCCTCTTATCTAGGTGGGTGAGGGCCGTGTGGAGTGCAATTGAGATTGTGTCATTTATGAATCTGTTGGGGCGGTGTGCAAATTTGAGTGGGTCTGGGATGATTGAGTTGATGTGTGCCATGACCAGCCTTTCAAAGCACTTCATGATTACAGATGTGAGTGCTACAGGGTGGTAGTAATTGTGGCATGAAGCTTTCAGAGTTCTTGAACAGGAAGGATGAAGGTCAACTAAAGATGTGGAGATTACAGACTAGGACAAGGAGACGTTGAAAATGACCTTGAATATGCCTGCCACTTGTTCTGTGCATGCTCTGAGAATGCGCCCTGGAATACCTTCCATCCCCGTGACCTTGCGAGTGTTGACCTGATTTAAAGACCTTACTCACTTCGGCCTTGGAAAGCGAGATCACCCAGTCCTCTGGGTCAGTGGGGGCCCTCACGCATGGTATGATGTTGTTATTGTGGAAGCATGCATAAAATACATTGAGTTTGTCTGGTAGAAAGGCATTGTTTGGCAGATAACGGCTGGTTCTTTCTTTGTAATCCGTAATGGACTGTAGCCCCTGCCACATGCGGCGAGAACCACTCCCTATTAACTTATTGGTGACTGGGGCAGTATTGAGTAGCTTGGATGAATAAGGTGCCTAGAGTAAACTGCTTTGTCCCAGATGCTAATATATTTATATTATTAGTAGGATTTGATAGAAAACACCCGGAAGTTTCTAAAACTATTTGAATAATATCTGTGAGTATAACAACTCATATGGGAGGCAAAACCTGAGAGAAATCCAACCAGGAAGTGGGAAATCTGAGGCTAGCTTTTTTTAAACTCAACCAATATCCCACTGTATCTACAATAGGGGCTGATTCACTTCCTAAGGCTTCCACTAGATGTCAACAGTATTTAGAACTTTGTTTGAGGATTCTAATGGGAAGTGGGACCGAATGAGATAGGAATGAGTCAGAGGTCTGGCAGATTGCCACAGGCTCTGAGGCGCGGTCACTGGAGGTTAGCTCTCGTTCCATTGCTTTTCTACAGACATAGGAATTCTCCGGTTGAAACATTATTGAAGATTTATGATAAAAACATCCTAAAGATTGATTCTATACTTAGTTTGACAAGTTTCTACGGGCTGTAACTGAACTTTTTGAACTTTTCGTCTGACGTTCGGCGGGACCTGACCGCGCTTTTGGATTTGTTTACCAAACGCCCTAACAAAAGTAGCTATTTGGACATAAATGGACATTATTCGAACAAAACAAACATTTATTGTGGAACTATGATTCCTGGGAATGCATTCTGATGAAGATCATCAAAGGGGCGGCAGCGTAGCCTAGTGGTTAGAGCGTTGGACTAGTAACCGGAAGGTTGCGAGTTCAAACCCCCAAGCTGACAAGGTACAAATCTGTCATTCTGCCCCTGAACAGGCAGTTAACCCACTGTTCCCAGGCCGTCATTGAAAATAAGAATAAGAATTAACTGACTTGCCTGGTTAAATAAAGGTAAAATAAAAAATAAAAAAAGGTAAGTGAATATGTATAATGCTGTTTATGACTAATGTTGACTACCCAATATGGCAGATGTCTTTTTGGATGCTTTGTTGTCTGAAAGCTGTACTCCGATTTATTGCATGGTTTGCTTTTTCTGTAAAGTTTTTTTGAAATTTGACACAGCGGTTGCATTAACTTCTTATGGCTGCAATCCCGTTAACGGGATGATATGACAACAGCCAGTGAAAGTGCAGAGCGCCAAATTCAAAACATTATAAGTCCTCAAACATACATGTACCGTATACCGTTTTAAAGGTAGTCTTGTTGTTAATCCCACCACAATGTCCGATTTCAAATAGGCTTTACGGCGAAAGCACCACAAACAATTATGTTAGGTGACCACCAAACCACAATAACAGCCATTTTCCCAGCCAAAGAGGAGTCACAAAAAGCACAAATAGAGATAATTTTATCATCAGATGACACTCATAGGACTTCATGTTACACAATACATGTACGTTTTGTTTGATAAAGTTCATATTTATTAAAATATGGGTTTACATTGGCGCGTTACATTCACTAGTTCCAAAAACATCCAGTGATTTTGCATAGCCATATCATTCAACAGAAATACTCATCATAAATGTAGATGATAATACAAGTTATACACATGGAATTATAGATATACCTCTCCTTAATGCAACCGCTGTCTGATTTAAAAAAAAAAACCTTTAAGGAATAAGCAAACCATGCAATAGTCTGAAACGGCTCTCAGAAGAAATTAGTCAATAGCTGCCGTGTTGGCGTCAATATAAACAACAAATTACATGATAAATACTCCCTTTGATCTTCATCAGAAAGCATTCCAGGAATCCCAGGTCCACAATAAATGTTTGTTCTGTTCGATAATGTCCGTTATTTATGTCCAAATACCTCCGTTTGTTAGCGCGTTTGGTATACATATCCAAACGCTCATTCTGGTCAGCGTTACGTCGGCCAAAAACTTCAAAAATGTATATTACAGGTCGAAGAAACATTTCAAACTAAGTACAGAATCAATCATTAGGATGTTTTTAACATATAGCTTCAATAAAGTTCCAACCGGAGTATTCCTTTGTGTCTTGATGAGCAATGGAATGCAAGTGGATACCATGAGGAATGAGCGTGATCAGAAAATGGCTGACTGCCAGTCACCTGATAGATTCTGCTCTCATTCAGTCCCACAACACAGAAGTTTCATTCAAATTTCTATAGATGGTTGACATCTAGTGGAACCCCTAGGAAGTGGAACATCATTAATATCTCAAAGGGATTTCATTAGGAACTGTGGTGAATACATAAGAAGCTCAGATTTCTCACTTCCTGTTTTGATTTCTCCTCAGGATTTTGCCTGCCATATGAGTTCTGTTATACTCACAGACATCATTCAAACAGTTTTAGAAACTTGAGTGTTTTCTATCAAAAACTAATAATAATATGCATATCTTAGAAACTGAGACAGAGGAGCAGGCTGTTTACTTTGGGCAACTTATTCATCCAAGCTACTCAATACTGTCATAAGAAGTTGTAAGGAGAAGTATATCTCTAATTCCATGTATAACAGTTGTATTTATCATTTATAGTGAGTATTTCTGTAAATAGAGGTGGCTCTCTGCACAATCACTGCATGTTTTAGGACTACTGAACGTGATGTGCCAATGTAAAATTAGATTTTTTGATATAAATATGAACTTTATCAAACAACATACAACAATGGCTGGGTTTTTCTGTGACTTTGTGGTGCTTTTGCTGTAAAGCATTTTTTGAACTCAGACACTGTGGCTGGATTAATGAGAATTGTATCTTTTCAAATGGTGTAAAATACTTGTATGCTTGAGGAATTTTAATTATGAGGTTTTTGTTGTTTTGAATTTGGCGCCCTGCACTTTAACTGGCCGTTGGCGAGGTGCGACGCTACCTTCCCAGAGAGGTTTTAAACAATATCAAAGGTGATTTGAAATGCATTTAAACACTATACACTTCCCCTTGAAATGATTGTTCTTAGAGCATTTGCCATCATTATCATGCTGACAGTAACAATGATAATGTCTGCTGATATATTAGTGTTGGTGAAATGACCATAATTATACTTCTCATAAGGATCTACAATACCAGTATGATGACATGGCAGCATTTAATATGGACACACAGAGGTACATCCTGTATTTATACAGTGTTCTCTCTCTCAATTCCCCCACCAACCACAGCTAGGTTTTAGGTTACCATGGTCACCATATTAAATGTCAGCTGGCACCCATTTACCATAGAGTCAAGAGAGAACAGTTTTCTTGAGTGTATCACAGGTCTTTATTAAACCCAGTCGTTACCAGCAATGTTCCTTCAAAGTTGCGCTTGGGCGTGCAGCTCCCTGGGAATGCCACAGAAGAAATATCAGCCCGCGCAAAGAAGCATGAGATTGAACGTCACTCAACTTTATAGAGTTTTCCTGCTTAGTTAATACTATCAACTTTTCCCTTTACTGTGTCAATTGTGCCTGAATCAATGCAATATTAGCCACTTTCAATGCAAAATACCGAAACAAAACTAACTATGCATTGGATTAACATGATGGCGCCGGAGAGGATGGCTGCTGTTTTATTGGTTCTTAACCAACCCCACAATCCCCCCCCCACAATGTCGCTGCTACCTTCTCATATAATAATAATATAATATATGCCATTTAGCAGACGCTTTTATCCAAAGCGACTTACAGTCATGTGTGCATACATTCTACGTATGGGTGGTCCCGGGGATCGAACCCACTACCCTGGCGTTACAAGCGCCATGCTCTACCAACTGAGCTACAGAAGGACCAGTCATTTAGCAGACGCTCTTATCCAGAGCGACTTACAGATTGGTGCATTCACCTTATGACATCCAGTGGAACAGCCACTTTACAATAGTGCATCTAAATCTTTTAAGGGGGGTGAGAAGGATTACTTTATCCTATCCTAGGTATTCCTTAAAGAGGTGGGGTTTCAGGTGTCTCCGGAAGGTGGTGATTGACTCCGCTGTCCTGGCGTCGTGAGGGAGTTTGTTCCACCATTGGGGGGCCAGAGCAGCGAACAGTTTTGACTGGGCTGACTACAAAGGGAAGCACAGCCGAGAGCCGCCCAGTAACATGAGCCTACCAGATGAGCAAAATAACTTCTATGCTCGCTTTGAGGCAAGTAACACTGAAACATGCATGAGAGTATCAGATGTTCCGTACGACTGTGTGATCACTCTCTCCGCAGCCGATGTGAGCAAGCTTTTTAATAACCAGGTCAACATTCACAAGGCCGCAGGGCCAGACGGGTTACCAGACGTGTACTCAGAGCATGTGCTGACCAACTGGCAAGTGTCTTCACTGACATTTTCAACCTCTCCCTGTCGGAGTCTATAATACCAACATGTTTCAAGCAGACCACCATAGTCCCTGTGCCCAAGAACACTAATGTACCCTGCCTAAATTACTACCGACCCGTAGCACTCACGTCTGTAGCCATGACATGCTTTGAAATGCTGGTCATGGCTCACATCAACACCATCATCCCAGAAACCCTAGACCCACTCCAATTTGCATACTGCCCCAACAGATTCACAGATGATGCAATCTCTATTGCACTTCACACTGCCCTTTCCCACCTGGACAAAAGGAACATCTATGTGAGAATACTATTCATCGACTACAGCTCAGTGTTCAACACCATAGCGCCCTCAAAGCTCATCACTAAGCTAAGGACCACTTAACACCCATCTGCAACTGGATTCTGGACTTCCAGGCGGGCCGCCCCAAGGTGGTAAGGGTAGAGCTACCCCCCTACTTTTTTCAATTTCCGCCTGAAGACATACCCAAATCTAACTGCCTGTAGCTCAGGCACAGAACCAAGGATATGCATATTCCTGGTACCATTTGAAAGAGAACACTCTGAAGTTTGTGTAAATGTGAATTGAATGTAGGATAATATAACACAATAGATCTGGTTTAGATAAAACAATGGGGGAAAAAACACTTTTTATTTTTCTATCATCTTTAGATAAAAGATAAAACAAACATTCAGATAGGATGATGGGGACAATTTCAGTGAAAAATAGAAGAGGGCAACTTGTGCAAAGTTTCAGAATGATAACTTCCAAAATGAGTGTGCTACATGACATTTATCATGAAGTCACCCAGGTGTCCCACACAAGTAGCCCAAATGTAGGCAAGTGGCCAAATTGGTGAAGTTATACATTTTGAATGGAATAACTATATACAGAATATCAAAATGGTATTCTAACACACACCCCCAAAAAAGGGAGAAAAAATATGAAAAAACAAAACAATTGACAAAATAACACTTCCAATATTTGGAAGACCCTCAGTCCTCTACAATATTGTGCTGCTGATGCCAGGTGCCATAGCACATCCATGCCTGCAGAAATACATTTGGGCAGATGAACACCACTTGTGGCAGGAGCTGGATGAACCAGCTTCGGTGGGGGATGGACACCTTGGCACTGGGGGCTCCCATTCAGTCTGTGTCACTGTGAAAGAAAATTTTCAGTTAGAATAGTTTCACATATGAGCCCTGTTTCAACAGGTATAATAAACAGATATGTATAGAGTACAGGGAACATAAGGTTGAATATATTTTTATAGACCTGCTAGATCTGTCTCATTTATATTATGACATTTCAGCTCGATCTACTGTCTCCATTTCACTTTGGCCATTTTTGTGGGCCTGCCCTCCCCTCAACAGCCTCAAATAGGCTATTTCATTTCACAAACAATATTTTATACTGTATTATTCATTTCAAACAACGGCATTCGCATGAGAAGAACTTACCAGTCCAAAACGATGTCCTCTCCGTTCAAAAAATATTCCTCCATTTGGGAATCGCTAAATGAATCGTCCTCGATCAATTTCTTCTAAAATTGTGTGTACATCTGTATATCTACACTTAGATTTAGCTTTCCCTGACTTAGTCGCCATACTGATATATATACAAACAGCTGAATATGTGCTTTGACAAAACAATGCTGTGCGCAACATGCGTGGCTCCTTCCGGTATGAATCGTCAATGGCGAATGAACCTCTCTACACCGGAGTTTACTACATGGGTTGGTCTTCCAACACTTTTAAAAAAAATTTTTAACCTTTATTTTACTAGGCAAGTCAGTTAAGAACAAATTCTTATTTTCATTGACGGCCTAGGAACAGTGGGTTAACTGTCTGTTCAGGGGCAGAAGACAGATTTGTACCTTGTCAGCTCGGGGGTTTGAACTTAAAACCTTCCGGTTACTGGTCCAACGCTCAAACCACTAGGCAACCCTGCCGCCCCGACATTAACATTACATATTGCCGTTCACCTCAGCTCATTGGCTATCTACCCAGCTAGATTTCAAGATGATCAGTGGTCATTGGGTTAATATACAGTCAATCAATGAAACAGCAGGCAAATCATTGGTGCATAATGATGTCATTGTCTTCAAATCGGTTTCTTTCAGTCAATACGTCCTGCGAAATGACCCATCAGGTTTGGTTGTTACAAACAAGCCTTTTGATTGCAATGAAACCAAAGATGACTGGAAAAGTCACGTTTTGTGTGTGTATTTACCTCGAATGTGTCGTCAAATGGAATGAGACGGAATTCACTACACAAGCGGTTCACAAAATGTTTCGTGTTAAGCTATAAAAATGGATTTCATCAAACAAAAGACCATTCATTGTGTAACTTTGAGGATTGGGATTGCAAACAGAGGAAGATCGTCAAAGGTAAACAATTTATTTTATTGCAGTTTGTGATTTTGTTACGCCTGTGCTGGTTGAAATAGTTGTTTTATATGGGGCTCTATCCTCAGATAATCACATCGTATTTTTTTGCAGTTAATCCTTTTTAAAATCTGACAACACAGTTGGATTAGCAAGATTCTAGGCTATCTAAACATGTGAGACACTTGTATTTTCATGAATGTTTAATATGACTATTTATGTAGCGATCACCGTATGAATTTCATCCCGCTACCGGGTTCAGTGCGCAGAGGGTTTAACAACACAGCCGTCACGCTGATCCTCAACATGGGGGCCCCTCATAACTGCATGGCCAGGCACGACTCCCACACCATCTTTAAGTTTGACGATGACACTGACAATGATGAGACAGCCTATAGGGAGGAGGTGCAATGTGGTGCAAGAACAACAACCTCTCCCTCAATGTGATAAAGAGATCGGAGATGGTTGTGGACTAGAGGAAAAGGAGAAGCAAGCACACACCATTTCTCATCAACGGGGCTGTAGTGGAGCAGGTTGAGAGCTTCAAGTTCCTTTGTGTCCACATCACCAACAAACTAACATTGTCCAAGCACACCAAGACAGTCGTGAAGAGGGCATGACAATACCTATTCCCCCTCGGAGACTGAAAAGATTTGGCATGGGTCCTCAGATCCTCAAAGTTCCACAGCTGCACCATCGAGAGCATCCTGGTTGCATCACGGCCTGGTATGGCAACTGCTCAGCCTCCGACCGCAAGGCACTACAGAGGGTAGTGCGTATGTCCCCGTACATCACTGGGGCCAAGCTTCCTGCCATCCAGGACCTCTGTACCAGGTGGTGTCAGAGAAAGGCCCTAAAAATGGTCAGACTCCAGCCACCCTAGCAATAGACTGTTCTCTCTGCTATTGCACAACAAGTGGTTTCGGGGCGCCAACTCTAGGACCAAAGGCTTCTAAACTCCTGAACATCTAATCAAATGGCTAACTTTGTGCATTGCCCCCCCCCCATTCTATGCTGCTGCTACTCTGTTATTATCTATGCATCTTCACTGTAATAACTCTACCTACATGTACATATTACCTCGACACCGGTGACCCTGCACATTAACTAAATACACTGCTCAAAAAAATTAAGGGAACACTAAAATAACACATCCTAGATCTGAATGAATGAAATATTCTTATTAAATACTTTTTTCTTTACATAGTTTAATGTGCTGACAACAAAATCACAAAAATTATCAATGGAAATCAAATTTATCAACCCATGGAGGTCTGGATTTGGAGTCACACTCAAAATTAAAGTGGAAAACCACATTACAGGCTGATCCAACTTTGATGTAATGTCCTTAAAACAAGTCAAAATGAGGCTCAGTAGTGTGTGTAGCCTCCACGTGCCTGTATGACCACCCTACTACGCCTACTCCTGATGAGGTGGCGGATGGTCTCCTGAGGGATCTCCTCCCAGACCTGGACTAAAGCATCCGCCAACTCCTGGACAGTCTGTGGCGTTGGTGGATGGAGCGAGACGTGATGTCCCAGATGTGCTCAATTGGATTCAGGTCTGGGGAAAGGGCGGGCCAGTCTATAGCATCAATTCCTTCCTCTTGCAGGAACTGCTGACACACTCCAGCCACATGAGGTCTAGCATTGTCTTGCATTAGGAGGAACCCAGGGCCAACCGCACCAGCATATGGTCTCACAAGGGGTCTGAGGATCTCATATCTGTACCTAATGGCAGGCAGGCTACCTCTGGCGAGCACATGGAGGGCTGTGCGGCCCCCCAAAGAAATGCCACCCCACACCATGACTGACCCACCGCGAAACCGGTCATGCTGGAGGATGTTGCAGGCAGCATAACATTCTCCACGGCATCTCCAGACTGTCACGTCTGTCACGTGCTCAGTGTGAACCTGCTTTCATCTGTGAAGAGCACAGGGTGCCAGTGGCAAATTTGCCAATCTTGGTGTTCTCTGGAAAATGCCAAACGTCCTGTAAGGTGTTGGGCTGTAAGCACAACCCCCACCTGTGGACGTCGGGCCCACATACCACCCTCATGGAGTCTGTTTCTGACCGTTTGAGCAGACACATGCACATTTGTGGCCTGCTGGAGGTCATTTTGCAGGGCTCTGGCAGTGCTTCTCCTACTCCTCCTTGCACAAAGGAGGAGGTAGCGGTCCTGCTGCTGGGTTGTTGGCCTCCTCAACGTCTCCTGATGTACTGGCCTGTCTCCTGGTTGCGCCTCCATGCTCTGGACACTATGCTGGCAGACACAGCAAACCTTCTTGCCACAGCTCGCATTGATGTGCCATCCTGGATGAGCTGCACTACCTGAGCCACTTGTGTGGGTTGTAGACTCCGTCTCATGCTACCACTAGAGTGAAAGCACCGCCAGAATCCATAACATCAGTGACCATAACATCAGCCAGGAAGCATAGGAACTGAGAAGTGGTATGTGGTCACCACATGCAGAACCACTCCTTTATTGGGGGTGTCTTGCTAAATACCTATAATTTCCACCTGTTGTCTATTCCATTTGCACAACAGCATGTGAAATGTATTGTCAATCAGTGTTGCTTCCTAAGTGGACAGTTTGATTTCACAGAAGTGTGAATTGACTTGTAGTTACATTGTGTTGTTTAAGTGTTCCCTTTATTTTTTTGAGCAGTGTAAATCATTGCCATATATGGGTCTGTGCTGTTCACTTTTTGAACTGGAGTCTGACCTTGTTTACAGCATAAGCGTGAGTGAGTAGATGAGCTTGTTTTGAGATCAAATCAAGAGTTATTAGCTAATTTGTAGTCCGTAATGGGGGAATAATTGCTTCTTACAAGGTCACAAAACATGTACATTTCTAGACATCTTTGAAAAGCGAGTCAGCTAAAGAGCTTTATTTTGTTTTAAAGGGGCACTGTTGTATTTTGAGACAAACTTGAATAAGCTAAGTAGCCAATAGGCAGAGGGTAGCATAATGTGTCTGATTCTCTGTCATAATGGTATGGGAACAATAATGCGTTTTATTTTATGAAGTGGTTTCTTGCATCAAACACAACATTTTCAGGTTATTATAAAAAAAAACCTGAAAGGCTTGATGTCTCATGTAATGTACTGTAGGCCTACATTAAACACCACACATAGGCTGCTACTGTAGGCTGAATGATAGAACAGCTACAGTGAGGAGAACAAGTATATGATACACTGCCGATTTTGCAGGTTTTCCTACTTACAAAGCATGTAGAGGTCTTTAATTTTTTATCATAGGTACACTTCAACTGTGAGAGATGGAATCTAAAACACAAATCCAGAAAATCACATTGCATGATTGTTAAGTAATAATTTGCATTTTATTGCATTACATAAGTATTTGATACATCAGAAAAGCAGAACTTAATATTTGGTACAGAAACCTTTGTTTGCAATTACAGAGATCATATGTTTCCTGTAGTTTTTGACCAGGTTTGCACACACTGCAGCAGGGATTTTGGCCCACTCCTCCATACAGACCTTCTCCAGATCCTTCAGGTTTCGGGGCTGTCGCTGGGCAATACGGACTTTCAGCTCCTTCCAAAGATGTTCTATTGGGTTCAGGTCCGGAGACTGGCTAGGCTACTCCAGGACCTTGAGATGCTTCTTACGGAGCCACTCCTTTAGTTGCCCTGGCTGTGTGTTTTTGGGTCGTTGTCATGCTGGAAGACCCAGCCACGACTCATCTTCAATGCTCTTACTGAAAGAAGGAGGTTGTTGGCCAAGATCTCGCGATACATGGCCCCATCCATCCTCCCCTCAATACGGTGCAGTCGTCCTGTCCCCTTTGCAGAAAAGCATCCCCAAAGAATGATGTTTCCACCTCCATGCTTCACGGTTGGGATGGTATTTTTGGGGTTGTACTCATCCTTCTTCTTCCTCCAAACACGACGAGTGGAGTTCAGACCAAAAAGCTCTATTTTTGTCTCATCAGACCACATGACCTTCTCCCATTCCTCCTCTGGATCAAATCAAATTGATTTATATAGCCCTTCGTACATCAGCTGATATCTCAGTGCTGTACAGAAACCCAGCCTAAAACCACAAACAGCAAGCAATGCAGGTGTAGAAGCACGGTGGCTAGGAAAAACTCCCAAGAAAGGCCAAAACCTAGGAAGAAACCTAGAGGAACCAGGCTTTGTGGGGTGGCCAGTCCTCTTTTGGCTGTGCCGGGTGGAGATTATAACAGAACATGGCCAAGATGTTCAAATGTTCATAAATGACCTGCATGGTCGAATAATAATAAGGCAGAACAGTTGAAACTGGAGCAGCAGCACGGCCATGTGGACTGGGGACAGCAAGGAGTCATCATGTCAGGTAGTCCTGGGGCATGGATGGGCCTGGACATGTGCTGGCTTGAGCAGGGGGACCTTGCGTGCGCTGCAGGATTTTAATCCATGACTGCGTAGTGTGTTACTAATGTTTTTTTTTTTAGACCCGTGTAGGTCTGGGCTGATCCTTCACCTTCCTCATGATCATTGATGCCCCACGAGGTGAGATCTTGCATGGAGCTCCAGACTGAGGGTGATTGACCGTCATCTTGAACTTCTTCCATTTTCTAATAATTGCGCCAACAGTTGTTGCTTCTCACCAAGCTGCTTGCCTATTGTCCTGTAGCCCATCCCAGCCTTGTGCAGGTCTACACTTTTATCCCTGATGTCCTTACTCAGCTCTCTGGTCTTGGCCATAGTGGAGAGGTTGGAGTTTGTTTGATTGAGTGTGTGGACAGGTGTCTTTTATACTGGTAACGAGTTCAAACAGGTGCAGTTAATACAGGTAATGAGTGGAGAACAGGAGGGCTTCTTAAAGAGAAACGAACAGGTCTGTGAGAGCCAGAATTCTTACTGGTTGGTAGGTGATCAAATACTTATGTCATGCAATATAATGCTAATTAATTACTTAAAAATCACACAATGTGATTTTCTGGATTTTTGTTTTAGATTCCGTCTCTCACAGTTGAAGTGTACATATGATAAAAATTACAGACCTCTACATGCTTTGTAAGTAGGAAACACTGCCAATTTTGCAAATTATCAAATACTTGTTCTCCCCCACTGTATGTCTAAATTCAAATGTTATGGGATGCCTTTATTTCCATTGTTTTTAATGGTTGGTCACTCGTAGTCCTACATTATGATCAAATAGCCACAGTAGGCTACTTGACCACTGTCTGAAACTAACTTAAAGGGTCTACACAGCCTCAGTGGTCACAGCAAAAGTTGCACAGAATTTCAGATTTCAAGTTTGCTGTCAGCAGACATGAAATTTTCTTAGTGATTTAAAAAAAGTTTTTATTAGATTTTTTAGGAAACATTGGTTAGCAGTATGGCTGTCACTTAGACCTAAGCCTACCACCTTTTTATAATGCTTCTCTCAGGAGCCCATTCCATTTTGAAGCACTTACGAAATACCTAGCTCATTTTCAGTTTGTCATTATAAAACAGCATCTGTGTTTAGAACATGAGACTTCAGTTCCCTTATTCTCTTGTCTTTGTGTCTGTGTTGTCTTACATTGTTTCCTATGTCCATTACTCTGTCTCTTTGCACTCCTTGTTATTCTCAGTTCCCCCTTAGTCAGGTGAGAGGGAAACAGACCGACGAACAAAGTTTTTGGATCTTGCGTAATAACCTTCAGCTCACCAGTCAGAAGTCCTACTCAGCATAGACTATACAGTGTTTCCTCTTGGATTCTTTGCCAATGCCACGGCTTTAGAGACGTTCTTGGCCACAGAGACAATTTTGCTTATTTGAATCTAATTTTCTGTAATTCTACACATTTCTCATGGAGCTAAGACAACAATTGCAATTGCAAAGCTGGTTTGCTGCAATTCTACACATTTTGCCATGAGGTTGAGATAATTTTCCTTATTAATGTTAGTGTCCTGCAGTTATACACATTATGCCTTGTTCTTATGCTATCTGAGTGAATCAAACAACAAAGTCAATTTATTTTAAATTTTGAATTTCCACATGTCCCTTTTGATGCGGTGAAGTTGTCCTGTCCCCTTAGCAGAAAAACACCCCCAAAGCATAATGTTTCCACCTCCATGTTTGACGGTGGGGATGAGGTTCTTGGGGTCATAGGCAGCATTCCTCCTCCTCCAAACACGGCGAGTTGAGTTGAGACCAAACTGGAGCTCTTTGGCATCATCTGACCACAACACTTTCACCCAGTTGTCCTCTGAATCATTTAGATGTTCATTGGCAAACTTCAGACTAGAGGGAGGTCGACCGATTATGATTTTTCAACGCCGATACCGATTATCGGAGGACCAAAAAAGCCGATACGGATTAATCGTCCGATTTTTGTATTTATTTGTAATAATGACAATTACAACAATACTGAATTAACACTTATTTTAACTTAATATAAAACATCAATAAAATCTATTTAGCCTCAAATAATGAAACGTGTTCAATTTGGTTTAAATAATGCAAAACAAAGTGTTGGAGAAGAAAGTAATATGTGCCATGTAAAATATGTGCCATGTAAAAATGTGTGCCATGTAAAATATGTGCCATGTAAAAAAGCTAACGTTTAAGTTCCTTGCTCAGAACATGAGAACATATGAAAGTTGGTGGTTCCTTTTAACAGAACATGAGAACATATGAAAGTTGGTGGTTCCTTTTAACATGAGACTTCAATATTCCAAGGTAAGAGGTTTTAGGTTGTAGTTAATATAGTATTTATAGGACTATTTCTCTCTATACCATTTGTAATTCATATACCTCTGACTATTGGATGTTCTTATAGGCACTATAGTATTGCCAGTGTAACAGTATAGCTTCCGTCCCCCTCCTCACCCCTACCTGGGCTCGAACCAGGAACACATCGACAACAGCCACACTCAAAGCATCGTTACCCATCGCTCCACAAAAGCCCCAGCCCTTGCAGCGCAAGGGGAATAACTACTCCAAATCTAAAAGCGAGTGACGTTTGAAACAGTATTAGCGCACACCCAGCTAACTAGCTAGCCATTTCACATTGGTTACACCAGCCATTAGGCTGATAGGCTTGAAGTCATAAACAGCGCTGTGCTTGCGAAGAGCTGCTGGCAAAATGCACGGAAGTGCTGTTTGAATGAATGATTACGTGCCTGCTGCTGTTGCTCAGTCAGACTGCTCTACCAAATCAGACTTAATTATAACATAATAACACACAGAAATACGAGCCTTTGGTCATTAATATGATCGAATCCGGAAACTATATCATTTCGAAAATAAAATGTTTATTTCAGTGAAATACAGAGGCATCCCTAAGTCTAAATATTCTTGTTACATTGCACAACCTTGAATGTATGTCATAATTACGTAAAATTCTGGCAAATTAGTTCGCAATGAGCCAGGCAGCCCAAACTGTTGCATATACCCGGACTCTGCGTGTAATGAACGCAAGAGAAATTACACAATTTCACCTGGTTAATATTGCCTGCTAAACTGGATTGGTAGTTATAACTAGTGATTATGATTGATTGTTTTTTATAAGATAAGTTTAATGCTAGCTAGCCATTTACCTTGGCTTCTACTGCATTCGTGTAACAGGCAGGCTACTCATGGAGTGCAATGGTTAGAGCGTTGGACCCGTTAACTGTGCGGTTGCAAGATTGAATCCCCTGAGCTGACAAGGTGAAAATCTGTTATTCTGCCCCTGAACAAGGCAGTTAACCCACAGTTCCTAGGCAGTCATTGAAAATAAGAAAGTGTTCTTAACTGACTTGCCTAGTTAAATAAAAGGTACTAAAATCGACGCCCAAAAATACAGATTTCCGATTGTTATGAAAACTTGAAATCGGACCCAATTAATCGGCTGACCTCTACTTCAGACGGGCATGTATATGTGCTTTCTACAGCAGGGGGACCTTGCGGGCGTTGCAGGATTACAGTCCTTCACGGCGTAGTGTGTTACCAATTGTTTTCTTGGTGACTATGGTCCCAGCTGCCTTGAGATCATTGACAAGATCCTCCCGTGTAGTTCTGGGCTGATTCCTCACCGTTCTCATGATCATTGCAACTCCACGAGGTGAGATCTTGCATGGAGCCCCAGGCTGAGGAAGATTGACAGTTCTTTTGTGTTTCTTCCATTTGCGAATAATCGCACCAACTGTTGTCAACTACTCACCAAGCTGCTTGGCGATGGTCTTGTAGTCCATTCCATCCTTGTGTAGGTCTACAATCTTGTCCCTGACATCCTCTGAGAGCTCTTTGGTCTTGGCCATGGTGGAGAGTTTGGAATCTGATTGATTGATTGCTTCTGTGGACAGGTGTCTTTTATACAGGTAAAAAAACTGAGATTAAACCTACCATTAAAATTATAGACTGATCATTTCTTTGTCAGTGGGAAAATGTACAAAATCAGCAGGGGATCAAATACTTTTTTCCCTCACTGTATCTCTTTAAGGGAGTTTATAGAAGAGGTATATATTCTCATTTGACATACGCCATACAAGGAATACATACTTCCTTGATTCACAACATATTCACTCTGCCATTAGAATATGTTTAAAATGTTTTATTGATGCCAATCATGAGAAACATCAGAGTATACACTGGCACAGTTTGTTACATTTTTTAAAGTTTACAAATGCTGCAATTGTAATCATAGCATGAGTGGAAAATTGTAGATTGTTGAAGACTATAAGAACCCCTTTCCCTCCCACTTCCCACTGTCCCAGGTCCCCATACAGCCGAACCCCCCCGCTCCCACCCACCAGGATGATACTGAGATCCCTCCTAGCTGTCACACCAGTCCCACCGCTCACCCTCTTTCCTCCTACCTGCCAACCACCCTCCCTACCTGCAATTACCAGGTATTCTTCCTTAACAGAGAAAGTCCTATTAGGCACAGAAGGAGGGCTGTCTATCTTGACAGATCCTGTTTCACCTTGTCTAATAGCTTAGAAAAGTTTTGCTTAAAAAGGTTGAGTACTCTCTCGTGACTGACATTCCAAGGTATGCAAATGTAACGCTAAACAATTTTGAATGCTATATTTGTGTATTGGAGGCGAGGAGCCTGCTGATTGATTGGAAAGTGTTCGCTCTTGTGCAGACTTAATTTGTAACTGGGAAACTGTCTGAATCTTGATAGCAACAAGAGAGCTGCAGGGAGAGAGGTGGACATGTTTGAAACAGAGATTATTTTTTGCCGTATAACGGCACCTTATGCTCAGTACCCCCTCTCATCGCTCTTGACACTTGTTGGCTGTTCCGTAACGCAATCGCAAGAGGCTCTATTGACAGGGAAAAGAGCGAAGATGATGCCGGGCAGCCGTATCTTGTTCCGCGGTGCAGTGGGAAGTATTGGCAATGGATATTTAACACACTAGCTGTTGGAGAAGAGTACAGCAGTTTAATCATTTCAATACATTTTGGACCAGACCTTTTTGGAGCACTGTAAGCAAGTAGTCCCATTTCACCCGATTTGAAGGGCATTTCCGCATCCATGGATCCTCAGAAGGACAATGCAAAATGTTAAACAACATATGTTAAAGGAATGGCGTCCTGTCTGATCAGGAGAAATGATGGTCTTCCAATCTACAGGCCAGGATTTTAGCCAGGATCTTCGTCCGTGTTAAGCAATGAAATATTTTACCAAATTTTTGGCACATTCCATCTTTTTTTGAGTAGCAGAGTGTCCAAGCTTAGTAGAATTTGGGGGGGCAGGGGCGTACGACTCTTTACATCAGTAATGTGGCTGTTTGAACAGATCATTTCTGTTGTTAGAATGTGAGAGCTGGATATTGAGGTTTAGAAGGATCCCATTACTGGTTATTGGTGATGTGCACAGCACCCGCTTGCCCATAATCTAACATTGAATGTGTGTGTGCATGTCTCCTTTCAAACAGACATGGGTCTGGACTGATTCAGTCAGCAGAGGAGAGGAGGAATGAGAGGGAGGCAGAAAGCTCAGTGGGAGCCAGGGGGTTAAACAGACACAAGTCTCCTACATTATTCACTCTCTACAGCAGTCTTTACAATGGCTACAGCTCCTGCATTATTCACTCTCTACAGCAGTCTTTACAATGGCTACAGCTCCTCTGAGTCACTATAGATACTCACTGGGCTTAGAGAACAATATGCCAGAGCAGCTAGACTCACAGTCGTGACTTTCAACTACTGCCCTCTGGCATGTTAGTAAGGCGTAAGTAGTGAACTGATGACACATTAAATAATAAGATAGGGGCACTATTCTCTCAAACACCACATTTTATGCTCCAACTTGATTAGAATTAGCCTGTAATCCTACACTTGGGGTCCTTAATCCGTGTTGGCAGAATCTGAACTCTAGAGGGCTGTAGTGTCTCTGTTAATATGAACATGACAAAGGGAGTAGGGCAATTCCATGGTAAAAGAGTGAGAGTCACTTATTCACGTTTAAAATTAATGCCAAGCAATAACGATTGATTGCAAAGTTTAACAAAACAGCTATGATATGACACCTTGAGTTTGTAAAAAATCTATTTTGGTTATTGAACTACAGTAAGTGAAGTCATTCAGATAACAGGTGTTGATCCACTTCATTGGTCTGTACTATGCAGAAATGTATCATTAGGAATGTCACTCTCTTCATGGTGATGTATCCTGAATAGGTACACAAAGGTAGACAAATAGAGTATCCTCATTTGCATGTTTGGTTATTATTCTAATGAGCTCCACCCCCAAACAAGACCACATTTGGTTGGTCCAGACCAGACCAAATTTGTACCAATCACAGGTGTCTGTTTCACAAGTTGGACATCACAGAACAGTTCAGTACGTTACATTCTACTTTATTGTGCTGTACTCGGGGTTCGCACAAGGTGCTTAAAGTACTTGAATTTGGCACTCTGAAATTCAAGGCCTGGAATACCTTAAATCAGATCTTTTCTCAAGTTAGAAATTGAAAAGTACATGAACTAAAATGAAAGAACATAAAAATGTATTTGTTTCAATTGCTTAACACTATGGGCTACTTACTGTATGTTTAAGCTTAAACTCTATTGGACCAGTTCGGTTCGCTACTGGAGCAGTAGGGAGAATTGAAAACCACACAACTGAATAATTGAGGAAAAAAATGCCGGCTTGTATTTTGTAAATAAAAATACATAACAAAAAAATGAATCACCTTGATATGTGAAATTTGTACATTGAGCTCAATATGAAAAGACATCAATAGTACAATATACTTAGATATCGGCCATATATCCTGCCTATAGTTTACTAGGGTACACCCAGCTCTATCTTAATCTGAGGATCTCTCAGATTTCAAAGTTCAATAGCAATACAATAAACATGAATCCACAGAAAATACTGACACAAACCACCATGAGATGGAATCAAAGGCACGGTCACTCACATATCAATAAACACTAAGGTGTTTAAGTGTAGCATGTGCTTCTAACAATCCCACTGCAACGTATGATGCAATGATGTATTTCAAGAAAAATCTTATCATACCGTAGTATGGCAGTGCAAATTCAGTGTTCTCCAAGGAAAATACATCTTCGCAAGCAAATCTTCTTATTGATGTCCTGGGTTCGGGCCGCTCGCCATCCTTGGTGGAACTGAATCCATAATCAAAAACCTGACCTGTTTTACAAACAGGATCACACTATATACAGTGCCTTGCGAAAGTATTCGGCCCCCTTGAACTTTGCGACCTTTTGCCACAAACATAAAGATATAAAACTATATTTTTTGTGAAGAATCAACAACAAGTGGGACACAATCATGAAGTGGAACGACATTTATTGGATATTTCAAACTTTTTTCACAAATCAAAAACTGAAAAATTGGGCGTGCAAAATTATTCAGCCCCTTTACTTTCAGTGCAGCAAACTCTCTCCAGAAGTTCAGTCAGGATCTCTGAATGATCCAATGTTGACCTAAATGACTAATGATGATAAATACAATCCACCAAGTCTCCAATCCACCTGTGTGTAATCAAGTCCCTAAACTGAATCCCCCAAAACCATTTCCACTGCATTTGAGCCCTGCAACAAAAGGACCAGCTGACATCATGTCAGCGATTCTCTCATTAACACAGGTGTGAGTGTTGATGAGGACAAGGCTGGAGATTACTCTGTCATGCTGATTGAGTTGGAATAACAGACTGGAAGCTTCAAAAGGAGGTTGATGCTAGGAATCATTGTTCTTCCTCTGTCAACCATGGTTACCTGCAAGGAAACACATGCCGTCATCATTGCTTTGCACAAAAATGGCTTCACAGGCAAGGATATTGCTGCCAGTAAGATTGCACCTAAATCAACCATTTATCGGATCATCAAGAACTTCAAGGAGAGCGGTTCAATTATTGTGAAGGAGGCTTCAGGGCGCCCAAGAAAGTCCAGTAAGCGCCAGGACTGTCTCCTAAAGTTGATTCAGCTGCAGGATCGGGGAACCACCAGTACAGAGCTTGCTCAGGAATGGCAGCAGGCAGGTGTGAGTGCATCTGCACCCACAGTGAGGCGAAGACTTTTGGAGGATGGCCTGGTGTCAAGAAGGGCAGCAAAGAAGCAACTTCTCTCCAGGAAAAACATCCGGGACAGACTGATATTCTGCAAGAGGTACAGGGTTTGAACTGCTGAGGACTGGGGTAAAGTGAGAGAGTGAGAGAGAAGCAGGGATGATTGAGAGGAACCTTAAATTCGCTTGTGAGTAGGTTGGGATTTTAGGTAGGTTGTGGGAGTGTGTCAACCCTGTCCTCACAACTCAATAGTCCCATGCCAATGCCCTCTGGCGCAGATCTAGAATCAGCTCACCCTTCCCACATCCTAACCATTTGGGATGAAAATACGAAACTTATCTTGATCAGTATCTAGGGGCATCCCCTTCCGTCTATCTCTACCAACTATCAACCTTGTCTGCCATGACTAGCACCAGACTACACCCTGAAATCCCCTTTCAATAATGCACACTGATTCCCATGTCTTCTCCCCACCCCCCCTAAACAAAACCAACACCGAGAGATGCAGTCAGACACATGAACCATCTAATGACTCCTGTTTGTAATGTGTAGTAGATGACGTTGCTATGCCTGATAAGCCCTACACATAGGGAGCAGGTTCTGTAGCTGTAGTAATATTCTGGTGTTCTAGTATAGTTCTACAGTCTTTATCACAACGATTCTAATGGCTGTTTTTGGCTCTTTTTTTGGATGATCCTTCCATTCTTTTTTGTTAAATCGATACTGTACATTTTATCAAAATGTCATTTTTCAAAATAAAATTTGTGTCATTGGTATGTGTAATGAGTTGACTGAAGTGCCATCACTACTACAGAAGAGCAGAACACATCTCACACACACTATTCATCCAAGAGCAGCTGTAACCGAGCTTCAGTCTATTATTCTGTGCATCCAGTGCACCATTAATGCAGTGGCTTCCCTTGCCCCCAATCCCTCCTGGTGAGGTAGCCAGTGAAGTGGAAAACAGAGCTTTCTTCTTCTATTCCCCCCACACATTCCCCCCGGTGAGTGGTAGAGATTGACTGCCCCGTAAAGACAGATGAGGGAGGGGAGAATAGCGTAGGTTGAGTGGAGGAGAGGTACTTGTAAGCCACCCTCTTCCCTCCATCTGACGGGAGAGGGGTTAGATGAGGGTGAAGAATGGTTCAGGGGGGGGTATCTGGGCAGAGTAGAGTAGGGGAAAACACAACATGTTCATTGGCTGGTGGGCTGGCCTGTTAAGTGTGTACGCACACAGGAACACACACGTGCATCCCCCTCCCCATACCGATAGGCTGTGTTTATGCCATAACCAGCAGGATTGGTGAGTGCCATAGCCACATATCCTGTGTTGAATAATGTAGGAGTTGGAGCGATGTATGGGCTGGGTATCGGGTCATACCTGAACTGGGACCCCAAAGTGAAGTGGTTTCCTGCCCCCTGTGACAGCCAGCTAACCTGTCTGTTTTGGAGGTGTTGTGTATGGTTTGATGCCGTGCCATTATTGCCATCCGTTGTTACCCAGATTCACTGGTCCACTGATTGTCCACTATTGTAGATTAGGCCAAATTTGTCTCTGTACACATCACTGGGCCTGTTGTTTGACTAGGATCTACAATGAAGGGAATTGATTACTGGCTGTAATAATTCCCTCATTCATTAGACATTGTAATGAATAATGAGGAGTTTCATGTAATTCATTTCACTGGAATTCTATTCCAGTAACATACATTGGTATTGATTGTGTTGTGTTCTCCTGGCGATGCTGATTAGTGGTTTGTAGGACAGTGTTGGCTATGTGTGTTTGATACAGCAGTGTTGTATCTGACTAGACCAACCAGATGGACTGGGGCTGGTGCTCCAAGGCCTTTGTAAGGAGGTGAGAGGTTGTGTGGTTGCTGGGCTTCCCAGAGAGGGTATTGATAGGGTCATGTTACCCCCTTGGACTGGACTGAATTGGGCTATCCAGTCTGACCCTACCATCTGGTCTACAAGTCACACAGTATGACCCAGAATTGGACAGAGAATTGAACTGGGTGGAACACTGGGATGCAGGTGTACATCAGACGGACAATAGTTTTAGAAGTCTATTCTCCTCTCGTGGGGAATCAACCAATACCTTTGTCGCTTCTGTCACAGTACTGTAGAGACTGGGTAATGGCCTGTTTTACCCCACAGCGTGACTGCCCATTAATATTTGATGCTGGAAGGATTGTGTCGCAACAGGAAGGCTAACACAACACACGGCGTTACAAGTGGATTCTCTTTGTTTAGCCTTGCAGATGATGGCTGTTTTAGTGTGTGTGTGGGGGAGGTTGGTATTGGCTCGCTTCCCAATGCCCTGGGAGATGAAGTATGCCCCCCCCCACACACACACGTGTCGTTCTGTGACTGTGATGTGACAGAATGAGGGAACGCTGCCCCGTTGTCCCATTTTGAAGACAAAGGATGATGATCAGTGCTCTGCTCCTCATAAATCCAACATTGATGAAGAGCCACTTACCCTCTCACTCGCAGCTCTTTGTCTTTGTTTATCTAAACGTGTGTGTGTGTGTGTGTGTGTGTGTGTGTGTGTGTGTGTGTGTGTGTGTGTGTGTGCCAGCTAGTGTCTGGGAATGTTTGTATGTGACCCTTCAAATGAACTCGCTCGCCTCCATCTACTGTTAGATTCATAATAACATACAATGATAGACTTTAGTTTAAATTACAGAATCAGGTGCAAACAGTAATGCCATCCAGGACCTATATAATAGATGGTGTCAGAGAAAACCCCATAAAATTGTCAGATTCCAGTCACCCAAGTTATAGACTGTTTTCTCTGCTACCGCACATCAAGCGGTACCAAAAGCGCCTAGTCTATGACCAAAAGGCTCCTCAACAGCATCTACCCTTAAGCCATAAGACTGCTGAAAAATTAATCAAATGGCCACCTGGACTATTTATATTGAGCCCCCCCTGTACACTGCTGCTACTCACTGTTTATTATCTATGCACAGTCACTTCACCCTACCTAAACTCAGCAAAAAAAGAAACGTCCTCTCACTGTCAACTGCGTTTCTTTTCAGCAAATTTAACACGTGTAAATATTTGTATGAACATAAGATTCAACAACTGAGACATAAACTGAACATGTTCCACAGACATGTGACTAACAGAAATCGGAATAATGTGTCCCTGAACAAAGGGCGGTCAAAAGCAACAGTCAGTATCTGATGTGGCCACCAGCTGAATTAAGTACTGCAATTAAGTACTGTTGTTTTTATTTCTTTACTTACCTATTTTTCACCTAATATATTTTTTGCTGTATTGGTTAGAGCCTGTAAGTAAGCATTTCACTGTAAGGTCTACTACAGCTGTTGTATTCGGCACACGTGACAAACTTTGATATGATTTGCAGTGCATCTCCTCCTCATGGACTGCACCCGATTTGCCAGTTCTTGCTGTGAGATGTTACCCCACTCTTCCACCAAGGCACCTGCAAGATCCCGGACATTTCTTGGGGGAATGGCCCAAGCCCTCACCCTCCGATCCAACAGGTCTCAGACGTGCTCAATGGGATTGAGATCCAGGCTCTTCACTGGCCATGGCAGAACACTGACATTCCTGTCTTGCAGGAAATCACACACAGAACGAGCAGTTTGGCTGATGGCATTGTCATGCTGGAGGGTCATGTCAGGATAAGCCTGCAGGAAGGGTACCACATGACGGAGGAGGATGTCTTCCCTGTAACGCACAGTGTTGAGATTGCCTGCAATGACAACAAGTTCAGTATGATGATGCTGTGACACACCGCCCCAGACCATGACGGACCCTCCACCTCCAAATCGATCCCGCTCCAGAGTACCGGCCTCGATGTAACGTTCATTCCTCGGTGTAAACGCGAATCCGGCCATCACCCCTGGTGAGACAAAACCGTGACTGATTAGTGAAAAGCACTTTTTACCAGTCCTGTCTAATTTAGAGACTGTGGGTTTGAGCCCATAGGCAACGTTGTTGCCGGTGATGTCTGGTGAGGACCTGCCGTACAACAGGCCTACAACTCCCGAATCCAGCCTCTCTCAGCCTATTGCGTATAGTCTGAGCACTGATGGAGGGATTGTGGTTACATCTGCAGTCCTCATGCTTTCCTTGCAGCATGCCTAAGGCACGTTAACGCAGATGAGCAGGGACCCTGGGCATCTTTCTTTTGGTGTTTTTCAGAATAAGTAGAAAGGCCTCTTTAGTGTCCTAATTTGTCATAACTGTGAACTTAATTGCCTACTGTCTGTAAGCTGTTAAGACACTAACGACCATACCACAGGTGCATGTTCATTAATTGTTTATGGGAAACTGTGTTTATAAAACTCTTTACAATGAAGATCTGTGAAGTTATTTGGATTTTCACAAATTATCTTTGAAAAACGGGGTCCTGAAAAAGGGACATTTATTTTTTTTGCTGAGTTTACATGTACAAATTACCTCAACTAACCCTTACCGCACACAATGTCTTGGTACCGGTGCCCCCTGTATATAGCCTCGTTATTCTTATTGCGTTACTGGCAAATTCCATCTGGCACATTGCGCCCAGTGTATTGGGGAGAGACAGCAGCGCTCTAGGCCAACTCTGTCTCTAGGAGGGGATCCTCCCCCTAGGCTTGAAGTTGTTCTGCCACACTTATCCCTGATGTTTTGCGGGATTAAGGAAAGAAACTAGGGGTGGAAAAGGTGTTGAGGTCTGAGGAGAGCACTTCCCTCCTGTTCCTCCCATCTTGAAGGAGAGAGGGGTTGAAAAGCAGGTGTTGATGAGGTCTGAGGAGAGCACTTCCCTCCTGTTCCCCCCATCTTGAAGGAGAGAGGGGTTGAAAAGGTGTTGATGAGGTCTGAGGAGAGCACTTCCCTCCTGTTCCCTCCATCTTGAAGGAGAGAGGGGTTGAAAAGGTGTTGATGAGGTCTGAGGAGAGCACTTCCCTCCTGTCCCCCCTCCATCTTGAAGGAGAGAGGGGTTGAAAAGAAGGTGTTGAGGTCTGAGGAGAGCACGTCCCTCCTGTTCCCCCCCATCTTGAAGGAGAGAGGGGTTGAAAAGCAGGTGTTGATGAGGTTTGAGGAGAGCACTTCCCTCCTGTTCCTCCCCATCTTGAAGGAGAGAGGGGTTGAAAAGGTGTTGATGAGGTCTGAGGAGAGCACTTCCCTCCTGTTCCCCCCCATCTTGAAGGAGAGAGGGGTTGAAAAGAAGGTGTTGATGAGGTCTGAGGAGAGCACTTCCCTCCCGTTCCCCCCCATCTTGAAGGAGAGAGGGGTTGAAAAGAAGGTGTTGATGAGGTCTGAGGAGAGCACTTCCCTCCCGTTCCCCCCCATCTTGAAGGAGAGAGGGGTTGAAAAGGTGTTGATGAGGTCAGAGGAGAGCACTTCCCTCCTGTTCCCTCCATCTTGAAGGAGAGAGGGGTTGAAAAGGTGTTGATGAGGTCTGAGGAGAGCACTTCCCTCCTGTTCCCCCCATCTTGAAGGAGAGAGGGGTTGAAAAGAAGGTGTTGATGAGGTCTGAGGAGAGCACGTCCCTCCTGTTCCCCCCCATCTTGAAGGAGAGAGGGGTTGAAAAGCAGGTGTTGATGAGGTCTGAGGAGAGCACTTCCCTTCTGTTCCCCCCCATCTTGAAGGAGAGAGGGGTTGAAAAGGTGTTGATGAGGTCTGTGGAGAGCACTTCCCTCCTGTTCCCTCCATCTTGAAGGAGAGAGGGGTTGAAAAGAAGGTGTTGATGAGGTCTGAGGAGAGCACGTCCCTCCTGTTCCCCCCATCTTGAAGGAGAGAGGGGTTGAAAAGCAGGTGTTGATGAGGTCTGAGGAGAGCACTTCCCTCCTGTTCCCCCCCCCATCTTGAAGGAGAGAGGGGTTGAAAAGGTGTTGATGAGGTCTGAGGAGAGCACTTCCCTCCTGTTCCCCCCCATCTTGAAGGAGAGAGGGGTTGAAAAGGTGTTGATGAGGTCTGAGGAGAGCACTTCCCTCCTGTTCCCCCCCATCTTGAAGGAGAGAGGGGTTGAAAAGCAGGTGTTGATGAGGTCTGAGGAGAGCACTTCCCTCCTGTTCCCCCCCATCTTGAAGGAGAGAGGGGTTGAAAAGCAGGTGTTGATGAGGTCTGAGGAGAGCACTTCCCTTCTGTTCCCCCTCCATCTTGAAGGAGAGAGGGGTTGAAACGAAGGTGTTGATGAGGTCTGAGGAGAGCACTTCCCTCCTGTTCCCCCCATCTTGAAGGAGAGAGGGGTTGAAAAGGTGTTGATGAGGTCTGAGGAGAGCACTTCCCTCCTGTTCCCCCCCATCTTGAAGGAGAGAGGGGTTGAAAAGGTGTTGATGAGGTCTGAGGAGAGCACTTCCCTCCCGTTCCCCCCCATCTTGAAGGAGAGAGGGGTTGAAAAGGTGTTGATGAGGTCTGAGGAGAGCACTTCCCTCCTGTTCCCCCCATCTTGAAGGAGAGAGGGGTTGAAAAGGTGTTGATGAGGTCTGAGGAGAGCACTTCCCTCCTGTTCCCCCCCATCTTGAAGGAGAGAGGGGTTGAAAAGGTGTTGAGGTCTGAGGAGAGCACTTCCCTCCTGTTCCCCCCCATCTTGAAGGAGAGAGGGGTTGAAAAGGTGTTGATGAGGTCTGAGGAGAGCACTTCCCTCCCGTTCCCCCCCATCTTGAAGGAGAGAGGGGTTGAAAAGGTGTTGATGAGGTCTGAGGAGAGCACTTCCCTCCTGTTCCCCCCCATCTTGAAGGAGAGAGGGGTTGAAAAGGTGTTGATGAGGTCTGAGGAGAGCACTTCCCTCCTGTTCCCCCCCATCTTGAAGGAGAGAGGGGTTGAAAAGGTGTTGATGAGGTCTGAGGAGAGCACTTCCCTCCTGTTCCCCCCCATCTTGAAGGAGAGAGGGGTTGAAACGAAGGTGTTGATGAGGTCTGAGGAGAGCACTTCCCTCCTGTTCCCCCCATCTTGAAGGAGAGAGGGGTTGAAAAGGTGTTGATGAGGTCTGAGGAGAGCACTTCCCTCCCGTTCCCCCCCATCTTGAAGGAGAGAGGGGTTGAAAAGAAGGTATTTAAGAAAAGGGGGGGTGGAGGGGAGAGGGAGCACTTTAGAGGGGCTTTGTTGCCTGCAGCATGACTCTCTCACAGACATCTCTCACAGACTGACTGATAGACGGACGGAAAGACGGACGGACAATTGGTTCGTTATTGTTAGGGAGTGGCTTTGAAACAGTGATTCCTCAGGTCCTGAAGCCGTCAATGTATCTGCTGCTACAAGCCTCAACACTAATATGGTAATACATAAAACATGCAAAACACTGATAGTAAATGATTTGATTCTGCTAAATGACTTAAATGTAAATGTAAATTAATTAGCTGGTCCGCAGTCTGTATCAGTGTCCCGTGGCTTATATTAAGAAATATTATGGTATTATTTTTGCACTGTTGGAAGAAGAAACACAAGCATTTTGCTGCATCTGCGACATCTGCAAGTCTATGTACATGACCAATAAACTTTGATTTGAGTTAAATGGCATTGAGTGACGTGTTTGGTAAACTGAATTTGGGTGAATGCCAAGTTTGCTGTGTGTGTGCTGTATGTGCGTTTCGGTGGGTCAGAGGGAGGGAGGGAGAGGGAGGTGGCGGGAGGATATGGAAAGGGTGAGGGTGAGGGTGGGTGCGGAGGGTGGGTGGGAGAATATTTGGAGACGGAGAGCACAGACTGTTAACAGGAGTGTCTCGTGATTCCAAAAGTGTGTGTGTTTAAGTATTTGTGCGAGAGAGAGGGGTCAGCCAAAAGGACAGGAGGACAATGCTTGTTTCCACGGGAACTGAGGAGAGGAAAGGAAAGATGACATAGCCCATCTTCCCCAGACATGCCTTCTCTACCCCTGCTCTCTCTACCTCTTGTTCTTTCTCTTCAGCACTACCCTTCTCTACACCCACACCTCTCTGACCCTTTACTGTCATCTGTTGTAGACTTCCTTTTATCTTCATCTCGCTCTCCTCTTGTTTGTGATCTCTCCTCTGATCTCTCATCCTCAGCAGGAACTGAGACAGTCTCAATGCATTACACACACACACACACACACACACACACACACACACACACACACACACACACACACACACACACACACACACACACACACACACACACACACACACACACACACACACACACACACACACACACACACACACACACACACACACACACACAAACTTGACATTCACCAAGTTTCAGCTTGCAGTGAACTAATCTAATTTGTCTCTCACAACAACCCTTTTGCCCCCATCACTCCCTAACTCCAACAGTCTCAAACAGAGAAAAACACAGTTCACCTGCATCGCTCCATATCACAGACTGGTAGTGATGTGTTAGTAGTGTGTACTGTGTCTTTAGTGCGGGCCAGTACAGCCAGCAACTGTTGTTTTGTCCAGTTATGACAGAGGCTTATTTGTGAAGCCACTCATAACACATTAGCACACCCAGGCTGTAGGAGACCAACAACACAGTCCTCCTAGTCCATGACTACCCAGGCTGTAGGAGACCAACAACACAGTCCTCCTAGTCCATGACTACCCAGGCTGTAGGAGACCAACAGCACAGTCCTCCTAGTCCATGACCACCCAGGCTGTAGGAGACCAACAACACAGTCCTCCTAGTCCATGACTACCCAGGCTGTAGGAGACCAACAACACAGTCCTCCTAGTCCATGACTACCCAGGCTGTAGGAGACCAACAACACAGTCCTCCTAGTCCATGACTACCCAGGCTGTAGGAGACCAACAACACAGTCCTCCTAGTCCATGACTACCCAGGCTGTAGGAGACCAACAACACAGTCCTCCTAGTCCATGACTACCCAGGCTGTAGGAGACCAACAACACAGTCCTCCTAGTCCATGACTACCCAGGCTGTAGGAGACCAACAACACAGTCCTCCTAGTCCATGACTACCCAGGCTGTAGGAGACCAACAACACAGTCCTCCTAGTCCATGACTACCCAGGCTGTAGGAGACCAACAACACAGTCCTCCTAGTCCATGACTACCCAGGCTGTAGGAGACCAACAACACAGTCCTCCTAGTCCATGACTACCCAGGCTGTAGGAGACCAACAACACAGTCCTCCTAGTCCATGACTACCCAGGCTGTAGGAGACCAACAACACAGTCCTCCTAGTCCATGACTACCCAGGCTGTAGGAGACCAACAACACAGTCCTCCTAGTCCATGACTACCCAGGCTGTAGGAGACCAACATCACAGTCCTCCTAGTCCATGACTACCCAGGCTGTAGGAGACCAACATCACAGTCCTCCTAGTCCATGACTACCCAGGCTGTAGGAGACCAACAACACAGTCCTCCTAGTCCATGACTACCCAGGCTGTAGGAGACCAACAACACAGTCCTCCTAGTCCATGACTACCCAGGCTGTAGGAGACCAACAACACAGTCCTCCTAGTCCATGACTACCCAGGCTGTAGGAGACCAACATCACAGTCCTCCTAGTCCATGACTACCCAGGCTGTAGGAGACCAACATCACAGTCCTCCTAGTCCATGACTACCCAGGCTGTAGGAGACCAACATCACAGTCCTCCTAGTCCATGACTACCCAGGCTGTAGGAGACCAACAACACAGTCCTCCTAGTCCATGACAACCCAGGCTGTAGGAGACCAACAACACAGTCCTCCTAGTCCATGACTACCCAGGCTGTAGGAGACCAACATCACAGTCCTCCTAGTCCATGACTACCCAGGCTGTAGGAGACCAACAACACAGTCCTCCTAGTCCATGACTACCCAGGCTGTAGGAGACCAACAGCACAGTCCTCCTAGTCCATGACTACCTAGGCTGTAGGAGACCAACAACACAGTCCTCCTAGTCCATAACTACCCAGGCTGTAGGAGACCAACAACACAGTCCTCCTAGTCCATGACTACCCAGGCTGTAGGAGACCAACAACACAGTCCTCCTAGTCCATGACTACCCAGGCTGTAGGAGACCAACAGCACAGTCCTCCTAGTCCATGACCACCCAGGCTGTAGGAGACCAACAACACAGTCCTCCTAGTCCATGACTACCCAGGCTGTAGGAGACCAACAACACAGTCCTCCTAGGCCATGACTACCCAGGCTGTAGGAGACCAACAACACAGTCCTCCTAGTCCATGACCACCCAGGCTGTAGGAGACCAACATCACAGTCCTCCTAGTCCATGACTACCCAGGCTGTAGGAGACCAACAACACAGTCCTCCTAGTCCATGACTACCCAGGCTGTAGGAGACCAACATCACAGTCCTCCTAGTCCATGACCACCCAGGCTGTAGGAGACCAACATCACAGTCCTCCTAGTCCATGACTACCCAGGCTGTAGGAGACCAACATCACAGTCCTCCTAGTCCATGACTACCCAGGCTGTAGGAGACCAACATCACAGTCCTCCTAGTCCATGACTACCCAGGCTGTAGGAGACCAACAACACAGTCCTCCTAGTCCATGACTACCCAGGCTGTAGGAGACCAACATCACAGTCCTCCTAGTCCATGACTACCCAGGCTGTAGGAGACCAACAACACAGTCCTCCTAGTCCATGACTACCCAGGCTGTAGGAGACCAACAACACAGTCCTCCTAGTCCATGACTACCCCAGGCTGTACCCAGGCTGAGACCAACAACACAGTCCTCCTAGTCCATGACTACCCAGGCTGTAGGAGACCAACAACACAGTCCTCCTCCAGTCCATGACCTACCCAGGCTGTAGGAGACCAACATCACAGTCCTCCTAGTCCATGACTACCCAGGCTGTAGGAGACCAACATCACAGTCCTCCTAGTCCATGACTACCCAGGCTGTAGGAGACCAACAACACAGTCCTCCTAGTCCATGACTACCCAGGCTGTAGGAGACCAACAACACAGTCCTCCTAGTCCATGACTACCCAGGCTGTAGGAGACCAACAGCACAGTCCATAGTCCTCAAGAAAACGGGGCTAATGCAACCTCTTCTGCGAGGGCGAGGAAGATGGGGAGATGAGGATGAGAGCGAGAGAGTATCAACCATTCAGTTTTGACATATCTCCCGTCAGATTAACAGACAAAACATACACAAATAGTGTTCCGTTTTGGATGTTGTTCTCATACAAGAGAAAGAGACAGAAATAAAGAGAGTGAACAGAAGAGAAGGAGAGTGAGAGTGGATTAGAAGAGAGAGCGAGGGGCTCTGCGCGCACGCTCAAGAAATAGAAAGAGCGAGAGAGGGGTTGAGAGTGAGTGAGCAAAAGAGACCGAAGGGGAGGGAGTGGTTTCTGTCTACCCTAGCAACGGTCTCTAGCCTGCTGTCGGAGCTCAGCCTGACAGCAACTGCTAAAGTCGGTCTGTGGATACACACACTTTTGTTCTCTCCGCCTGTTGGACCCAGTTTATTTCTATTTTTTCTTCTTTTGTTGCCTGAGATGACGACTGCCTTTCACCCATGAATAAGAACAACAAAAAGAGGGCGTATTCAGTGGAAGCAGAGGAAGAGAGAAAAGGTATTGAGTGATAGAGAAGGAAGGAGAAGAGGAGAAAGGGAAAGAAGCATCTTTGAAGAGGAATCATTGCTGGAGGATGGAGCCCCTGAGCACTCGTGGCCTCCCCCGACTGTCTTGGATAGATACACTCTACAGCAGTATGTATCACTCTCTCTCCTCTTCTCTCCCTCCATCCCTCACCCACCACATTCTCTGAGCTGGGATGTCTGATCTCATTAGGAACAGACACACGCTCGAACACTGGGTTGTGTCACGACTCCCAATGAGTGCCCATCACTATAGCTGTCCATAACAACACACCCCAGTCCTACATGTATTATTTCAGCCTTCGAGGAGCACTGTTTTGGCCATTAATCTAAAGTGTGTGTGTACAGAGAAACGTCAGTGCCTGTATATCCCTCTTCTAATGGTGATATTAGGTCATGTGTCTACTGTGGAGAGCACAAATATATTAGCATATTTAACCAACCAGGACATATGGAAAGTGTTGGGGATGCTAGTCTGAAAATGTAGTTTACCAAGCTACCAATCACTTCACACTGGAAGAGGTTCATCTTCATTAAAGCTACCCTTAAGAAAAATGGTAGTTTACTGAAGTTACTTCAAAAAAGTACTTCACTACATCCAAACTACATATGTACATCTGAAATGTCAGACTAGAAATTGAAAGAACAGGTCACTTTGGTGTCATAAGCTACCAGAATGTGTAATCTAGCCTATTAAACACAAAAACAATGTTTCAAGTGAGAAGTACGCAGATCTGATGCAAAGAATTACAATTATTGCCTTCTTCACCCATATTTAATTTTTTGGCAAAAAAAAAATATTGAACTACTGAAAACACAACCTCCATTTGACTTTAGTTCAACTACCACCAAGCTACTGCCAGATGTACTTACATTATTTTAGTTATCTGTAGTTCACTACTCCCCAACACTGCCACTTGACAGTGTTAATTGTGCAGAGATGTTGGTATAGTGTTCTAACCAGGACTCAAGCTGTGATGGTGCATTTTTCAGTCATTCCGTTTATTGTCCATGTAGATTCTTCATTGTGGTCAGTGTTTTTATTGGACAGTTTCTGTGAATGCATGTTTTTTTTAATCCTGTTGGGTAGGCTAATGTAGTGCCTGACAAAATGTTTGTATAGAAAATGACCAGGATCATGAATCATGATGATTAATGTATGTTTCAATGTAGGAGAATATTCTTGAAGATCTGTACTTAAGGAGCTAGTTGTTGTCTTTAGTCAGCGTTCTATGTATACAATAGCTTTTAAGGTGAGGTGTGTGTCTGTGTGTGTGTGTGTGTGTGCGTGTGTGTGTGTGCGTGTGCGTGCGCCTTACCCAAACATGCATGAGTCGTGATGTGATTCCGATGGTCTCCGAGTCTTGTCTCAAAGGAGAGATTAGGTTTATGTAACAGCTTGTGGTCGTTTATTCTGCTGTATCACTATTGTTCCCAGTTAATCTGCCCGTTGAGGGGGGACAGAGAGGGGTGGAGAGCGGTGAGAGAAAGAGGGGTGGTGAGATCGAGGAAGGTAGAGGAAGAGTGTAGGGAAGGTAGAGGAAGAGTGTAGGGAAGGTAGAGGAAGAGTGTAGGGAAGAGTGTGGGGAAGGTAGAGGAAGAGTGTAGGGAAGAGTGAGGGGAAGGTAGAGGAAGAGTGTAGGGAAGAGTGTGGGGAAGGTAGAGGAAGTGTGTGGGGAAGGTAGAGGAAGAGTGTGGGGAAGAGTGTGGGGAAGGTAGAGGAAGAGTGTGGGGAAGGTAGAGGAAGAGTGTGGGGAAGGTAGAGGAAGAGTGTAGGGAAGGTAGAGGAAGAGTGTAGTGAAGAGCGAGGGGAAGGTAGAGGAAGAGTGGGAGAGAGCGAGGGGAAGGTAGAGGAAGGGTGCAGGGAAGAGCGAGGGGAAGGTAAAGGAAGAGTGCAGGGAAGAGCAAGGGGAAGGTAGAGGAAGAGAGTAGGGAAGAGCAAGGGGAAGGTAGAGGAAGAGTGCAGGGAAGAGTGCGGGGAAGGTAGGAAGAGTGGGAGAGAGCGAGGGGAAGGTAGAGGAAGAGTGAGGAGAAGGTAGAGGAAAAGTGGGAGAGAGCGAGGGGAAGGTGGAGGAGAAGAGTGGGGGAAGGTGGAGGAGAAGTGTGGGGGAAGGTGGAGGAGAAGAGTGGGGGAGAGCGAGAGGATGGGGGAAAGGTGGAGAAGAGTGGGGGAAGGTGGAGTAAGAGTGGGGGAAGGTAGTGGAAGAGTGGGGGGAGGTGGAGGAGAAGAGTGGGGAGGTGGAGGAGAAGAGTGGGGGGAGGTGGAGGAGAAGAGTGGGGGAAGGTGGAGGAGAAGAGTGGGGGAAGGTGGAGGAGAAGAGTGGGGAGAGCGAGAGGATGGGGGAGAAAGGTAGAGGAGAAGAGTGGGGGAAGGTAGTGGAAGAGTGGGGGGAGGTGGAGGAGAAGAGTGGGGGGAGGTGGAGGAGAAGAGTGGGGGAAGGTGGAGGAGAAGAGTGGGGGAAGGTGGAGGAGAAGAGTGGGGGAAGGTGGAGAGTGAGAGGATGGTAGAGGAGAAGAGTGGGGGATGGTAGAGGAAGAGTGGGGGAAGGTGGAGGAGAAGAGTGGGGGAAGGTGGAGGAGAAGAGTGGGGGAAGGTGGAGGAGAATAGTGGGGGAGAGCGAGAGGATGAGGAGAAGAGTGGGGGAAGGTAGAGGAAGAGTGGGGGAAGGTAGAGGAAGAGTGGGGGAAGGTAGAGGAAGAGTGGGGGAAGGTGGAGGAGAAGAGTGGTGGATGGTAGAGGAAGAGTGGGGGAAGGTGGAGGAGAAGAGTGGTGGAAGGTAGAGGATGGGGGAAAGGTGGAGGAGGAGAAGAGTGGGGGAAGGTAGGGAAGAGTGGGGGAGAGCTGAAGAAGAGGGGGATTAGTGGTGTAGGGTTTTAACAGTTGAAAGGCAATGGGCGGATAAGAGCGTACTGTATTGTCAGGCCGCATGGGATTACCAGGAAAAACATTTATTGGCATGGATAACACTTTGTCTGTGTTGATGACAGAATCAAATCAAATTCATTCATAAAGCCCTTCTTACATCAGCTGATGTCACAAAGTGCTGTACAAAGACCCAGCCTAAAACCCCAAACAGCAAGTAATGCAGGTGTAGAGGCACGGTGGTTAGGAAAAACTCCCAGACAGGAACCTATGAAGAAACCTCGAGCGGAATCAGGCTATGAGGGGTGGCCAGTCCTCTTCTGGCAGTGCCAGGTGGAGATTATAACAGAACATTGTTCTTCATGATGTTTACAGATGACCAGCAGGGTTGTACAGGGTGCAACATGTCAGCACAACCCCCGATCACACAGAGGGTTGTTCACAGGATAAGTACAGTTATTCATCATTAGTCAGGATTATTCATGCATGTTTATTTTTTTCGCAAATGATCACCATATTCTTTGCAGCACCACATATTAAAATGCATCAAGCAGAAATAGACCACATTGAAAAGACTGTATGAGACAGTCAATGGTGGTCTAACAATGAATAAAGACCATCTGGGCCGGGTGTGAAGTTTGAAGTGGCTAGCAGCCGGTGGTTAAAGGAATTGTCTCGTTTGGCAGCAGCACTGATAAAATAACACAATGAAAGTGTCATTACACATCTTATTTCCTGTGTGAGTAGGTTAGATGTCTGACGTCTGTACAGCACTTTGAGATATCAGCTGATGTACGAAGGGCTATATAAATTGATGGAATAACAAGAGACCTTGTTGACTCAGATGGCCCTGGAGTTTAGTGGTAGATTAAATCGAAGGCTACTTCCATTATATTGAAGGCAATGTATGTTCCTTCCATTTCTTGTCCTCTTTCTCCTCTTGTCCTCATCCTTCTACCATCCCTTCATCAGTGGAGTGCCAGATCAATTGGACAGTCAGTGAGGGTGATTATTAATGTCGCAGTAAATCACACAGGTTGTGGAGAAATGTTTGACTCTTTACTGCAGCAGTCTTGGCCAACCCACTCATGCCCCTCTGATGATATTCAGTCGCACTCTCACCGTGTAACACACACTTGTCACTCATTCATACAAAGCTCTTCCTCTCTCCTCTGCCCTCCTCTCTGCCAAACCCCATTTCAGAGAGGCAACCTACAGACTCATGGAAACTCTGCTTGGGTACAATAACATGCACAGCCGTGTGCGTGTGCGTGTGCGTGTGTGTGTGTGTGTGTGTGTGTGTGTGTAGATCTAGGTTAGCATTATCTAGGCTACCATTAACAGTTTTTCATTTGTTTTGACAAACTCCATATCTTGCAAATAGGATATTTCTGTCCATGTGAGCACTGAGGTTGTTTTCAGCGTCTCGTCTCCAGTATTTTCACTTTAGCTCAATGCCAAAGCCAACCGTACACTTTCATTATATTATATTCAGAGAAATTGTCTGGAGTCATGTGACGCTGATGCTGAAGCAAAACATCAAAGGAGAGGGATTATGTAAGAGACGGACTATAGCATTAAGTATGGCAGCAGAGGACACACACACACACGCACCTAATCCTAGTCACTGCAGGGAAGGCTGACTTGGGAGTACCAAGATTTTAGCTCCACACATGTGTCAAGAGGCAGTACCACTGCTGTGCCAATCCTGTACAACTATAGCCAGCTGCCTGCAGTGTTGGTGCACTGGCCACTGTGATGCCAGGCATCAGGCCACTGTGATGCCAGGCATCAGGCCACTGTGATGCCAGGCATCAGGCCACTGTGATGCCAGGCATCAGGCCACTGTGATGCCAGGCATCAGGCCACTGTGATGCCAGGCATCAGGCCACTGTGATGCCAGGCATCAGGCCACTGTGATGCCAGGCATCAGGCCACTGTGATGCCAGGCATCAGGCCACTGTGATGCCAGGCATCAGGCCCTCCTGGATGGCTGTGTAATGATGTCAGCCATTAGAGCTCCTGCGGAGGTTTGTAATGCCAGGCATCAGGCCCTCCTGGATGGCTGTGTAATGATGTCAGCCATTAGAGCTCCTGCGGAGGTTTGTAATGCCAGGCATCAGGCCCTCCTGGATGGCTGTGTAATGATGTCAGCCATTAGAGCTCCTGCGGAGGTTTGTAATGCCAGGCATCAGGCCCTCCTGGATGGCTGTGTAATGATGTCAGCCATTAGAGCTCCTGCGGAGGTTTGTAATGCCAGGCATCAGGCCCTCCTGGATGGCTGTGTAATGATGTCAGCCATTAGAGCTCCTGCGGAGGTTTGTAATGCCAGGCATCAGGCCCTCCTGGATGGCTGTGTAATGATGTCAGCCATTAGAGCTCCTGCGGAGGTTTGTAATGCCAGGCATCAGGCCCTCCTGGATGGCTGTGTAATGATGTCAGCCATTAGAGCTCCTGCGGAGGTTTGTAATGCCAGGCATCAGGCCCTCCTGGTTGGCTGTGTAATGATGTCAGCCATTAGAGCTCCTGCGGAGGTTTGTAATGCCAGGCATCAGGCCCTCCTGGTTGGCTGTGTAATGATGTCAGCCATTAGAGCTCCAGAAATGACAATCACCATGGGGTCATTCCATGTTAAAGGTGATGGAATGCAGTGTGGCATTTTGAGCAGGGGGTTAGTTGGATGGTTGGTTCACGGCGGATGCAATGCTAAGACATCTATCTAGACTATTTGGTCTGAGTGCCTGGTTATGAAGCCAGCGTTCTGCTCACTGTAGAAGTGATCACATCAGCAGCCTGTCTAAGGAAGAGCCTGGTCTGTGTGTTGAACTGTGTATGTCAGTGCTAACATAGAGGGAATGGATCCTACTTCTATGAGTTCGCCAAGAGAATAATCAAGTCTGTATGTGGACCTATTTACAGCCACTGTGTGGATCCATTGTGTTAGCAGAGTACTAACCCCTGATGCCTAAAGAACTGAGTGCTTAATGATGGTTATTAGTGTATCTGAGGATCAGGGTGTGTTTGTTTGTCTCTGTTTTAGCAAATGGGGACAACAAAGTGATTTTGGAGACCTTCCCAGAAACTAGAGAGAGATGGGAAAGAGGGCAGAGAGGAGTGAGTGTGGCAGGGGTGATATAATAGGCTACCAGCTGAAGGTGTGTAACCCATTCGTCACATTCACCCCTGCACTCCTGATCTCAACATATTACTATCTCATTGTGTCGAAATCAATTGGTCTCCTGTGGATGGATGGTACTGTGGTCTACTGTGGATGTATGGTACTGTGGTCTACTGTGGATGGATGGTACTGTGGTCTACTGTGGATGGATGGTACTGTGGTCTACTGTGGATGGATGGTACTGTGGTCTACTGGATGGATGGTACTGTGGTCTCCTGTGGATGGATGGTACTGTGGTCTACTGGATGGATGGTACTGTGGTCTCCTGTGGATGGATGGTACTGTGGTCTCCTGTGGATGGATGGTACTGTGGTCTCCTGTGGATGGATGGTACTGTGGTCTACTGTGGATGGATGGTACTGTGGTCTCCTGTGGATGGATGGTACTGTGGTCTCCTGTGGATGGATGGTACTGTGGTCTCCTGTGGATGGATGGTACTGTGGTCTACTGTGGATGGATGGTACTGTGGTCAACTGTGGATGGATGGTACTGTGGTCTACTGTGGATGGATGGTACTGTGGTCTACTGTGGATGGATGGTACTGTGGTCTACTGGGTGGATGGTACTGTGGTCTCCTGTGGATGGATGGTACTGTGGTCTACTGGATGGATGGTACTGTGGTCTCCTGTGGATGGATGGTACTGTGGTCTCCTGTGGTTGGAGGGTACTGTGGTCTACTGTGGATGGATGGTACTGTGGTCTACTGTGGATGGATGGTACTGTGGTCTACTGTGGATGGATGGTACTGTGGTCTACTGTGGATGGATGGTACTGTGGTCTACTGTGGATGGATGGTACTGTGGTCTCCTGTGGATGGATGGTACTGTGGTCTACTGTGGATGGATGGTACTGTGGTCTACTGTGGATGGATGGTACTGTGGTCTACTGTGGGTGGATGGATGGTACTGTGGTCTACTGTGGGTGGATGGATGGTACTGTGGTCTACTGTGGATGGATGGTACTGTGGTCTACTGTGGATGGATGGTACTGTGGTCTACTGTGGGTGGATGGATGGTACTGTGGTCTACTGTGGGTGGATGGATGGTACTGTGGTCTACTGTGGATGGATGGTACTGTGGTCTATTGGATGGATGGTACTGTGGTCTCCTATGGATGGATGGTACTGTGGTCTACTGGATGGATGGTACTGTGGTCTCCTGTGGATGGATGGTACTGTGGTCTCCTGTGGATGGATGGTACTGTGGTCTCCTGTGGATGGATGGTACTGTGGTCTACTGTGGATGGATGGTACTGTGGTCTCCTGTGGATGGATGGTACTGTGGTCTACTGTGGATGGATGGTACTGTGGTCTCCTGTGGATGGATGGTACTGTGGTATCCTGTGGATGGATGGTACTGTGGTCTACTGTGGATGGATGGTACTGTGGTCAACTGTGGATGGATGGTACTGTGGTCTACTGTGGATGGATGGTACTGTGGTCTACTGTGGATGGATGGTACTGTGGTCTACTGGGTGGATGGTACTGTGGTCTCCTGTGGATGGATGGTACTGTGGTCTACTGGATGGATGGTACTGTGGTCTCCTGTGGATGGATGGTACTGTGGTCTACTGTGGATGGATGGTACTGTGGTCTACTGTGGATGGATGGTACTGTGGTCTACTGTGGATGGATGGTACTGTGGTCTACTGTGGATGGATGGTACTGTGGTCTCCTGTGGATGGATGGTACTGTGGTCTGCTGTGGATGGATGGTACTGTCATCTGCTGTGGATGGATGGTACTGTGGTCTACTGTGGATGGATGGTACTGTGGTCTACTGTGGATGGATGGTACTGTGGTCTACTGTGGATGGATGGTACTGTGGTCCACTGTGGATGGATGGTACTGTGGTCTACTGTGGATGGATGGTACTGTGTTCTCCTGTGGATGGATGGTGCTGTGGTCTACTGTGGATGGATGGTACTGTGGTCTACTGTGGATGGATGGTACTGTGGTCTACTGTGGTCTACTGTGGATGGATGGTACTGTGTTCTCCTGTGGATGGATGGTACTGTGGTCTCCTGTGGATGGATGGTACTGTGGTCTCCTGTGGATGGATGGTACTGTGGTCTACTGTGGGTGGATGGATGGTACTGTGGTCTCCTGTGGATGGATGGTACTGTGGTCTCCTGTGGATGGATGGTACTGTGGTCTCCTGTGGATGGATGGTACTGTGTTCTCCTGTGGATGGATGGTACTGTGGTCTCCTGTGGATGGATGGTACTGTGGTCTACTGTGGGTGGATGGATGGTACTGTGGTCTCCTGTGGATGGATGGTACTGTGGTCTCCTGTGGATGGATGGTACTGTGGTCTCCTGTGGATGGATGGTACTGTGGTCTCCTGTGGATGGATGGTACTGTGTTCTCCTGTGGATGGATGGTACTGTGGTCTCCTGTGGGTGGATGGATGGTACTGTGTTCTCCTGTGGATGGATGGTACTGTGGTCTACTGTGGGTGGATGGACGGTACTGTGGTCTCCTGTGGATGGATGGTACTGTGGTCTACTGTGGATGGATGGTACTGTGGTCTCCTGTGGATGGATGGTACTGTGGTCTCCTGTGGATGGATGGTACTGTGGTCTACTGTGGATGGATGGTACTGTGGTCTCCTGTGGATGGATGGTACTGTGGTCTCCTGTGGATGGATGGTACTGTGGTCTACTGTGGATGGATGGTACTGTGGTCTCCTGTGGATGGATGGTACTGTGTTCTCCTGTGGATGGATGGTACTGTGGTCTCCTGTGGGTGGATGGATGGTACTGTGTTCTCCTGTGGATGGATGGTACTGTGTTCTCCTGTGGATGGATGGTACTGTGGTCTCCTGTGGGTGGATGGATGGTACTGTGGTCTACTGTGGATGGATGGTACTGTGGTCTCCTGTGGATGGATGGTACAAATCATTCACTAAACCTCAACTAAATCTTGTAATAAATAATGTGGAAATTGAGCAAATTGAGGTGACTAAACAAACTGGTTGGAGTAACCCTGGATTGTAAACTGTCATGGTCAAAACATGTTGATACAACAGTGTAGCTGAGATGGGGAGTCCATAATAAGGTGTTACTCTACCTCCTTAACAGCACTATTAACAAGGCAGGTCCTACAGGCCATAGTTTTGTTGCACCTGGACTACTGGTCAGTCGTGTGGTCAGGTGCCACAAAGAGGGATTTAGGAAAATTGCAATAGGCTCAGAACAGGGCAGCATGACTGGCTCTTGGATGTACACAGAGAGCTAACATTAATATTATGAATGTCAATCTCTCCTGGCTCAAAGTGTAAGAGAGATTGACTTCATCACTACTTGTATTTGTGAGAGGTACCGAGCTGTCTCAATGACTAGCACACAGCTTGGACACCCGTCCGTCCATACCCCACAAGACATGCCAGCAGAGGTCTCTTCACAGTCCCCAAGTCCAGAACAGACTATGGGAAGCACACAGTACTACATAGAGCCATGACTACATGGAACTCTATTCCACATCAGTTAACTGATACAAGCAGCAGAATCAGATTTAGAAAGCAGAGGGAAAACACGCTTAGTGTGTTGTGAAAACTGTTCTGAATTTATTGTAAGGTTTTAAAAATTGTATTACTGCCTTAATTTTGACAGGCCCCAGGAAGAGTAGGGGTCCTCACTATTCTTAGACAATTAAGGCAATGGCTCTATTTTGTCTCGTAACTTCACTGCTGCCTCAACACCAATATGCTGGACTACAATTTCTTAGAGGGATGCATTGTGCCATCCCCACAGCCTCCACAATGGAATAGTCCACTCAGACAGGCGCAAATCAGACAGGTGTCTTGTACACCATACATGTTTTGCTTTATGTTTGACTCAACAAATCTCGGTTGAACAACGGCCTATCGACCAAACAATAGACACAGCCTATAGACACTCATTCTGTGGAAAACAAACAACCAATCTATCACCTATCTATTGACTTTTCCTTTGTTTGATCCCAGGTGTGAAACCTTTAACCCAAACACCCATTAAACTGCTAATTTGAGGCCCTGTGTTTTTCTGTGTGTGATTAAAGATTGATGAAATGGTATGGTGTGCCCTTCCCCCAGTAGGTTTCTCTGAGGTTTCTGTCTCTTGGCTTCTTGCCAGGTAGTGTTACAGTATTTATGGGAGATGAAAACAAAATGGCTTCTCTCCGTGTGTGTCTACACTGAAAAGGTCAGAACCTAGAGAGGGAGAACCACTATTGGGTCCTCTTATTGACCCAGTCAAACCCAGCAAATGACTACTATTTCTACTGCTTTAACATGAGGATTGCTGTTCAGTGTCTTTCTACCACACACACGGCTAACTCTGTCTCTACAAAGCACCATGTTTATATGTCGTGACCTTTTGTAATGAGAGCCAAACTAAAATCAATGTTGCACAGGCCTACAAATCAAATCAACTGTTATTTGTCACATGCGCCGAATACAACAGGTGTAGGTAGACCTTACCTTGAAATACTTACTTACAAGCCCTTTTCCAACAATGCAGAGTTACAAAGTAAGAACATTTGCAAATATAAAATAGTAACACAATAATGAAGCTATGTACAAGGAGTATTGGTACGGAGTCCATGTGCAGGGATATGAGGTAGTTTTAAGGCATCCACCCGCACCTCTCTGATTCAGAGGGGTTGGGTTAAATGCAGAAGACACATTCCAGTTGAATGCATTCAGTTGTACCACTGACTAGCTATCCCCCTTTCCCTAGTTGAGGTAATATATACATGTAGGTAGGGGTAAAGTTGACTAGGCAATCAGGATAGATAAACAGAGTAGCAGTTGCATATGTAAAAGTGTGTTGGAGTGTAAGTACAGTATGTGTGAGTGTGTCGGCAGAGTCCAGTGAGTGTGTCGGCAGAGTCCAGTGAGTGTGTCGGCAGAGTCCAGTGAGTGTGTCGGCAGAGTCCAGTGAGTGTGTCGGCAGAGTCCAGTGAGTGTGTCGGCAGAGTCCAGTGAGTGTGTCGGCAGAGTCCAGTGAGTGTGTCGGCAGAGTCCAGTGAGTGTGTCGGCAGAGTCCAGTGAGTGTGTCGGCAGAGTCCAGTGAGTGTGTCGGCAGAGTCCAGTGAGTGTGTCGGCAGAGTCCAGTGTAGTTCTCCTATAGTTTCTGTGGCCCTGCAGAAAACTAATTAACATAATAAAAAATCCCCAAATCCCCATATTCTCACAAACGTCTGTGGCATCTGAACGGTTTGGCCTAGAAACTATTTAGTCCCCTCTGTGGAAAGTAGAGGTCGACCGATTTATGATTTTTCAACACCGATTCCGATTATTGGAGGACCAAAAAAAGCTGCTACCGATTTAATTGGGCGATTTATAAATAAATACATTTTTAAAAAACAACATTTTTTATTTGTAATAATGAGAATTACAACAATACTGAATGAACACTTATTTTAACTTAATATAATACATCAGTAAAATCAATTTATAGCCTCAAAGAAATAATGAAACATGTTAAATTTATTTTAAATAATGCAAAGACAAAGTGTTGGAGAAGAAAGTAAAAGTGCAATATGTAAAAAAATCCTTGGTCAGAACATGAGAACATATGAACGCTGGTGGTTCCTTTTAACATGAGTCTTCAATATTCCCAGGTAACAAGTTTTAGGTTGTAGTTATTATAGGAATTATAGGACTATTTCTCTCTACAATTTGTATTTCATTAACCTTTTGACTATTGGATGTTCTTATAGGCACTATAGTATTGCCAGTGTAACAGTATAGCTTCCGTTCCTCTCCTCGCCCCTACCTGGGCTCGAACCAGGAACACATCAACAACAGCCACCCTCGAAGCAGCCATATCCATCGCTCCACAAAAGCCGATCAAGGGGAACAACTACTCCAAGTCTCAGAGTGAGTGACGTTTGAAACGCTATTAACGCGCACCCCTCTAACTAGTTAGCCATTTCACATCGGTTACACCAGCCTCATCTCGGGAGTTGATAGGCTTGAAGTCATAAACAGCGCAATGCTTAAAGCGTTGCGAAGAGCTGCTGGCAAAACGCACGAAAGTGCTGTTTGAATGAATGCTTACGAGCCTGCTGGTGCCTACCATCGCTCAGTCAGACTGCTCTATCAAATCCTAGACTTAATTATTACATAATAACACACATAAATACGAGCCTTAGATCATTCATATGGTCATATCCGGAAACTATAATTTCGAAAACAAAACGTTTATTCTTTCAGTGAAATACGGAACCGTTCCGTATTTGATCTAAATATTAGTCTAAATATTCCTGTTACGTCATAATTATGTAAAATTCTGACAAATTGGTTCGCAACGAGCCAGGCGGCCCAAACTGTTGCATATACCCTGACTCTGCGTGCAATGAATGCAAGAGAAGTGACACAATTTCCCGAGTTTAATATTGCCTGCTAACATGATTTTCTTATAACTAAATATGCAGGTTTAAAAATATATACTTCTGTGTATTGATTTTAAGAAAGGCATTGATGTTTATAGTTAGGTACAGTCGTGCAACGATTGTGCTTTTTTCACAAATGTGCTGTTGTTAAATCATCCCCATTTGGCGAAGTTGGCTGTCTTTGTTAGGAAGAAATAGTCATCACAGTTCGCAACGAGTCATGTTAGCAGGCAATATTAACTAAATATGCAGGTTTAAAAATGTATACTTGTGTATTGATTTTAAGAAAGGCATTGATGTTTATGGTTTGGTACACATTGGAGCAACGGCAGTCCTTTTTCGCGAATACGCACCGCATCAATTATATGCAACGCAGGACACGCTAGATAAACTAGTAATGTCATCAACCATGTGTAGTTAACTAGTGATTATGATTGAAAGATTGCTTTTTTTATAAGATAAGTTTAATGCTAGCTAGCAACTTACCTTGGCTTACTGCATTTGCGTAACAAGCTGTCTCCTTGTGGAGTGCAATGTAATCCGGTGGTTAGAGCGTTGGACTAGTTAACTGTAAGGTTGCAAGATTGAATCCACGAGCTGACAAGGTAAAAATCTATCGTTCTGCCCCTGAACAAAGCAGTTAACCCACTGTTCCTAGGCCCGTCATTGAAAATAAGAATGTGTTCTTAACTAACTTGCCTAGTTAAATAAAGGATAAATAAAAGTGTAAAAACAATATATATAAAAAATAGTCCAAATCGGTGTCCAAAAATTCCGATTGTTATGAAAACTTGAAATCGGCCCTAATTAATCGGCCATTCCGATTAATCGGCCGACCTCTAGTCCGAACAGTTTGGGCTACACACTAATATAATACCCCTCTGTGGAAAGACGAGTCTCTCACGAACACGAGCGTCAGCGAGGTCGGGTATTGATGTTGGGCCTTCAGGCCTGGCTCACAGTCGGCGTTCCAATTCATCTCAAAGATGTTCGATGGGGTTGAGGTTAGGGCTCTGTGCAGGCCAGTCCGCACCGATCTCGACAAACCCTGTCTGTATTGTCTTCGCTTTTGGCATGGGGGCATTGTCATGCTGAAACAGGAAAGGGTTTGCTACAAAGTTGGAAGCACAGAATCGTCTAGAATGTCATTGTATGCTGTAGCGTGAAGATTTCCCTTCACTGGAACTGAGGAGCTTGAACCATGAAAAACAGCCCCAGACCATTATTCCTCTTCCACCAAACTTTACAGTTGGCACTATGCTTTCAGGCACGTAGCGTTCTCCTGGCATCCGCCAAACCCAGATTCCATCAGACTCTGTAGTGATTCATCACTCCAGAGAATGCGTTTCCACTGCTCCAGTCCTTCACTGTGCGGTCCAACTCTTCCCAAACCACCACTTTTTGAATGAGATGGTGTGTCCAAACTGTTGACTCGTTCTGTAGTTTATTGATATCTCTTAGATATAGTACAGACACTTCAGAACAAACTTCCTTATAGATTTTTTGTTGTTCCATTAAGAGAATCAATGCATTTCTTTGGGCTAATAATTCAAAATGGTCTTAAAATTCAGAATCAAGTAGATAAATTATCCTTGGTCTTATGGCTTGTGGGTAGAAACTATTCAGGAGCCTGTTGGTCCTAGACTTGTCTCATTATCTCTATTGCACACAGGAAAGAGTACCAGAATCGACCATATGGGAAGAGAGAATCTTGGATTTTACAACATGACAGCCCCCTCACTCCCTCTCTTTACCCTTTCTCCATCTACTTCCCTTTCCTGGTGGGGAGAAACCATAGAGTATTGATTGTCTTGGCTCGCACTGGAGAGAATCAGAGGTGGCGGAATCATTTGAATGTGGCACCCACCATCTGATTGACTTACATCATCAGTATGCTGTACTGGGGAGCTCATGGAGACTGTTGAATATGCCTGTCAAATTTGAAGAGGTGTAAGATGGAGAGGGAGGGACATTTTTCCCATCTGCTCACACGTGCACAGGTAATTTACTTTTGTGTTCAAATCCTGTCCTCCTGTGCAGCCACGTGAGTTCAGTTCACTCTATTTTCCATGGAGAATACTGGATGTGGATGGACTCCTCTGTAAGAGCATTACATAACACCCCACATACACCCACACTCCCCCCCTCCTCTTTCTTCACATTCTCTTTACCCTCTCTCTCCGTTGCAGTCTCCCTCTCTTTTTGATCGTTGCTCTGTCTTCCTCCCTCTCTCTTTCTCTCTCTTCACACTGTCTCTCTATTGACACACACATCCCCAGGCCCCAGTCTCAGGGCTTAACAGTAGAGAGGACAGTAAAAGCCTTGTTCAGTGGCTCTGTCAGGGTCTGTCCTGTCATCTCTTATACAAGGGGCTTATTCAGGGGGATGCGATGTTACACAACATTGCTATAGACACACACACACCAGTGTACTGTATTGAGCTGTACTGTATGTGGGTGTATTTTGGCATGAAGTAAGCAGTGATATATAACCCTCTACCTGTGTCAGACCAGAGGATGGGACGCGGTTGAGGGTTTTTAATCTTTGCAACCCTGATTCATGTTATCACAGATTAAAACTGGTTCTTTGGATCCTGGATGTTGATTGGTTGATATGTGGGATAACGACTCCTGCAAAATACCATGACGTGTTAATGTCATAATTCCACTGTCCTGCAGCCCCGCATAAAAATCATCAACTTCTCTCTTGGGAAAAAGGTGACGACACATAATTTTTTTTGCTCCTATTTGGTTTTCAGAAGTTGGATTGTATATACCCACCTGTCTCCCTCTACAACCTGTGCAACCATGTATCATTTTACAAATGCTATCTATCCCGTGCCAGCAAAGAGGCAAGCGCTGTCTGTCACCAACCAGCACCAGTGCCATGGACAGCTCTTCCACTTGTGTGCCATCAATGGAAACGTCACTATTAACATCACCAACTAGCTTGGTTAGCTCGGACTCGCCAACCATAATAGTTGTTGCCTATTTAGGCCTATTAGATATTTATTAAATCATTTTTTTAGGTTTTTGTCTCTTTATTGAATCTCTGCTAGCTAGCTAAATGCCATTTATTTACTTAGCATTTATTTATTTAGTCAAAATATGATAAAAGAACTAACGACTTGCCCGCTTGGGTAGCAACTTCAGAATGCAATAAGAAATTCACCCATTAAAATAATATATTTTTTAAACAAACATCATGGCAAACTTTTTATAAATACAACAATGCCCTTTAAACCGGGAGTAATCGTGTGACGATGCCCTTTAAACCGGGAGTAATCGTGTGACGATGCCCTTTAAACCGGGAGTAATCGTGTGACGATGCCCTTTAAACCGGGAGTAATCGTGTGACGATGCCCTTTAAACCGGGAGTAATCGTGTGACGATGCCCTTTAAACCGGGAGTAATCGTGTGACGATGCCCTTTAAACCGGGAGTAATCGTGTGACGATGCCCTTTAAACCGGGAGTAATCGTGTGACGATGCCCTTTAAACCGGGAGTTATCGTGTGACGATGCCCTTTAAACCGGGAGTAATCGTGTGACGATGCCCTTTAAACCGGGAGTAATCGTGTGACGATGCCCTTTAAACCGGGAGTAATCGTGTGACGATGCCCTTTAAACCGGGAGTAATCGTGTGACGATGCCCTTTAAACCGGGAGTAATCGTGTGACGATGCCCTTTAAACCGGGAGTAATCGTGTGACGATGCCCTTTAAACCGGGAGTTATCGTGTGACGATGCCCTTTAAACCGGGAGTAATCGTGTGACGATGCCCTTTAAACCGGGAGTAATCGTGTGACGATGCCCTTTAAACCGGGAGTAATCGTGTGACGATGCCCTTTAAACCGGGAGTTATCGTGTGACGATGCCCTTTAAACCGGGAGTTATATTATAATTAAATCGGGAGTTATATTATCACATTATAATTCCCGGGTTCTCAGGAATTATTTCTTAAGTGGCCTACCTATCTCGCCATTGGCCCGGGTTGGCCAGCTAATTAGCGTGTACGGTGCTGGGTGCCATGGTAACGGTGGCGGTGGTTGATGTATGCATGTGGCATTTGAGAGAGAGAGGGTCTTTATCTCTTTCTCTACAGGCATACGGCTGAACAGCCTCATCTGATGACGAGACCTGTTTCTGTCATTTCCTCTGTTCTCCCTCTCCTGTAAAACATCACTTTCCCTCTCCCTCCTCCTTTCAGTACGGAATGCTATGGTTGTCAATCGCTTTGTGTGAGAGGTTGGACTATCCATTTGTGTGTGTGTGTGTGTGTGTGTGTGTGTGACTTATTATGTTCCCGTCAAGCCCACATATGCATATTTCATCAACATATACTAGAAGTGTGTTCAGCCCACTTCGACAAACAATTTGGATAATTTGTTGAGAAATTTGATGACTTGTCATTATAGTTTTGCTCACATTCTAGCCTACTCATGTGATCTAATGTGAAACCATACTACAGTACCTCTGTCCTCACCATCTCATCTTAACCCCACTGGCGTAGCACACAGTGCTGCATATGAACACGTCATGAGCCATGATTTATTACTATTTTTGAATGACAGGAAATGGCTACATTTTCCCTCAGGCTCATGTCAAAATGTGTAAAATAGCATGAGCTCAGCTATACAACGGTATATGTTTCTCTCTGCCCCAAGGCTCAATAAATCATCATCTACACAGCCTTTAGAAAGTGTTCACCCCCTGTTACTTTTAACACATTTTGTTGTTACAGCCCGAATTTTAAATCCATTAAATTCAGATTTTGTGTCACTGATCTCCACACAATACCCCATAATGTCAGAGGAATTATGTTTACAAATGTTTACAAATGAATGATATCTGAAATGTGTTGAGTTAAGTATTCAACTCTTTTGTTAAGGCCTAAATAAGTTTTGGAGTAAAAATGTGCTTAACAAGTCACATAATAATTTGCATGGACTCACTCTGTGTGCATTACTTGTGTTTAACGTGTTTTTAAATGACTTCTCTATACACCGCACATACAATTATCTGTAAGGTCATTCAGTCGAGAAGTGAATTTTAAGCACAGTTTTTCCAATGGTTTGCAAAGTAGGGCACCTATTGGTAGAAAAAAATAAAAAATAAAGCAGACATTGAATATCCCTTTGAGCATGGTGCAGTTCTTTATTACACTACAAAGATACAGGCGCCCTTCCAAACTCAGTTGCCGTCGAGGAAGGAAACCGCTCAGGGATTTCAACATGGTGGTTTTAAAACCATTAGAGTTTAATTCGTGTGATGGATCAACAACATTGTAGTTACTCCACTATACTAACCTAAACAACAGAGTGAAATGAAGGAAGGTTTTGGATAAATATTCCAAAACATGCATCCTGTTTGCAACAAGGCACTAAACTAAAACTGCCAACAAAAAATGTCAAAGAAATGAACTGTTTCTCCTGAATACAAAGTGTTATGTTTGGGGCAAATCCAATACAACATATTTTAAAGCATAGTGCTGGCTGCATCATGTTATGGGTAAGCTTGTCATCGGTAAATAGTTTTTTCTAAGACAAAAGTAAACTGAATGGATCTACGCAGACACTGGGAGACACATTCACATTTCAGCAGGACAATTACCTAAAACCCAAGGCCAAATATACACTGCAGTTTCTAACCAAGACACCACATTGAGTTACAGTTTTGACTTAAATTTGCTTGACAATTTATGGCAAGACTTGAAAATGGCTGTCTAGCAATGATCAACATCCAACTTAACAGAGCTTGAAGCATTTTTAAACAATAATGGGCAAATATTGTACAATCCAGGTGTGCAAAGCTTTTGGAGAGTTACCCAGAAAGACTCACAGCTGTTCTAAAATGGATGTCGAACCATGTTTTTGCTTTGTCATTATGGGGTATTGTGTGTAGATTATGATATTTTTTTATTCAATCCATTTTAGAATAAGGCTGTAACTTAACAAAAATGTGTAAAAAGTCAAGTGGTCTGAATACTTTCCGAATGCACTGTATACTCAAATCTTTCTTGCGTGCCTCAACCACTCTTTCTTCTAGACCTGTGCACGGCACGTGTGTACTTACCTGAGTGGGTTTGTCTCTGTATTGATTTGTGCATAGAATGGATTGATCTCTGCGGGGTCTCATGGGGGAAACGGTACAGGTTGCAGTGGCATCTCTCTCATAGAACAGTCTCTGTCTCACTGCTGCTACGGTACGGTCTCTATGAACAAATCTGTGTCTTTTCCTTATTTGTCAACAGCCAGGGGTGGGCAGCTGGGGTCCTGAACAGCTGGAGGGTGTGCAGCCTTTTGTTTCAGACTGGCACTAACACCAGAAGTTTGTTAAAAATGGTGGTCTTCATTCAGACCACTATTTTTGAATAGGTGTTGGAAATGAGCTGAAACATTAGCCTATACCTTGCAGGCCTCATGTTGAGTTACTTACCTCTGTGCCATAATGATCGTCCTCTGTATCAGTAGATTAAATTACGTTCAAATGATCTCATTATGCCTGCATGTTTCTCCATCCAGTACCATTACCTAGAGGCGTGCTGCTGTAGATGTTCTATAATGTTGTCTTCAGCCCTGGTGGCCATGTTTACTGTTATCACCCTGCCCTGTACAGCACAGTTCAGAGCTAGGCCTTAATAAAGACCTAGATGTCCCTAGTGTCACGTCGTGACTTGTGATTGACTGCCAGTACCAGGCCAGGGAATGCATAAAGAGCTGTGCACAGTGACATGCAGATGGCTGGCACCTCTCCCTCTCTCTCTCTCTCTCTCTCTCCGTAATGTAGTTGTGTGTTTCAGAATATGGCTGTGTTGTCATGTGGGTCCTGTTATGGTGTTTTGCTAGAGCTCCTTTACATCTTTGGAAAGGTGCACAGATGGTGTTCTGTAATCTTGTCAGCAGCCCAACACACACACTCGCTCTCTCGCTCTCTCTCTCATATTTCTCTCCTGTAATGACCTGTACATAAAAAACCCAAGGTGCACTGTGATCTTCTTCGGATGAGACTCCGCCCCGACACACACACACTGGATCTCTACCCGTGTGTGTCCTGTCCTCACTGGTCGCTAAAGATGAAACTGACTGTGCAGGCTCTCTGTCTAGTGGCAATTTGTTCTGATGCTGAACAAAAAGCTTTACCAGTGCCAGCTGCAGGGTTCGGTGCTGCCTGCCAAACATTACGTAACCACCTCCCACTGTAGGACACTGCAGATAGGTGCCGCAGAATATATCACATCTGTTATGTGAAAGTGAAACTTGCAGGAAAGTTACTGCACTGTCATTGAACAGGTTTTAAATCATGAATACCTGCTGTTGATGTGGACATGAAGAGAGAAGTGTGTCTCTGTCTGTGCGTGTCTCTGTCTGTGCGTGTCTCTGTCTGTGCGTGTCTCTGTCTGTGCGTGTCTCTGTCTGTGCGTGTCTCTGTCTGTGCGTGTCTCTGTCTGTGCGTGTCTCTGTCTGTGCGTGTCTCTGTCTGTGTGTGTCTCTGTGTGTGTGTCTCTGTCTCTGTGTGTGTGTCCCTCTCTCTGTCTGTGTGTGTGTGTCCCTCTCTCTGTCTGTGTGTGTGTGTCCCTCTCTCTGTCTGTGTGTGTGTGTCCCTCTCTCTGTCTGTGTGTGTGTGTCCCTCTCTCTGTCTGTGTGTGTGTGTCCCTCTCTCTGTCTGTGTGTGTGTCTCTCTGTCTGTCTGTGTGTGTGTCTCTCTGTCTGTCTGTCTGTGTGTGTGTGTCTCTCTCTCTGTCTGTGTGTGTCTCTCTCTCTGTCTGTGTGTGTGTGTCTCTCTCTGTCTGTGTGTGTCTCTCTCTCTGTCTGTGTGTGTCTCTCTCTCTCTCTGTCTGTGTGTGTCTCTCTCTCTCTGTCTGTGTGTGTCTCTCTCTCTGTCTGTGTGTCTCTCTCTCTGTCTGTGTGTGTCTCTCTCTCTGTCTGTGTGTGTCTCTCTCTCTCTGTCTGTGTGTGTCTCTCTCTCTCTGTCTGTGTGTCTCTCTCTCTGTCTGTGTGTGTCTCTCTCTGTCTGTGTGTCTCTCTCTCTGTCTGTGTGTCTCTCTCTCTGTGTGTGTCTCTCTGTCTCTCCCTGTCTCTCCCTGTCTCTCTCTCTCTCTCTCTCTCTCTCTCTCTCTCTCTCTCTCTCTCTCTCTCTCTCTCTCTCGCTCTCTCGCTCTCTCGCTCTCTCGCTCTCTCGCTCTCTCTCTGTGTCTTGCTCTCTCTTTCTGTGTCTCTTTCTGTGTCTCTCTCTGTGTCTCTCTCTGTGTGTGCTTTTTGGAAATGTCAGTCTCCCTGGGGACTCACTGCTATTTTTGCTCTGCTCTGCCGCGTATTGTTCATGAACATCTTCTATAACATCACACAACATACATCACTGCTGATTGCTTACACATACCCACACAGAACATGCATACATGCAAGTCTACAAGCCAATGTCACTATGTAATGCCTAAAAGTTATAAAACTAGGGGTAATTAGCTATCAACATGAGCTATGATACGATAGACAATACTTCCTGTGCATTTGATGTACAGTAACAGACATTTTTCTTTGTCAGTTGAAATGTAGCATGTGTGTTGTAAACCGCTTTCCATCTCCACTGGCCTTTGGGATCTCTGAGATGAAGTGTTGTCATTGATGGAGGTGCTGTGCATCAGATCTTCCCCATCTTCTGTGTACTTGCTTGTGAGATGGATCACCCTGTCACACTGCAGCAGCCTGTGGGGAGCTGTGTGATGTATGCATTAGCAGTGTCTCTGGTCCACTCACCCATCTTCACCACGCCTCTACACAGCCACAACCCAGAGAGCACCTCAGAGGGGCTGAATTCCAGTGTCACGACTGTGTGTGGCGGGGGATGACAAACCCCTGCTGTGTATCACCATCATACGCTCACTGTTGTGCTCGTGCTCGGAAGTGACGGAGTAGCGGTTCATACCAGCCATTTTGCCTCTGGTCTTGTTCCGATTGTGTCTTCATCAGTGGTAGTGCAGTGAAAACTGCCACCATTCCAGCTCCTGGTTGGCTCATCAGACAGCCCATCAGTCAGCATTTTCACACCTATTTACAACTAGTCTGTCTCAGCTGCCGCCAGAGAAAGGGGTGATACATGTTCTCCACAACCTAAAGGGCCAGCCCTAACTACATCTATCTGACGTGTGTGTCTCTCTCTGTCTCCGTCTGTCTCCCTCTCTCCTCTCTCCCTCTCTCTACGCCAAGGGTTCCCAAACATGTTCCCTCGAGGCCCAGCATTGGGGAACATCCCACACTCCCTGTCTTTCTATGGGCACAAGCACTGTTAATGACAAACGGTTCACACTCTTCTTGTTAGTAGAGAGAATTTTGTAGGTTTATTTATTTATTTAATTCCTGCATTTCTACACATTTATATGGTGTGCAAAGAACATTTCTACACTTTTTATGGTGTGCAAAGAACATTTCTACACTCTTTATGGTGTGCAAAGAACATTTCTACACTCTTTATGGTGTGCAAAGAACATTTCTACACTTTTTATGGTGTGCAAAGAACATTTCTACATGTTTTATGGTGTGCAAAGAACATTTCTACACTTTTTATGGTGTGCAAAGAACATTTCTACACTTTTTATGGAGTGCAAAGAACATTTCTACACTTATGGTGTGCAAAGAACATTTCTACACTTTGTATGGTGTGCAAAGAACATTTCTACACTTTGTATGGTGTGCAAAGAACATTTCTACACTTTGTATGGTGTGCAAAGAACATTTCTACACTTTGTATGGTGTGCAAAGAACATTTCTACACTTTGTATGGTGTGCAAAGAACATTTCTACACTTTTTATGGTGTGCAAAGAACATTTCTACACTTTTTATGGTGTGCAAAGAACATTTCTACACTTTTTATGGTGTGCAAAGAACATTTCTACACTTTTTATGGTGTGCAAAGAACATTTCTACACTTTTTATGGTGTGCAAAGAACATTTCTATACTTTTTATGGTGTGCAAAGAACATTTCTACACTTTTTATGGTGTGCAAAGAACATTTCTACACTTTTTATGGTGTGCAAAGAACATTTCTACACTTTTTATGGTGTGCAAAGAACATTTCTACACTTTTTATGGTGTGCAAAGAACATTTCTACACTTTTTATGGTGTGCAAAGAACATTTCTACACTTTTTATGGTGTGCAAAGAACATTTAGCACTTAAAGTATTTTTTTTCTTTGCCGTTTTCTACATTTGAAGTTGCACCTTGTGCTTTCTACTAGTACAACTATCAATAGTAAGTTTTAAAATGTTTTTTTAATTTTTTCAAATCAAATAAAAAATGCACCCTTTTTCTCTATTTTCGTGGTATCTAATTGGTAGTTAGTCTTGTCCCATCGCTGCGAAGGTAGAGAGCCGTGCATCCTCCAAGACACGACCCAACCAAGCCACACTGCTTCTTGACACAATGCCCACTTAACCCAGAAGCCAGCCGCTCCAATGTGTCGGAGGAAACACCGTACACCAGGTGACTGTGTCAACGTGCCCTGTGCCCGTCCTGCCACAGGAGTCAGTAGAGCGCGATGGGACAAGGACATCCCTGCCGGCCAAACCCTCCCCTAAACCGGACGACGCCGGGCCAATTGTGCGCCACATCATGGGTCTCCTGGTCACGGCCAGCTGCGACAGAGCCTGGACTCCAACCAGGGGGGTGGGGTGGGGGGCTCGACCCACAGTATAATATCTTCGAGCAGTGGTTCCCACACAGCACGCAGCATCCCACTCAAATCATGTCCAGCCCAGTTCACCAATTATCCTTCAAATGGCATTAGCAAAACATGTATCTGATTTAATGACAGCTGTCATGACATTCCCTCAGCCCAACAGAGGTGTGTGTGTGTGTGTGTGTGTGTGTGTGTGTGTGTGTGTGTGTGTGTGTGTGTGTGTGTGTGCCAGCTAGTGTCTGGGAATGTTTGTATGTGACCCTTCAAATGAACTCGCTCGCCTCCATCTACTGTGAACAGTCAGTTCAATCAGTGGAGGCAGACACCATTAACAGTATTGATAAGCCTTGTGTGAAGGTGAGAGAGAGAGGCAGAGTGAAATAGTGTGGAATGCATTCTCTGTCAGGCCGCATTTAGATGGACCTGGAGAATATATTCTCTAAAAAAGGCCCACGTCTCTTCTCTCCGGGTAAACTCCTTTAATGGTTTGTTTCCCATAATTGGGGCAAGTGGCAGTAATAGGAAACAATGTAGTTAGGCCTGATTTAGCTCAATCAGGTAATAAAGAGCCAGTGAACAGAGGGAATATATGGCCTGCAGTTACTGAAATGACTGCAATTATGCAGGTATGGTTTTGGTATTTAGGCTACGCAGGGAAGCGAATTGATTTCTTATTGGTTGACTCACACCCTCACACAGTGTGTGTAGTTGCTATGGCGCTAACTCTGGCTGATGAGCTCACTGACTGAAACTTCAGCCCACAGCTGTTTACTCTGTGTGTGTGTGCACGTGTGTGTGCACTTCAGGTTGCTTTGTATGATAAATCTCACTAGAAAGCCACAGTCTGATTGATCCCTGCTGAGACTAGTTATTGACTCAAGCTGTGGCCTTTCCTTCCTAAACTTTCTCAGTATTAACATGGTATAAATAGTCTCATCCCGGTCTGAAGCCTCTGACACATTCTCATTCAGGGAAGCACAAACGACTGTGGCGCGTTGTCATGACAGCCTTTGCCCTCGCCATGAAGACGGCCTGTGATTGGCTGTGTCAGGGAGGTGCGAGTGTTGGGGAGCTGTCTGTCCATCAGGAGATGTTGGGGGAATGTTAGAAAGTGACAGCAGGGGAGGAAAGGAGAGAGCGAGGGGGATGGAGAGGAGCGTGTCGGCAGACCAAGGGTTCACTACCCTTCAATGTAACCAGTAGGCCCTAAGGCACCGCTGGTTACACAACACACATCAAAACTTAGAAGGGAAGAGGACAGTGATGTATTTGCAGTGGTACATCAGTGCAAGTATTGTGATATATATCTCTCAAAAGTTATTTTCCAAGGCAAAACTACTGTTCTCTTGTAATTGTCTTCTATCTCATCTCTCTCTTTAATGTTTCTATATTTCTTACTACCCTGGGGTGTTAGATGTCTTAGTAAAGTGACGTCTGGGTGTAACTGCAACAGTCATTGACAGATGGTACTGAGGCAGGGAATGGGGACAGAATACATCATCTGAATTGCAGACAGCTCAACTCCCGAGTGGCGTAGTGGTCTAAGGCACTGCATCTCAGTGCTAGAGGCGTCACTCCAGACCCTGGTTCAATTCCAGGCTGTATCACAACCGGCCATGATTGGGAGACCCGTAGGACGGCATACAATTGGCCCAGCATTGTTAGGGTCTGGCCGGGGTAGGCCCCCATTGTAAATAAGAATTTGTTCATAACTGACTTTCCCAGTTAAATAAAGGTTAAAAAAGGGTTTTATAAATTAATCTCCAGTCAATCACCTTAAGCACAGTGACACTTAAACACATATCTTATGATATAAATGCTTTATTTGTGCATTTAGAACAAATTCGAGACATGTCAGTCTCTATCACAGAGTTCTACAGTAGCGTTAGGACTAAGTGTGTTACAACACTGCCTTGGTGCTGAGGGAGACTACTGCTTGACTTCCAAATGTGCCCCTTGTCTCTAGCTCCTAACCCCTACCCACTATTAGAGGGCAAGATGGAGTTAATACCATATTGCTCATAGCCATCTGATCCTTTCAGAATGACATGAAGTAGGCCTATCTAGGGGAAAGCGACTAGGAGTTGGATTGGAACAGAATGCTTTAAGCCTGACAGGCTGGCCCACAGTGTGAGGCTGTAGAGTATTTGATCCCTTTCATGTCTTCATCAGTTAGTATAATACCTCTAATCATGTTGCTGTGTTTATCAGCCCATTAGCAGGGATCACATTGATCAAACTACAGGCTTCTCCCCTAACCTCTAGAGCCGTCATGAATGGAACACGCACGCAATCAGGCACATACATACACATATGCTGCTGCATTAATTTAATCTGAGAAAACAGATAGGACATTGATTAGATTAAGAGGACTGTCATGCAGTCTAATGAGTGACCTCTGAACTCCACACATCTACTTGCTCTACCTCTGTAGGTATTTTTCTGATACCACTGATGTGTGTGTGTGTGTCATCCAGTATGAACATACTCCATTCAGTCCCTTGTTTATTTGCCTAAACAGCCTACAACTCCAGCTGCCTCAGGAAGAACCAGCAGTGAAAGTGATTTAGAGTGAGAGCGTAACAATATCACACAAAGACTAACTGTTGGCTATTCAAAGCAGCCCTGAGCTCAGCGCTTTAGGGTCAGGAGAGGTTTTATGTCTGGCTGCAACGGTGATGGAACGCCACAGTACACTAAAGTAATTACAGAACATAGCTTGATATCCAATCATCCTTTATTTGTTAACACTCCCCTTAAATCACCTGCATTGACCAATAATCAGTATGTAAGATCCTGCTGTGTGAATAACAGCATGTTTCTTATAGTACCACTTTCAATCTATCATTTACAGAACTGTCACTGTTGTAAATCACTGCAATGTGGTGGTTCCCTACCAGAGGCGCTGAGGAAGTCCGTGGAAAACCCTCCATAGTTTTAATTTGTATTATTTTATTTCACCTTTATTTAACCAGATAGGCTAGTTGAGAACAAGTTCTCATTTACAACTGCGACCTGGCCAAGATAAAGCAAAGCAGTGCGACACAAACAACAACACAGAGCTACACATGGAATAAACAAGCGTACAGTCAATAACACAATAGGAAAAAAGAAAGACTATATACATTGTGTGCAAATGGTGTGAGGAGGTAGGCAATAAATAGGACATAGGAGTGAAGAAATGACAATTTAGCAAATTAACACTGGAGTGATTGATGTGCAGATGATGATGTGCAAGTAGTGATACTGGTGTGCAAAAGAGCAGAAAAGTAAATAAAAACATTATGGGGATGAGGTGGGTAGATTGGGTGGGCTATTTACACATGGACTATGTACAGCTGCTCAGATAGCTGATGTTTGAAATAAGTCAACAGCTTCAGGGATTTTTGCAATTCGTTCCAGTCACTGGCAGCAGAGAACTGGAAGGAAAGGCGGCCAAGGAGGTGTTGGCTTTGGGGATGACCAGTGAAATATACCTGCTTGAGCTCGTGCTACGGGTGGGTGTTGTTATCATGACCAGTGTGCTGAGATAAGGCGGAGCTTTACTTAGCATAGACTTATAGATGACCTGGAGCCAGTGGGTCTGGCGACGAATATGTAGCGAGTGCCAGCCGACTAGAGCATACAGGTCACAGTGGTGGATGGTATATGGGGCTTTGGTGACAAAACGGATGGCACTGTGATAGACTGCATCCAGTTTGCTGATTAGAGTATTGGAGGCTATTTTGTAGATGACATCGCTGAAGTCGAGGATCGGTAGGATAGTCAGTTTTACCAGGGTAAGTTTGGCGACCTGAGTGAAGGAGGCTTTGTTCCGAAATAGAAAGCCGACTCTAGATTTGATTTTGGATTGGAGATGTTTAACATAAGTCTGGAAGGGGAGTTTACAGTCTAGCCAGACACCTAGGTATTTGAAAAGCATGCATTTGGTTTTACTAGCATTTAAGAGCAGTGTGAGGCCACGGAAGGGGTGTTTTATGGCATTGAAGCTCGTTTGGAGGTTAGGTAACCGTGTCCAAAGTAGGGCCAGGTGTATACAGAGTGGTGTCGTCTGCGTAGAGGTGGATCAGAGAATCACCCGCAGCAAAAGCAACACCGTTGATATTTACAGAGAAAAGAGTCGGCCCGAGAATTGAACCCTGTGACACCCCCATAGAGACTGCCAGAGGTCCGGACAACAGGCCCTCCGATTTGACACACTGAACTCTGTCTGAGAAGTAGTTGGTGAACCAGGCAAGGCAGTCATTTGAGAAGCCAAGGCTATTGAGTATGCCGATAAGAATACGGGGATTGACAGTCGAAAGCCTTGGCCAGGTCGATGAAGACGGCTGCACAGTACTGTCTTTTATCGATGGCAGTTGTGATATAATTTAGTACCTTGAGCGTGGCTGAGGTGTGCCCATGACCAGCTCGGAAACCAGATTGCATAGCGGAGAAGGTACGATGGGATTCTAAATGGTCAGTGATCTGTTTATTAACTTGGCTTTCGAAGACTTTAGATAGGCAGAGCAGGATGGATATAGATCTATAACAGATTGGGTCTAGAGTGTCTCCCCCTTTGAAGAGGGGTATGACCGCGTCAGCTTTCCAATCTTTAGGGATCTCGGACGATACAAAAGAGAGGTTGAACAGACTGGTAATAAGGGTTGCAACAATGGCGGGGGATAATTTTAGAAAGAGAGGGTCCATGTTGTCTAGCCCAGCTGATTTGTACGGGTCCAGGTATAGCAGCTCTTTCAGAACATCTGCTATCTGGATTTGGGTGAAGGAGAAGCTGGGGAGGCTTCGGCAAGTAGCTGCGGGGGGGTGCGGAGCTGTTGCCCGGGGTTAGGGTAGCCAGGAGGAAAGCATGGCCAGCCGTAGAGAAATGCTTATTGAAATGTTCGATTGTCATGGATTTATCGGTGGTGACAGTGTTACCTAGCCTCAGTGCAGTGGGCAGCTGGGAGGAGGTGCTCTTGTTCTCCATGGACTTTAGTGTCCCAAAACTTTTTGGAGTTAGAGCTACAGGATGCAAAGTTCTGTTTTAAACAGCTAGCCTTTGCTTTTCTGACTGAATGTGTATATTGGTTCCTGACTTCCCTGAACAGTTGCATATCGCGGGGGCTATTCGATGCTGTTGCAGTACGTCACAGGATGTTTTTGTGCTGGTCAAGGGCAGTCAGGTCGGGAGTGAACCAAGGGCTATATCTGCTCTTAGTTCTACATTTTTTGAAAGGGGCATGCTTATTTGGGATGATGAGGAAATTACTTTTAAACAACGACCAGGCATCCTCGACTGACGGGATGAGGTCAATATCCTTCCAGGATAGCCGGGCCAGGTCGATTAGAAAGGCCTGTTCGCAGAAGTGTTTTAGGGAGCGTTTGACAGTGATGAGGGGTGGTCGTGGAGAGGTAACACTGCTGTTACTGTCACTCTACTGTAAATCACTGTCTGTTTTCAATGATTTACTATGGCCTTGCCTACATCGTGTAATAGTGCTGCTAATATCTGTGTGTGTGTGTGTGTGTGTGTGTGTGTGTGTGTGTGTGGTAATGATGTGCGGGTCAGCTGTTTGTTCACCCGCACCCTTCTGCAATTTCTAATAACCCATCCACAACCGCCTGTGAAAATCTGAGGCCCCAACCATAACCGACAAATGTATAACATGCGCTGTACAGGCCTTTTTAGATAGGCTGATATTTCAGCTTTTTTTTGCTAACTTGTTTATAATTAGATGCATGCAGCTTTTCTTCTGTCATTACTTGTTGCCCTAGAATACTAATTATGAACTGTTTGGTTCAAGCCCTGAATGCTGATGGGCTGAAAGTCGTGGTATATTTAAGCTATAAGGCCGGAGGAGGTGTGGTGTATATGGCCAATATACCACGGCTAAGGACTGTTCTTATGCACAACGCAACTCTAAGTGCCTGGATACAGCCCTTAACCGTGGTATATTGGCCATATACCACAAACCCCCGAGGTGCCTTACTGCTATTATAAACTGGTTACCAACGTAATTAGAGCAGTAAAATTTATGTTTTGTCATACTCATGGTATAGAGTCTGATATATCGTGGCTGTCAGGCAATTAGCATTCAGGGCTTGAACCATCCAGTTCATAATAGAAATTATAAACTCGGTGGTTAAAGCCCTTGTTGCGGATTGACTGACAGCCGTGGTATTACATTTACATTTAAGTCATTTAGCAGACGCATATCATGCCGTATACCATGAGTATGACAAAACATTTATTTTACTGCTCTAATTACGAAATCCAAGCTACGTTAGCTATTAGCTCCTATCCGATATCTTCAAATAAAATGTTATTGGTTACATACACATGGTTAGCAGATGTTATTGCGAGTGTAGTGAAATGCTTGTACCATGTTTATCTAACCAGCTAGCATAGTAGCTAATATCGCTAGCTAGCTAACAACACTGATGAAAGGATTAGTTATCGTAATCAAATCAAATTGTATTTGTCACATGCACCGAATACGACAAGTGTGCAACAGTGAAATGCTTACTTACGAGCCCTTAAACAACAATGCTTTAAGAAGTTAAGTAAAAAAACATGTTTGAGAAAATACAATTTAACTAATAATTAAATGGCAGCAGTAAAATAACAAGCGAGTCTATATACAGGGGCACCAGTACAGAGTCAATTTGTTAGTCGGAAATGTACATACATACACCTTAGCCAAATACATTTAAATTCCTGACATTTAATCCTAGTAAAAATCCCTGTTTTAGGTCAGTTAGGATCACCACTTTATTTTAAGAATGTGAAATGACAGAATGATAGTAGAGAGAATTATTTATTTCAGCTTTTATTTCTTTCATCACATTCCCAGTTGGTCAGAAGTTTACGTACACTCAATCAGTATTTGGTAGAATTGTCTTTAAATTGTTTAACTTGTGTCAAATGTTTCCGTTAGCCTTCCTCAAGGTTCCCACAATAAGTTGGGTGAATTTTGGCCCATTCCTCCTGACAGAGCTGGTGTAACTGAGTCAGGTTTGTAGGCCTCCTTGCTCGCACACTCTTTTTCAGTTCTGCCCACAAATGTTCTATAGGATTGAGGTCAGGGCTTTGTGATGGCCACTCCAATACCTTGACTTTGTTGTCCTTAAGCCATTTTGCAACAACTTTGGAAGCACGCTTGGGGTCATTGTCCATTTGGAAGACCCATTTGCGACCAAGCTTTAACTTCTTGATGTGCTTCAATATATCCACATAATTTTCCTGCCTCATGATGCCATCTATTTTGTGAAGTGCACCAGTCCCTCCTGCAGCAAAGCACCCCCACAACATGATGCTGCCACCCCCGTGCTTCACGGTTGGGATGGTGTTCTTCAGCTTGCAAGCCTCCCCCTTTTTCCTCCAAACATAATCAAACATTATGGCCAAACAGTTATATTTTTGCTTCATCAGACCAGAGGACATTTCTACAAAAAGTACAATCTTTGTGCAATTGCGAACCGTAGTCTGGCTTTTTATGGCAGTTTTGGAGCAGTGGCTTCTTCCTTGCTGAGCAGCCTTTCAGGTTATGTCGAGATATGACTTGTTTTACTGTGGATATAGATAAGTTTGCACCTGTTTCTTCCAGCATCTTCACACGGTCCTTTTCTGTTGTTCTGGGATTGATTTGCACTTTTTGCACCACAGTATGTTCATCTCTAGGAGACAGAACGCGTCTCCTTCCTGAGCGGTATGGCGGCTGCGTGGTCCCATGGTGTTTATTCTTGCATACTGTTGTTTGTACAGATGAACGTGGTACCTTCAGGCATTTGGAAATTGCTCCCAAGGATGAACCAGACTTGTGGAGGTCTAGGCTGATTTCTTTTGATTTTCCCATGATGTCAAGCAAAAAGGCACTGAGTTTGAAGGTAGGCCTTGAAATACATCCACAGGTATACCTCCAATTGACTCAAATGATGTCACTTAGCCTATCAGAAGCTTCTAAAGCCATGACATAATTTTCTGGAATTTTCCAACCTGTTTAAAAGCACATTCAACTTAGTTTATGTAAACTTCTGACCCACTGGAATTGTGATACAGTGAATTATACCTGAAATAATCTGTCTGTAAACAATTGTTGGACAAATGACTTGTGTCATGCACAAAGTAGATCCTAACAGACTTGCCAAAACTATAGTTTGTTAACAAGAAACTTGTGGTTGAAAAATGAGTTTTAAGAAACCTTAAGAAACCTTTTGGAAACCTTTTGGACCTCTACTTGGCGCTCCGGTACGGCTTGCCGTGCGTTAGCAGAGAGAACAGTCTATTACTAGGGTGGCTGGAGTCTTTGACAACTCTCATGCATGCTTCAGTTTTCTGTTGGAGTAGACAACAGATCTAATGTTTGAGAAAACAGTAAGTGCATTCTAGCTCATTAATTACACAATGTGTTCACTGAGGCATCAGGATCTCACCAGGATCTCACTGTCTTATTTTGACTCATGTTTCTGCCCATTAGAGCAGAAACAGCAGATAACATGACTGCTCCAGACTGGGATGTTCTTTACATTTACATTTACATTTAAGTCATTTAGCAGACGCTCTTGTCCAGAGCGACTTACAAATTGGTGCATACACCTTATGACATCCAGTGGAACAGCCACTTTACAATAGTGCATCTAAATCTTTAGGAATGAATGGCCACAGCCAAGTGGCTGCTGATACTGTAGTTCACTGAATGAGTTTTTATTAGTTAGCAAGCTCTACAATGTGTGTTGGTTTCAGAGTTGGCACATGTTTCAGTGTTTCTACAAACTCTGTTTCGAGCAGCTCTCTCTGAAAGACCTTGTTTTGGCGCTGCATCACAACAGATAAAGGCCAGTCTGTCTCTCTGTGGTATTTCCCTCTGGCCTTTGCCAGAAAATGAGTTAGTGAATCACCAGCACAGTGTTTAGTGAAAGACTGTACAGTATGAAGGCAGAAACTGCTCCAATAGAAATCCCACATCACACTTGTAGGTGATGTCATGGCGATGTTGGCTAGCTAAGCTTATGCATAGAAATATTTAATCGGGGTCTAACAGTCATCTCACGCCAAACTGAGCATCTGCTCACTGTCAAATCAAAGGAACTCCTTCGATATAAAGTTGTTTTTGATGAAAATAAAAATGTCAGTTTGTCACTTTCAGTTGTCTTTAGATTTCGATCTCTAATATGGTTATATACGTTTGCCATCTTTATCTCCTTCTACACTAGTCTATGGGAGCTTGTACTTTTTGTCTGAATTCTAGAGCAGTGCCAGACGCGCATGCGCACACACAGCCTTTCTGGTTATTGGTCACAGTTGTACGCTTCATTTTTCCTTGCAGGCAGTTTCACAGTGAAACACTTCCTTTATTTTATTTTACCTTTAATTTATCCTAATCAGGATAACAGAGTTAATCAGGAGAGATGATGAAGACCACTTCCACACTTATGTACTCTAAACACTCAGGCACAAAGTATTCACACTGACTAATATCCACACTTACGTACTCTAAAACACCCAGACACAAGGTATTCACACGGACTAACCCATTAGCACACATTAATATTCACATAGACAAACACGTGCAGAAACAGGTACACACAGATAGAAACACACAGGCACAAAGGAACACACACACGTCCGCGCAAAGAACATGAAAACGGGAACACAGAAACAGACAGACCAGCAAACCTATGAACAGAGAGCAGTGGAGACCGACAGTAAAGGGCAGTGTGTGTCAGTGGAGGCTGTAATTGATACCATTCCAGAATGCTGTGCCAGTCGTTACCACGAGCACATCCTCCCCAATTAAGGTGCCACCAACCTCCTGTGGTGTGTGTGTGATGGAAAGCTGCAGGCAGTGTAGTGAGAGCAGAGAGAGAGCGGAGGCCCTCTTGCTGGCCTACATTCACCGTATTCCCCGTATTAGACCGGAGGGCCTTCCCAGTCTGCACTGGCCTCATCCCCTCTCAAACCCCTCACACTGGATAGTTGCACCATGATGGGAGGTGGCCTTTTCAGCTTAATCTGTGAATCTTCTCACTGGAAATTTGGGACAGTTACCAGAGTTTTTGCAACCCTAGGTTCACTATTATAATTTGACTATTTTAGACGATTGTATGGCTTTCTATTCGTCTTAGGCCTAAATCCATTCTCCTTAAAGTAGATATGTGTGATGATATGGTGATTTTTCTCTCACAAGCATTCAGGGCTCTGTGCCTCTGCAGATAATAGAAGGGAAGAGAACCTTTGGGATATGCAATAAAGAATTTAGAGTGTAGCCAAGCAGCATGATGATAGGATTATGCATCACATAATAAATAAATACTCTCCTGAGATTGGATTGAATGGGTTCAAGTCCACATTTTGTATTTTAGTTGTCTAGCTCTAGCAGATGCATTCATCCACAGTGACCTAAATCCATTCTCAAATCAGGCATTCTGATGAGGAGTCTGAATAACATAATAACAACATCGAGGTCAAAACCTTCAGAAAGGTGTTTAGTTCTGGTGTGACTGTGGTGCTAGGCAGTGTTTACACAAGTTAATCCCACCCCCATCATATGTGATATTCCTTTTCTGATTTGATCTACCATACACCACATAAGCCATATGGTTGTTGTTAGAGTATATATTCCTGTGCCCAGTCAGCTGGCTCTCAAGTCCCTGTCACCCAGCAAAACAGATGGTCTGCTTCATATTAGGGCTCTATTGTCTATCTAGGCCTATATCCCACTGGGGATTTCAGATTCTGTGTGATACCCCTTTTATTTTTCAATTAGGAGTCATTTGTCAGTGGTATCGCAGCTAGATGTGTTCAAAGCTGCTGCTCTGTGTGGTCTATGGAGACAGTCTTTCTGCTCACGAAATCCAGACAAAAAGAGAGATTTTGGAGATTTTCACAAAATGTAGTCCATAGAATAGTCCTTTGGAGAAATTATTGTTGACATATTTGACATTTGTATCTAAAAGCATAAATATTTTTTAATAATCTAAAGCATATTTATTACATTTTGGCCTCACCTAGGGTTCTAAGTTTCCTTTAATGTTTCATTGTAGGTGCTACAAATCAAAGATTAGTATCATATGAAGCTTTACTGCTTGCTCTGTAATATGAGTAGTATTTTCATTTCATTATTATTTCTGTATCTTGTTGAACATGAGATACGCTACAGGCATATCAAAGCCTATTCCAGTGTGGCATCACTGACCGTTTTAATATATTCAGCACTATTCAAACCTTGTCTCTGGACCACTCAGGAACATTCAACACTTCTTGGAAAGCCATTCTGGCGTGTCTTTAGAATTCAAATGTGTGTAATTGTCCCGCTAAAAAATAAAACTCTATTCCAGGGTTAGGTTTTCAGAAGACTGAGGCAGTTTTTTCAGAAGACTGAGGCAGTTTTTTCAGAATACTGAGGCAGTTTTTTCAGAAGACTGAGGCAGTTTTTTCTCAACATTTTACCTGGTTTTTGCTCCCTTCAGGTTTCAAGTTGTTATTGTCACATGCCCTAGTACAGTGAAATGTATTTCTTGCTTGCACTTTTCCAACAGTGCAGTAGTACTATTTAAAGTCCTTAGTGATTTGGAGACCGAAGAAGTCGAAGCTCACACCCCGTGTGTACATGGGGCCCCAGTATTGAGGGTCAGCATGGCGGAGCAAATGTTGCCTACCCTTACCACCTGGGGTCGGCCCGTCAGAAGGTCCAGGATCCAGTTGCAGAGGGAGGTGTTTAGTCCCAGGGTCCTTAGCTTAGTGATGAGCTTTGTGGGCACTGTGGTGTTGAACGCTGAGTTGTAGTCAAGGAACAGCATTCTCAGAGGTATTCCTCTCATCTTGGTGGGTAAGGTCAGTGTGGAGTGAGATAGAGATTGAATCGTCTATGGATCTGTTGGAGCGGTGTGCAAATTTGAGTGGGTCTGGGATGATTGAGTTGATGTGTGCCATAACCAGCCTTTCAAAGCACTTGATTTGTGCCATCAAAGCACTTCCTGATTACAGATATGAGTGATACAGGACTGTAGTCATTGTGGCAGGTAGCCTAAGAGTTCTTGGGAACAGGTAGGATGGTGGCCAGCTTGAGACATGGGTATTACAGACTGGGACAAGGAGAGGTTGAAAATGACTGTGAATCACCCAGTTCCCTGGGTCAGCGAAGGCCCTCGTGCATGGCTCTGTTTTTTGTCGAAGCATGCATGAAATGCATTGAGTTTCTCTGGTCGAGAGGCATCGTTGGGAAGATCACGACTGGGTCTTCCTTTGGACAGTAGCCCCTGCCACCTGCGTCGGAGCGTGTGTTATAGGATTCCACCTTGTTCTTATATTGTCCTTATGCTTGTTTGATGACTCTGTGGAGGTCGTAGAGGGACTTCTTGTTTGTGTCCTCAGCTGTAGCCTCGGGGTTGACTGGGATAGCCCTTAGTGCGGTAGCCCAGTCCTTCAGTTTAGTGCCAACCTCAGTCTAAACACAGGGCTTTTGATTGGGGAAGCAAATAACCTTCACTGTGGATACAAACTCAACGATGCATTTCCTATTTCTTTTGATCTTGACAAACTCCCCAGTCCCTGCTGGTGACAACCATACCCATAACATGATGCTGCCACCACAATACTTGAAAATACAAATAACACTATTTGACATGTAAAATAACAATATTTGACCAATCAGGACCTGAATATGACTGAGTGTCAAATAATATTTAACGTGTTCATACGTTTTTTTTGTGTAGTTATTACACGTTGATTACACTCACTCGTATTTCATATGTCACAACGATTCATCGATACATATGCTATGATGCTGATAAAGTTGTCTCGCTCACCTACAGTACTGGTCATTAAAAAAAGCTAACTAGCTGATGGATGCAAACAATGTTCTTCCCCAAAAACATAGCAAAACGACACACAATCTGTTTCAGTAACTATGTAGCTAGGTGTCATCTAAAATAACCCCAATTTATAAGAGAGTTCTTCTTAGATTAATTGTGGTCGGGCCCATCTATGTGAAGCAAGCCACAATAAGGATTAGCCTTCAAAATGAAAGTACGGCATAATTCTACAGTTTGTATTCATTTGCATCACTGTCAATGACATACTGTTATTTTGAAGGCAAACTGCAAATTCCACTATTGTGCCTAATCCTTATTGTGGCTATTTTCACAACCTCACTAGCCAGATGAAGCTTGCTGGCTGCTTATAACATTAGATTTGGGCAACAGGGTTAAGTAGCTGGCTAGCTATTTATTTTCATGAACTGAAGTGCAATTTCAATAGGCAAACAACAAGTGGCTACCTAGCTAATAGTTACTCACAAGGATTCCTAAATCATTGCTAAGAATAATGAAAATGACTGCAGTTTCTACTGGTCATCGTTTTCAGGCTGGTTGTATTGGTGCTAGCTTGGTACCAAGGTAAAGCTAGCTACCCCAGAAGTTGCTGGTGAACAAATTATGCTTTATTACCAACGGGGTATTGTAAACACATCATTTGTGGCCGGTGTTTGCTTGTTTGCACACTTTTATGTACAGCTTTGACAGTGCTACTGTATTTTTTTTTTGACACGCAGACCCAAACGGCGTTCCATAGTATGTATGTCGTGAAGGTAATAGTAGTGACGCTATTCCTGTGTAACTCCGGTAGGGCAACATCTGAAAAATAGAGCACTTGGTTGTGTGTACTGGTGCTCAACCAGTCGGCGAAAGCCAACATCACCCACAACAGAGAACGGTTGATTGTCAAGGGCAATGAATGACATTTTCTTGGCTTTAATGGATTTCGCCTTCGAGTTGTCTCGCAGACATTTTCTTACTCTTTCAAATGACTGCTCGATCCACACAGCATTTTTAGCTAATATCGGACAATTCGGATATTTTCACCGATGTATCGTTCCCTAATACTAACCCCTGTTTCCATCTCTCCCCCAGACTTCAACTATAACACAGACGGGTATGACGGTGACGCAGCAGAGGATCATAAGAGTCAGGACGGTTCAGAGACCATGCCCTTCATAGATGAGTCCCCCACCATGTCCCCGAGCCTGTGTGCCCGTGGCCCTGATGGAGAGGACATCTCCCCCATCCCCCCAGATGGCCTGCTGCCCGGGGTGAGTCACACAGGAGGACAGGACCGTATTGTAGAGGTTGCTGGGGCTGAGGTTTCCTCTTACTCCTCACAGTGTGTTGTCAACACTTCCTATTCCTAACATCGTGAATACTTCCTGCAGGCGGATCTCTTCAGGCCTGTGTAATTAACATTAATTAACCACTAGAGTTTTATCTTCATGGTAACACTACAGGTGTTCATGCACAGCCTCCGTCTCTAACTGAGACACATGTCAGAACTCAGCACAGAAGCAAACTCATATAATATGGTAGCTTTGCCATCAGTTTAGTATGTAACCTGTATGACAAAGGGACAAGAAATAGCTTAGCTTTAGCTTGCTAAATGGTAATGACTGTCTGAATGGTTATACACTAACCCAACAGTATGGAATACCAAAAACTCTCTCAATGAGTAGGGGCCAAGGGGTACCATACTAGTGCCAGTGGTGGTAGTAGTGACAGTAGGCCTGTGTGTGTGGGTACGTGCATTTATCATTATCCTCACACACTGACCCTCTCTGCAAGGACAGAGCTGACCCGGTCCTGACCCTTATCTTCCACACAGGCCACTGTCTGACTGAAAGGTCAAATGGATGCCAAAAGGTGATGGAAAATAGCTGATGCTTGGAGTGTGTTTTTTTTAGTGTTACTCCTCACTAAAAAAACCCGAACCACTGCCTGTTCACCCCGCTATCATCCAGAAGGCGAGGTCAGTACAGGTGCATCAAAGCTGGGACCGAGAGACTGAAAAACAGCTTCTATCTCAAGGCCATCAGACTGTTAAACAGCCACCACTAACATTGAGTGGCTGCTGCCAACACACTGTCATTGACACTGACCCAACTCCAGCCACTTAAATAATGGGAATTGATGGGAAATGATGTAAATATATCACTAGCCACTTTAAACAATGCTACCTTATATAATGTTACTTACCCTACATTATTCATCTCATATGCATACGTATATACTGTACTCTACATCATCGACTGCATCCTTATGTAATACATGTATCACTAGCCACTTTAACTATGCCACTTTGTTTACTTTGTCTACGCACTCATCTCATATGTATATACTGTACTCGATACCATCTACTGTATGCTGCTCTGTACCATCACTCATTCATATATCCTTATGTACATATTCCTTATCCCCTTACACTGTGTATAAGACAGTAGTTTTGGAATTGTTAGTTAGATTACTTGTTGGTTATCACTGCATTGTCGGAACTAGAAGCACAAGCATTTCGCTACACTCGCATTAACATCTGCTAACCATGTGTATGTGTGACAAATAAAATTTGATTTGATTTTAGTGTGAACAAGGAGACTGCGTTTATTCAGACAACAGTGTCAGTTGTTCCAACAGAGTAGCCAGCAATACTCTCTCTCCCTCCTACATCATTATGTGACCCTAGTGTTTATTCTTTTACTATGGAATAGTCCACTGATACATCCCCGTCTCCACCTGGTGTTGGGAGACGGACAGAACACCAACAGACCTGCTGTAACTTCTGCAATGGGCTTACACAGCAAATAGACCTGCTGTAACTTCTGCAATGGGCTTACACAGCAAATAGACCTGCTGTAACTTCTGCAATGGGCTTACACAGCAAATATACCTGCTGTAACTTCTGCAATGGGCTTACACAGCAAATAGACCTGCTGTAACTTCTGCAATGGGCTTACACAGCAAATAGACCTGCTGTAACTTCTGCAATGGGCTTACACAGCAAATAGACCTGCTGTAACTTCTGCAATGGGCTTACACAGCAATAGACCTGCTGTAACTTCTGCAATGGGCTTACACAGCAAATAGACCTGCAAAAGTAGAGGTCTTCTCTCTGACCCTACCAAAATAAATAAATTGTTTAAATATGGACACCCGGTTCGAACGGACGTAAGGACCACCAAACCCAGTCCCATTTATACCCAGTCAGCTCCACATCCGGTATGATGAGTGAGGGAAACAGCAGAAAAAGAAAAAAAATAGTTGAAATGCACACAGAGCTGCATGCAGAGCTGAATGGAGCTAGCAGCAGTTACACTGTGTGTGCACCTGAGTGTAGGCGAAGGGTGCAATTCAGCACTTTCCTGCATGTGGACATTCTTGCATCTGCAGGAACACCTCTTTATGCTTCTAATTTCTGAGCTAGGACTCGGTAGGACTCGGTACACAAGCGGGAGGCACTCCAGAACAGTAGGTGGCGGTAATGCACAATAACGTCGGATGCCAACCGTCAATAAACCCAACAGAAGAAGGAGACTCGGGCACTGCTTTGCTGCAGTTGTGTTAATGATGGCGAGGGCAGGTATTTGGCAGGCGTTAGTGAAGGATCCTGGCTGCTAGCTAGGACTCCGGTACACAGCTGGCGGGATAGGTAGCTAGCACATCGGTAGACTCTGTACTTTGCCCCAGCCTGTTGGGCACTGTTTTCCCGCAGTTCTGTTAACAACGGCGAGGGCAGGTGTTCGGCAGGCGGGAATCTCTGCTTCCGCAATTCGGCTTGTTCCTGCATCACACGCTATTGGAGTGGCGCGAGGAGATGCTGTTCACTTTTTATTTGTTTATTTCACTTTTGTTTACCTACTTCACCTGCTTTGGCAATGTAAACATATATTTCCCATGCCAATAAAGCCCTTTGAATTCAATTGGTAGAAAGAGACTGCAGCCACCAAGCCGACTCGCACTCGTTACTAACTTCTAGCTGCCAAAGCTAAGTCATTTATCATCTGATCTGAATACATAGTACCTGTTTGACTGCATCAATAAACGAAAAGAGAAGCTTTAAGGTTCTCCTTCCATCATCCCTATCTCCCATTGGTCAGATGATCAGCATGTTGACCACTGACTGGTTGGCTTGCAGAGCTCTGAGGAAAGGGGAAACACTCAAACCCACATCGAAACCTTTTTCCATGACTTGCAGGAACCATTTCCCTATTTGAAGGGTGAGGAAGACTGGTTGCTGGTGTATTTGAGTTTCACATCCAGTCTCTTTATTCATGTAATATCAATTAATTTGATCCAGAATGTAATGTGTCTCTACACTTGAGGCGTGGTCAATAGAGGTGAAAACAAGCCATGTGGTTCTATTATTTGCATGTTACATATTTGCAGAACTTAAAAAGCTATAAATGCTTATCTCTTGTGAAATGCAGGTTGAAAGTTTGAGCTTCTGGAATTGTAAATACAGCACCTAACAGAACCTGTGTGATTTGACCATAGTTGTATTTTGCTGTGGATGTGTCAGGTCATCTATGTCTAACAGGGTAGTATAGTACTTTGACTAGATCTTTTCATGGACACTATTTGAGGCCCTCTCCACGGGAGAGGGCGGGAGACGGGAGAGGGCGGGAGACGGGAGAGGGCGGGAGACGAGAGAGGGCGGGAGACGAGAGAGGGCGGGAGACGAGAGAGGGCGGGAGACGAGAGAGGGCGGGAGACGAGAGAGGGCGGGAGACGAGAGAGGGCGGGAGACGAGAGAGGGGCGGGAGACGAGAGAGGGCGGGAGACGAGAGAGGGCGGGAGATGGGAGACTAGAGAGGGCGGGAGATGGGAGACTAGAGAGGGCGGGAGACGGGAGACTAGAGAAGGTGGGAGACGAGAGAGGGTGGGAGACGGGAGAGAGGGCGGGAGACGGGAGAGAGGGCGGGAGACGGGAGAGAGGGCGGGAGACGAGAGAGAGGGCGGGAGACGAGAGAGAGGGCGGGAGACGGGAGAGAGGGCGGGAGACGGGAGAGAGGGCGGGAGACGGGAGAGAGGGCGGGAGACGGGAGAGAGGGCGGGAGACGGGAGAGAGGGCGGGAGACGGGAGAGAGGGCGGGGAGACGGGAGAGAGGGCGGGAGAGAGGGCGGGAGACGGGAGAGAGGGCGGGAGAGAGGGCGGGAGACGGGAGAGAGGGCGGGAGACGAGAGAGAGGGCGGGAGACGAGAGAGAGGGCGGGAGACGAGAGAGAGGGCGGGAGACGAGAGAGAGGGCGGGAGACGAGAGAGAGGGCGGGAGACGAGAGAGAGGGCGGGAGACGAGAGAGAGGGCGGGAGACGAGAGAGAGGGCGGGAGACGAGAGAGAGGGCGGGAGACGAGAGAGAGGGCGGGAGACTGGAGAAAGGGAGAAAGGGTGGGAGACGAGAGGGAGACGGGGGACACGAGGGAGAGAGCGGGACACGAGGGAGAGAGCGGGACACGAGGGAGAGAGCGGGACACGAGGGAGAGAGCGGGAGACGGGAGAGAGAGCGGGAGGGAGGGAGCGACACAGGGAGGCAGGGACGGAGGGAGGGAGGGACGGAGGGAGCGACAATATTATGATTTTTTGTGAAATATATATATTTTTTTGCCATTTAACTAGGCAAGTCAGTTAAGAACAAATTTTTATTTACAATGACGGCCTACCCTGGCCAAACCTGGACAACGCTGGGCCAATTGTGTGCCGCCCTACGGGACTCCTAATCACAGCCGGTTGTGTTTACTGTGTATGTTTTATTGTTTGTTTCACATGCCAATAAAGCCCCTTAAATGAAATTGAAATTGAATTGAGTGGCATAGAGAGAGGAGTGTATACCCTGTGAGGAAGTAGAGGCAGAACAGTGACACACCACGAAGACTGAGAGGGAGGGGTGCAGGTAGGCGGGGCTATCGCCCTGCTCATGTCTGTATGTGTTACGAGGTGTGTGTGTGTGTGTGTGTGTTTGTGCTGCACACAACACCAGGAACAGCTGATTGAGGTGGAGCTCCGGCTAAAGACTCTCTGGCTCTCAACAGAAAGATAAGAAACTAAGATAATATAAAGACAAAAGGAAAAAGAGGCAGAACGTTGAGTATTTCAGCAGCGCTGAGGAGGGTTGTGGGCCCAGAAGGAAGGAAGGAAGGACTAGACTGGCTTGCTGCACTGGAGGAAGGTCTGTGGTGCCTGGGCAGGCCCAGGGACGCCTGAAGAAGGAAGGAAGAGAACAGGGTGTTAGGCCCTGTGAGGAGGACCATGGAGGAGGAGGAGGTGTTGTGTTACTTGGACAAAGTGCTGGAAAATGAGGATGTGTTTGAGTGTGGAGACTTGGAGAGTCCTCTAACACCAGGATGCATGCTGACGACTCCTGTCCACAGGCAGTTCAGGGTGAGTCTCAGGATGCATCCACAATGGCATCCTATCCCCTATATAGTGTACTACTTTTGATCAGATAGGGCTTGACCGCATAGGGGTTTGGCCAAAAGTAACATAGGATATTGGCTAAATCTGCAGCCTACCACTGCCCCTCTACAGGAAGGGAAACAGGATTTGACAGGGGGAAGAAACTGCCAACGCACCACAGCTTGCTCACCCATAGACAGGCTTGGTCTGTACTGTGTGCTTGGATAAAAATAACAGAGTGAAAAGTATTATTGGGGTCTTTTCACAATGTTAAGAGCAAATTCTTATTTACAATGACGGCCTGGTGCTGTGTATGTAGACCTCTGCTGTGAGGGTTGTGTCTGTGACAGGGTTGTATGTGTGTGACAGGGTTGTGTGTGTGTGTGTGTGACAGGGTTGTGTGTGTGTGTGTGTGTGTGTGACAGGGTTGTGTGTGTGACAGGGTTGTGTGTGTGACAGGGTGTGTGTGTGTGTGTGTGTGTGACAGGGTTGTGTGTGTGTGTGTGACAGGGTGTGTGTGTGTGTGTGTGTGACAGGGTTGTGTGTGTGTGTGTGTGTGTGACAGGGTTGTGTGTGTGTGTGTGTGTGTTGGCCAGAGAGCTCCTATTGACACCTCAACATGATGGGTGGTGACATGCTCTCTGGACCAGATTTACTCTCTGCCTGTCAAGTTCTATTTATCTCTGGAGAAATGGAACGAGGGAAAAGGAGAACGAGCGAGAGGAACTTAATGCTGTCAGAATGAAACGGTGACGTCCATCATGCTGACAGACGTGTGTGTCACAGGGAGCCCATTGTGTGTGTGTTCCTACAGCTGTTCCTCAGCTGCTTTAGCTGTAGTGACTGAGTCACAGCTTTGAGACTTGGGCGGGAACACTACAACAGTGACATAAGTAGCCCTCTAGTGGAGGAGGAGATGACCCCCATGGAGAGGTTTCCCCCTGTAATGTGGGGCACCTCTCCATTACACCACTACTTCACACTGGGCCTGGGAATTACACAAGTCTACTGACTGTGTCTCTGTCTGTGTGTCACATCTCAGTGCCTGTCAGCCTGCGGTTACTCAGTCACATCTGCTGTCTTTGTGCAGAATAAAAGCCCTAATTAATATCCAAGCTGTCAAACCGCCTCAGTGTTGTAAACGTCTGTAAATCCTGCCGTTACCTCACTATTACTGTGTGTCCTGTTTCATTCCATCCATTTAGTAAAGCCTGGCTAGCTGAAACACCACAGCTGGACAGGACGCCCATGTCTTCTGTTTCATTAGTAAAGCCTGGCCAGCTGAAACACCACAGCTGGACAGGACGCCCATGTCTTCTGTTTCATTAGTAAAGCCTGGCCAGCTGAAACACCACAGCTGGACAGGACGCCCATGTCTTCTGTTTCATTAGTAAAGCCTGGCCAGCTGAAACACCACAGCTGGACAGGACGCCCATGTCTTCTGTTTCATTAGTAAAGCCTGGCCAGCTGAAACACCACAGCTGGACAGGACGCCCATGTCTTCTGTTTCATTAGTAAAGCCTGGCCAGCTGAAACACCACAGCTGGACAGGACGCCCATGTCTTCTGTTTCATTAGTAAAGCCTGGCCAGCTGAAACACCACAGCTGGACAGGACGCCCATGTCTTCTGTTTCATTAGTAAAGCCTGGCCAGCTGAAACACCACAGCTGGACAGGACGCCCATGTCTTCTGTTTCATTAGTAAAGCCTGGCCAGCTGAAACACCACAGCTGGACAGGACGCCCATGTCTTCTGTTTCATTAGTAAAGCCTGGCCAGCTGAAACACCACAGCTGGACAGGACGCCCATGTCTTCTGTTTCATTAGTAAAGCCTGGCCAGCTGAAACACCACAGCTGGACAGGACGCCCATGTCTTCTGTTTCATTAGTAAAGCCTGGCCAGCTGAAACACCACAGCTGGACAGGACGCCCATGTCTTCTGTTTCATTAGTAAAGCCTGGCCAGCTGAAACACCACAGCTGGACAGGACGCCCATGTCTTCTGTTTCATTAGTAAAGCCTGGCCAGCTGAAACACCACAGCTGGACAGGACGCCCATGTCTTCTGTTTCCTTCAGCAGTGTGTTGGGAAACCTGTTGTAATGTCAGCCAGGGTTAATACAGGAACTCCTTCATGTTCTGCTTTATTTATCCAGGTCTCATTGAGATAATCTTCTACAACGGAGACCTGGTAGGACCTGGTAAGAGAGAGACTGTAAAGTCTCAGGCCCTGCTGCTTGACGAGTACTGATGGTTGGATGGCCACTTCTAGCCAGTAAGACATCCTGCCCTTGACAGTGGAAGTGGAACCTCTCATGTCCCGTCACTGTGATGCCATTGGTTTTGCAAAGTGGGACCTGTGAGGTCATTAAGGTTAATATGGAGAGGTCACTGTACAGTGTGCACTCCTTAATTCTCCTTCCTCCTTCCTGCCCTCGTCTTATCAGGCTCTGCTCAGCCTGCTGACGTCATGTGAAGGATCTGCTCCTGTTAATAATTACACGCACGCACAGAGGCGCACGAGCATGCACAGAGGCGAGCACACGCGCACAGAGGCGAGCACACGCGCACAGAGGCGAGCACAGAGGCGAGCACACGCGCACAGAGGCGAGCACACGCGCACAGAGGCGAGCACACGCGCACAGAGGCGAGCACACGCGCACAGAGGCGAGCACACGCGCACAGAGGCGAGCACACGCGCACAGAGGCGAGCACACGCGCACAGAGGCGAGCACACGCGCACAGAGGCGAGCACACGCGCACAGAGGCGAGCACACGCGCACAGAGGCGAGCACACGCGCACAGAGGCGAGCACACGCGCACAGAGGCGAGCACACGCGCACAGAGGCGAGCACACGCGCACAGAGGCGAGCACACGCGCACAGAGGCGAGCACACGCGCACAGAGGCGAGCACACGCGCACAGAGGCGAGCACACGCGCACAGAGGCGAGCACACGCGCACAGAGGCGAGCACACGCGCACAGAGGCGAGCACACGCGCACAGAGGCGAGCACACGCGCACAGAGGCGAGCACACGCGCACAGAGGCGAGCACACGCGCACAGAGGCGAGCACACGCGCACAGAGGCGAGCACACGCGCACAGAGGCGCGCACACGCGCACAGAGGCGCGCACACGCGCACAGAGGCGCGCACACGCGCACAGAGGCGCGCACACACAGAGGCGCGCACACGCACGCACACACAGAGGCGCGCACACACGCACACGCACGCACACACAGAGGCGCGCACACGCACGCACACACAGAGGCGCGCACACGCACGCACACACAGAGGCGCGCACACGCACGCACACACAGAGGCGCGCACACGCACGCACACACAGAGGCGCGCACACGCACGCACACACAGAGGCGCGCACACGCACGCACACACAGAGGCGCGCACACGCACGCACACACAGAGGCGCGCACACGCACGCACACACACGCACAGAGGCGAGCACACGCGCGCACACACAGAGGCGCGCACACGCACGCACACACAGAGGCGCGCACACACGCACACGCACGCACACACAGAGGCGCGCACGCACGCACACACACGCACAGAGGCGAGCACACGCGCGCACACACAGAGGCGCGCACACACGCACGCACACACAGAGGCGCGCACACACGCACGCACACAGAGGCGCGCACACACGCACGCACAGATGTACGGACACACAGGCGCGCACACGCACGCACAGAGGCGCGCACACGGACGCACAGAGGCGCGCACACACGGACGCACAGGGGCGCGCACACGCGGACGCACAGGGGCGCGCACACGCGGACGCACAGAGGCGCGCACACGCGGACGCACAGAGGCGCGCGCGCACGCGGACGCACAGAGCGCGCGCGCGCACGCGGACGCACAGAGGCGCGCGCGCACGCGGACGCACAGAGGCGCGCGGACGCACAGAGGCGCGCGCACGCGGACGCACAGAGGCGCGCGGACGCACAGAGGCGCGCGCACGCAGACGCACAGAGGCGCGCGGACGCACAGAGGCGCGCGGACGCACAGAGGCGCGCGGACGCACAGAGGCGCACGCACAGAGGCGCGCGCACGCACGCACAGAGTCCTAAGGGTAATGGTGAGAGAGACAGTTCACCAGGCTCCTCAGAGGAGGGAGCTCTTCCAACTCAATTGAAATGTATTTCCTCCGGGGCCCACCGGTGTAACTGCTTGCTGCTGTCTGTACAGTGAACTGCCTGGTTGTAGCGGGTTTACTAACGTGTTTGTTGTTGTAGCTATGTTGACTGACGTGACAAAGTTTTTTTTTTTGTTGCCTGGTCACAGACTCCTGATGTGTTGTGCACTGAAGTCCACAAGCGAAGGGAAAAGGTGAGGAGGAGAGAGCGTAGATAGATGTGAGAAGGAATGATATATTCAGCGAACTGTTTGTATGTGGCTGCTATGAAAGTGATCTGTGTTTACGTGTGATCAGGGGTGTTCATTCATTGCGCCAATTTTGTTGAAAAAAAAGAAATCAAAATGTTTCTAAAAAAGGAAGCGAACAAAACGGGGACAAACATACCTGAATTTGTCCAATAGAAACTCTGGTTTGCAACTGTTATACCAATGATTACACCCTAGATCAGCTAGATGCAGGCAAGAGTGTGCAAGGCGGTATTAAATATGTAATCTCCTGTCTGTCACCTTGATTACTCAAATTTCACCTACGTTGTAAACTTGTAACCTTTCATTCATAGGCCAGGTTGAAGCAACCTCGTGATGGGTACAGGGAACATGTGGGTATCATGTGGGAGCCTGAACCTATCGCTGTTACATTGAGCTGGGTGACTTCTAATATGCATGACAATCATCCACTATAAGAGAAATAAGGCCCTGTTGAGAAGGAGATGTATTATCCTCATGTTGAACGGATCCGACCTCCACTGCAGTACACTATAATAGTACATTCTACTACTGGACCCTGTTGGAGCGTTTCATCTACAGATGTTAGGACACAGTCCGTTGTTTTCATATGGCTTAATGGGAATACATTACAATAATATCAATGGGAGAGCTCAACAGCCTCTACATTTGGTTAACAGGATGTCCGTTAACAGGATGTCCGTTTAACAACTCTACCTTTTATGTAATCATGTTTCCCAAAGAGAAACAAACCCTTGACTTGTCTTTTACAATAAACAGAGTATTTTATGAATAAATGCTATCTGACTGAGTGCTCTTCTATTCTCGTTTCACACAAACTAGTGTTCATACCAAAACCCAGACTGCTTTTAAGGAACTAAATGGACAAAACTACATGAGCTCATTCAACCCTGAGCACAACATGGCTTATTGGCTAACATTTGTAATATTGGTTTGCATTGTCAGTACTGAGCCCTTTGAGAACACAAAAGCAGCTGTAACTGACATTGTGCTCTCTGGGTGGGCGTGGTTTTGAAAGGCTCCCCTGGTCTGTGTTTTAAGGAGGACAACAGACAGATGTACAACAGACAGGGTGAGCTCCCCTGGTCTGTGTTTTAAGGAGGACAACAGACAGGGTGAGCTCCCCTGGTCTGTGTTTTAAGGAGGACAACAGACAGATGTACAACAGACAGGGTGAGCTCCCCTGGTCTGTGTTTTAAGGAGGACAACAGACAGGGTGAGCTCCCCTGGTCTGTGTTTTAAGGAGGACAACAGACAGATGTACAACAGACAGGGTGAGCTCCCCTGGTCTGTGTTTTAAGGAGGACAACAGACAGATGTACAACAGACAGGGTGAGCTCCCCTGGTCTGTGTTTTAAGGAGGACAACAGACAGGGTGAGCTCCCCTGGTCTGTGTTTTAAGGAGGACAACAGACAGGGTGAGCTCCCCTGGTCTGTGTTTTAAGGAGGACAACAGACAGGGTGAGCTCCCCTGGTCTGTGTTTTAAGGAGGACAACAGACAGGGTGAGCTCCCCTGGTCTGTGTTTTAAGGAGGACAACAGACAGGGTGAGCTCCCCTGGTCTGTGTTTTAAGGAGGACAACAGACAGATGTACAACAGACAGGGTGAGCTCCCCTGGTCTGTGTTTTAAGGAGGACAACAGACAGGGTGAGCTCCCCTGGTCTGTGTTTTAAGGAGGACAACAGACAGATGTACAACAGACAGGGTGAGCTCCGCTGGTCTGTGTTTTAAGGAGGACAACAGACGGGGTGAGCTCCCCTGGTCTGTGTTTTAAGGAGGACAACAGACAGGGTGAACTCCCCTGGTCTGTGTTTTAAGGAGGACAACAGACAGGGTGAGCTCCCCTGGTCTGTGTTTTAAGGAGGACAACAGACAGATGTACAACAGACCGGGTGAGCTCCCTGGTCTGTGTTTTAAGGAGGAAAACAGACAGGGTGAGCTCCCCTGGTCTGTGTTTTAAGGAGGACAACATACAGGGTGAGCTCCCCTGGTCTGTGTTTTAAGGAGGACAACAGGGTGAGCTCCCCTGGTCTGTGTTTTAAGGAGGAAAACAGACAGGGTGAGCTCCCCTGGCCTGTGTTTTAAGGAGGACAACATACAGGGTGAGCTCCCCTGGTCTGTGTTTTAAGGAGGACAACAGACAGATGTACAACAGACAGGGTGAGCTCCCCTGGTCTGTGTTTTAAGGAGGACAACAGACAGGGTGAGCTCCCATGGTCTGTGTTTTAAGGAGTACAACAGACAGGGTGAGCTCCCCTGGTCTGTGTTTTAAGGAGGACAACAGACAGGGTGAGCTCCCCTGGTCTGTGTTTTAAGGAGGACAACAGACAGGGTGAGCTCCCATGGTCTGTGTTTTAAGGAGTACAACAGACAGGGTGAGCTCCCCTGGTCTGTGTTTTAAGGAGGACAACATACAGGGTGAGCTCCCCTGGTCTGTGTTTTAAGGAGGACAACAGACAGATGTACAACAGACAGGGTGAGCTCCCCTGGTCTGTGTTTTAAGGAGGACAACATACAGGGTGAGCTCCCCTGGTCTGTGTTTTAAGGAGTACAACAGACAGGGTGAGCTCCCCTGGTCTGTGTTTTAAGGAGGACAACATACAGGGTGAGCTCCCCTGGTCTGTGTTTTAAGGAGGACAACAGACAGATGTACAACAGACAGGGTGAGCTCCCCTGGTCTGTGTTTTAAGGAGGACAACAGACAGGGTGAGCTCCCCTGGTCTGTGTTTTAAGGAGTACAACAGACAGGGTGAGCTCCCCTGGTCTGTGTTTTAAGGAGGACAACAGACAGATGTACAACAGACCGGGTGAGCTCCCCTGGTCTGTGTTTTAAGGAGGACAACAGACAGGGTGAGCTCCCCTGGTCTGTGTTTTAAGGAGGACAACAGACAGGGTGAGCTCCCCTGGTCTGTGTTTTAAGGAGGACAACAGACAGGGTGAGCTCCCCTGGTCTGTGTTTTAAGGAGGACAACAGACAGATGTACAACAGACAGGGTGAGCTCCCCTGGTCTGTGTTTTAAGGAGGACAACAGACAGGGTGAGCTCCCCTGGTCTGTGTTTTAAGGAGGACAACAGACAGGGTGAGCTCATGGTCCTACTTTAAGAAGGCGTGTCTCATCCTGCCCAGCTCCTTGTTCACACACTCCCTCTCATTCTCTCTTTCAACCTCCTCCCTCACGGTCTTTCAGGGCCAAAACAAATACCTCCACTTGGGCTCGACTAACCTATGCCTGCCAGTGCCCATGACTCATTGTGGGAGGCGAGGGCACAAGAAAAATGGCCTCTCTTGTACAAATACAAACAGTAATGCAAGCTACAGACACAGTTCAGACACACCAAGTACAGCTTTTTCCCTTCAAGACTTGAGTCCTTTCCATCCTCTGAAACAGGCCGCACTCAGTGTTTGTGCACATGGCTGTAAGCTGACTGCCAATGTGTTTACTATCAGAGTTGAGCAGCAGAGTTAACCATATTCCTCCACCATGCCATCACCATTTTCACATACTGTATGTAGTATTATGTATGACTGACATATCTCTCTCTCGCGCGCTCTCGCTCTCGCTCGCTCTCGCTCTCTCTCGCGCTCTCTCTCTCGCTCTCTCTGTCTCTCTCTCTGTCTCTCTCTCTCTGTCTCTCTCTCTCTGTCTCTCTCCTGTCTCTCTGTCTCTCTCTCCTCTCTCTCTGTCTCTTTCTCTCTCTGTCTCTTTCTCTCTCTGTCTCTCTCTCTCCTGTCTCTCTCTCTCCTGTCTCTCTCTCTCCTGTCTCTCTCTCTCTCTCTCTCTCTCCTGTCTCTCTCTCTGTCTCTCTCTCCTGTCTCTCTCTCTCTCTCCTGTCTCTCTCTCTCTCTCTCTCTCCTGTCTCTCTCTCCTGTCTCTCTCTCTGTCTCTCTCTCTGTCTCTCTCCTCTCTCTCTCTCTCTCTCTCTCTCTCTCTCTCTCTCTCTCTCTCTCTCTCTCTCTCTCTCTCTCTCTCTCTCTCTCTCTCTCCTGTCTCTCTCTCTCTCTCTCTCTCCTGTCTCTCTCTCTCTCTCTCTCTCCTGTCTCTCTCTCTCTCTCTCTCCTGTCTCTCTCTCTCCTGTCTCTCTCCTGTCTCTCTCTCTCCTGTCTCTCTCTCTCCTGTCTCTCTCTCTCCTGTCTCTCTCCGGTCTCTCTCTCCTCTCCTGTCTCTCTCTCCTGTCTCTCTCTCCTGTCTCTCTCTCTCTCTCCTCTCTCTCTCTCTCTCTCTCTCTCTCTCTCTCTCTCTCTCTCTCTCTCTCTCTCTCTCTCTCTCTCTCTCTCTCTCTCTCTCTCTCTCTCTCTCTCTCTCTCTCTCTCTCTCTCTCTCTCGTGAGGTAGATAATATATAAAGTGAAATAAACAATCCAAAGTAACAGTAAAGTTTCAAAACAATAAAGACATTACAAGTGTCATATTATCTATATATATATACAGTGTTTTAACAATGTACAAATGGTAAAGGGCACAAGATAAAATAGCAAGGCTATTCTCACTGAGTCTGTACATAGTCAAAGCTTTCCTTAAGTTTGGGTCAGTCACAGTGGTCAGGTATTCTGCCGCTGTGTACTCTCTGTGTAGTGCCAAATAGCATTCTAGTTTGCTCTGTTTTTTTGTTAATTCTTTCCAATGTGTCAAGTAATTATATTTTTGTTTTCTCATGATTTGGTTGGGTCTAATTGTGCTGCTGTCCTGGGGCTCTGTAGGGTGTGTTTGTGTTTTTGAACAGAGCCCCAGGACCAGCTTGCTTAGGGGACTCTTCTCCAGGTTCATCGCTCTGTAGGTGATGGCTTTGTTATGGAAGGTTTGGGAATTGCTTCCTTTTAGGTCTTAGCTCTTTTCTGGATTTGGATAATTAGTGGGTATCGGCCTAATTCTGCTCTGCCTGCATTATTTGGTGTTTTACGTTGTACACGGAGGATATCTTTGCAGAATTCTGTATGCAGAGTCTCAATTTGGTGTTTGTCCCATTTTGTGAAGTCTTGGAGGTGAGCGGACCCCAGACCTCACAACCGTAAAGGGCAATGGGCTCTGACTGACTGGCCCTTCTTGCCTTGTCTCTCAGATCGTTCACAGCTTTGTGGAAGTTACATGTGGTCCTCATGTTTAGGCCAAGGTATGTATCGTTTTTTGTGCTCTGGGGCAACAGTGTCTAGATGGAATTTGTATTTGTGGTCCTGGTGACTGGACCTTTTTTGGAACACCATCATTTTGGTCTTACTGAGATTTACTGTCAGGGCCCAGGTCTGACAGAATCTGTGCATAAGATGTAGGTGCTGCTGTAGGCCCTCCTTGGTTGGTGACAGAAGCACCAGATCATCAGCAAACAGTAGACTTCGGATTCTAGTAGGGTGAGGCCGGGTGCTGCAGACTTTTCTAGTGCCCGCGCCAATTCGTTGATATATATGTTGAAGAGGGTGGGGCTTAAGATGCATCCCTGTCTCACCCCACGACCCTGTGTGAAGAAATTTGTGTGTTTTTTGCCAATTTTAATCGCACACTTGTTGTTTTTGTACATGGATTTTATAATGTCAAACTTTCCATCAGTTTGTATAGCAGACCCTCATGCCAAATTGAATCGAAGGCTTTTTTGAAATCAACAAAGCATGAGAAGACTTTGCCTTTGTTTTGGTTTGTTTGGTTGTCAATTAGGGTGTGCAGGGTGAATACATTGTCTGTTGTATGGTAATTTGGTAAAAAACCAATTTGACATTTGCACAGTACATTGTTTTCATTGAGGAAATGTACGAGTCTGCTGTTAATGGTTACTGTTGACGCATATTCCACGGTAGTTATTGGGGTCAAATTTGTTTCCACTTTTGTGGATTGGGGTGATCAGTCCTTGGTTCCAAAAATTGGGGAAGATGCCAGAGCTATGATGATGTTAGAGTTTTAGTATGGCCAATTGGAATTTGTTGTCTGTATATTTGATCATTTCATTGAGGATACCATCAACACCACATGCCTTTTTGGGTTGGAGGGTTTTTATTTTGTCCTGTAACTCATTCAATGTAATTGGAGAATCCAGTGGGTTCTGGTAGTCTTTAATAGTTGATTCTAAGATCTGTATTTGATCATGTATATATTTTTGCTCTTTATTCTTTGTTATAGAGCCAAAAAGATTGGAGAAGTGGTTTACCCATACATCTCCATTTTGGATAGATCATTCTTTGTGTTGTTTGTTTAGTGTTTACCAATTTTCCCAGAAGTGGTTAGAGTCTATGGATTCTTCAATTACATTGAGCTGATTTCTGACATGCTGTTCCTTCTTTTTCCGTAGTGTACTTCTGTATTGTTTTAGTGATTCACCATAGTGAAGGCATAGACTCAGGTTTTCCTGGTCTCTATGTTTTTGGTTGGACAGGTTTCTCAATTTCTTTCTTAGATTTTTGCATTCTTCATCAAACCATTTGTCATTGTTGTTCATTTTCTTCGGTTTTCGATTTGAGATTTTTTTGATTTGATAGGGAAGCTGAGAGGTCAAATATACTGTTGAGATTTTCTACTGCCAAGTTTACACCTTCAGTGGAACGTTTTAACCAGGAAATTGTCTAAAAGGGATTGAATTTGTTGTTGCCTAATTGTTTTTTGGTAGGTTTCCAAACTGCATTCCTTCCATCTATAACATTTCTTAATGTTACTCAGTTCCTTTGGCTTTGATGCCTCATGATTGAGTATTGCTCTGTTTAAGTAGACTGTGATTTTTCTGTGGTCTGATAGGGGTGTCAGTGGGCTAACTGTGAACACTCTGAGAGACTCTGGGTTGAGGTCAGTGATAAATTAGTCTACAGTACTACTGCCAAGAGATGAGCTATATGTGTACCTACCATAGGAGTCCCTTCAAAGCATCCCATTGACTATGTACATACCTGCCGCTCTGTACCATCACTCATTCATATATCTTTATGTACATATTCTTTATCCCTTTACACTTATGTGTATAAAGTAGTAGTTTTGGAATTGTTAGCTAGATTACTCGTTGGTTATTACTGCATTGTCGGAACTAGAAGCACAAGCATTTCGCATTAACATGCGAGTGTAGCGTGTATGTGACAAATAAAATTTGATTTGATGATTTGTTTTTTTTCCAGAGCGTGTGACAGAGCTGCAGGAGTTGTGACCCGTTTTTGTTGGTTATGTTGTCATAGTTGTGCCGAGGGGGGCATATGTGGGAGGGAATGCTGTCACCTCCAGGCAGGTGTTTGTCCCCCTGTGTGCTGAGGGTGTCAGGTTCTTGTCCGGTTCTGGCATTTAGGTCGCCACAGACTAGTACATGTCCCTGCGCCTGGAAGTGATTGATTTCCCCCTCCAGGATGGAGAAGCTGTCTTCATTAAAGTATGGGGATTCTAATGGGGGGATATAGGTAGCACACAGGAGGACATTTTTCTCTGTTAGGATAATTTCCTTTTGAATTTCTAGCCAAAGGTAGAATGTTCCTGTTTTGATGAATTTAATGGAGTGAGTTAGGTCTGCTCTATACCAAATTAGCATACCCCCTGAGTCCCTTACCTGTTTCACACCTGGTAGTTTGGTGGATGGGACTACCAGCTCTCTGTAACCTAGTGGGCAACCAGTGGGTCCGTCTCCTCTATACCAGGTTTCTTGCAGGATGACAATGTCTGTATTATCGATTTCTTTGAAGTCCGGGTTCCTGCTCTTTAGGCCAAAGGCAGATGACCTCAGGCCTTGGATATTCCAGGATTATATAGTGAAGGCTTTTTGTTCCATAAAGTGTCCAATGTTGTTGGTCGTGGTTTGGCCTCGGGCCAGTAAGTGTGAGCAGAGCCTGCTGAGCATCTGGTACATGCCATTGGCTTGGGCGAGAGTGGGGGTTGGGACTGTTTGCCCGCTCACTACCTGGGCGCATGTGTGGCTTCCATGTTGAGGCCCTCTTTGCGGGGGTGGGGTGCATGGGGTGGGCAGGAGTGGTATAGGTCTGATCTGAGGGGGCCTAAATGGGGTGTGGGCATGGTTGACGTGGGGGGTGTTGATAGGTTGGGGTGGGGGTGTGGATGTGTCTGAGGGTGCTGTGGTCTGGATGTAATTCCTCTTGGCGTGGGTCCTCTATGTGTAGGTCCAGGGGGGTCCTGCAGGTCTGGGAGGGTGTCTCGCTGGTCTGGGTGGGGTGTCTATTGATCTGTTGCTCCTGTGTGAAGTGTTGGGGATACGTTTGAGAGCGATGTCCTTTAGGGTTCGGGCAAAGGTGGGCACTGCTGCCTTGTAGAGGTGGACCTGGTCATAGAGGCTGTTCAAGTCCAGGGTGGAGTGGTGGGCCAGGAAAACATTTGGTTTTGAGGCACAGTCACGGGAAATACTTGCGTTTACCCGATGTATTGTGGCAGGGTGGAAGTCTTTTCGTGGTAGCAGGGTGGAGATAACCACTTATGTGTTGGGGAAAGTAGAAGAAGCCTTTTCAATCACTCCCTTCAGTGCTGTGGCCACCCTTTCCTGCTGTGCTCTCAGGTCGTTTGTTCCTGTGTGTATTATTATGTGGCTAGGTGAGCCTAGTTGGTCCTCAGACAGAAGGTCGAGGGCGCGCTGGGTGTTTGGACACCAGAGTTTAGACACACTGTGTTTGGGAAAAAAGTTTTTCTTCTTCTATATATATCCCATTTGAGTCCATAAGTAGTACAATCTGTGTCTTGTGTTTGTCCTCAGTGGGTGTGGGGGGGTTGTCAGAAGGGCTATCAGGGTGGCTTACAGGGGGGGTGCTCAGGGGGGGTGAGAGCCGCTGGGCTTGGGGTTCTTCATTTGTCTGTTCTGCTGTGATGTCGACTCTATGGTTAGGGTCTGGTGTGGACTGTTCTGCTGTGGTGTTGAGACTTTTGTCGGGTGCTGAGGTGAGCTGTTCTGCTGGCTTCTCTGTGGGGGTGTCCACCTCTCTCGTGGGTTGTTCTGTCACACGCCGTCCCCCTCAACCTCTCCTCCGTCCCCCTCACCCTCTCCTCCATCCCCCTCAACCTCTCCTCCACCAGCAGTCTGATCCTCTCCTCTAGTGCTCTGTTCTTCTCCTGCTCCTGCTCTTTCTCCTGTTGAAGTTGTCTCACCACAGTCCAGAGCAGATATGTCTCTCTCCACCTCCAGCATTCCGGGTCTGGTTAAGGGGGTGTTGTTGTGCTGGACTGTTGTCTGGGTCTGTGCTGACTGATGTGTAATCACCTGCTGTTCCAGCTCCACCTGCCTTACCTCCAGCTGGGTGAATTTGTCCTTCATTTCAATGAGGGAGTGGTAATCTGAGCTGGGAGGTTGACTCTCCGCTGGGGGTTGCTCGTCTGTGGGGTTACATAATGAAGAGGTCTGGTCTGACCCGCACGGGGTGGGGGTATCTTTATCAAGGGAGAGCTTCTCCTGCTAGGCTAATTCTTTAATTTGGTGGAAGTCCAGCTGAAACTGTTTGGCGTTACCCTGTACAAGTACTGTTCCGGACTTATAGAGGTTTATATTAGCTGACTCAGAGTCCTCGTTGTCAAGTATTCTGAGTTTCCACCCCTCGTTAACCCCCCCTCTCTTAACAAAGGGGTAGTGTGCTAATATAGCACTGTGCCATGCCAGGGGATGGTTTGTGTGGAAGATAAGGTTGCTGATGTTCCCATTTTTGTAATAGTCAGCAAAAAGTGTCTCTTGATTTTCCAAAAGGAGCTTCATTTTGTAATCTTTTCTTGCTTTATCATTCTTTACATGCACAGGGTACTGTATTTTAATTACCTCTGAACAGCTGTAGGGAGCTTCTAAGGCCTCTCCATTTGGTTGGGGTAGACTGTGTGACTCGCCTGCCATTGGTGGGCGAATGGGCTTTGACACCTCTGACTTGACACGTCAGTGCTAGTTGAAGCTGTATCAAGCTTGGCAGAATTATGTTACATTTACATTACATTTAAGTCATTTAGCAGACGCTCTTATCCAGAGCGACTTACAAATTGGTGCATTCACCTTATGACATCCAGTGGAACAGCCACTTTACAATAGTGCATCTAAATCTTTTAGGGGGGTGAGAAGGATTACTTATCCTATCCTAGGTATTCCTTAAAGAGGTGGGGTTTCAGGTGTCTCCGGAAGGTGGTGATTGACTCCGCTGTCCTGGCGTCGTGAGGGAGTTTGTTCCACCATTGGGGGGCCAGAGCAGCGAACAGTTTTGACTGGGCTTGAGCGGGAACTGTACTTCCTCAGTGGTAGGGAGGCGAGCAGGCCAGAGGTGGATGAACGCAGTGCCCTTGTTTGGGTGTAGGGCCTGAGCAGAGCCTGGAGGTACTGAGGTGCCGTTCCCTTCACAGCTCCGTAGGCAAGCACCATGGTCTTGTAGCGGATGCGAGCTTCAACTGGAAGCCAGTGGAGAGAGCGGAGGAGCGGGGTGACGTGAGAGAACTTGGGAAGGTTGAACACCAGACGGGCTGCGGCGTTCTGGATGAGTTGTAGGGGTTTAATGGCACAGGCAGGGAGCCCAGCCAACAGCGAGTTGCAGTAATCCAGACGGGAGATGACAAGTGCCTGGATTAGGACCTGCGCCGCTTCCTGTGCGAGGCAGGGTCGTACTCTGCGGATGTTGTAGAGCATGAACCTACAGGAACGGGCCACCGCCTTGATGTTTGTTGAGAACGACAGGGTGTTGTCCAGGATCACGCCAAGGTTCTTAGCGCTCTGGGAGGAGGACACAATGGAGTTGTCAACCGTGATGGCGAGATCATGGAACGGGCAGTCCTTCCCCGGGAGGAAGAGCAGCTCCGTCTTGCCGAGGTTCAGCTTGAGGTGGTGATCCGTCATCCACACTGATATGTCTGCCAGACATGCAGAGATGCGATTCGCCACCTGGTCATCAGAAGGGGGAAAGGAGAAGATTAATTGTGTGTCGTCTGCATAGCAATGATAGGAGAGACCATGTGAGGTTATGACAGAGCCAAGTGACTTGGTGTATAGCGAGAATAGGAGAGGGCCTAGAACAGAGCCCTGGGGGACACCAGTGGTGAGAGCGCGTGGTGAGGAGACAGATTCTCGCCACGCCACCTGGTAGGAGCGACCTGTCAGGTAGGACGCAATCCAAGCGTGGGCCGCGCCGGAGATGCCCAACTCGGAGAGGGTGGAGAGGAGGATCTGATGGTTCACAGTATCGAAGGCAGCCGATAGGTCTAGAAGGATGAGAGCAGAGGAGAGAGAGTTAGCTTTAGCAGTGCGGAGCGCCTCCGTGATGCAGAGAAGAGCAGTCTCAGTTGAATGACTAGTCTTGAAACCTGACTGATTTGGATCAAGAAGGTCATTCTGAGAGAGATAGCGGTAGAGCTGGCCAAGGGTGAGGTTGAAGAGTTTTAGAGAGAAAAGAAAGAAGGGATACTGGTCTGTAGTTGTTGACATCGGAGGGATCGAGTGTGGGTTTTTTCAGAAGGGGTGCAACTCTCGCTCTCTTGAAGACGGAAGGGACGTAGCCAGCGGTCAGGGATGAGTTGATGAGCGAGGTGAGGTAAGGTAAGGGAGAAGGTCTCCGGAAATGGTCTGGAGAAGAGAGGAGGGGATAGGGTCAAGCGGGCAGGTTGTTGGGCGGCCGGCCGTCACAAGACGCGAGATTTCATCTGGAGAGAGAGGTCAGAGCACAGGGTAGGGCAGTGTGAGCAGAACCAGTGGTGTCGTTTGACTTAGCAAAAGAGGATCGGATGTCGTCGACCTTCTTTTCAAAGTGGTTGACGAAGTCATCTGCAGAGAGGGAGGGGGGGGGAGGATTCAGGAGGGAGCAGAAGGTGGCAAACAGCTTCCTAGGGTTAGAGGCAGATGCTTGGAATTTAGAGTGGTAGAAAGTGGCTTTAGCAGCAGAGACAGGGGAGGAAAATGTAGAGAGGAGGGAGTGAAAGGATGCCAGGTCCGCAGGGAGGCGAGTTTTCCTCCATTTCCGCTCGGCTGCCCGGAGCCCTGTTCTGTGAGCTCGCAATGAGTCGTCGAGCCACGGAGCGGGAGGGAGGACCGAGCCGGCCTGGAGGATAGGGGACATAGAGAGTCAAAGGATGCAGAAAGGGAGGAGAGGAGGGTTGAGGAGGCATAATCAGGAGATAGGTTGGAGAAGGTTTGAGCAGAGGGAAGAGATGATAGGATGGAAGAGGAGAGAGTAGCGGGGGAGAGAGAGCGAAGGTTGGGACGGCGCGATACCATCCGAGTAGGGGCAGTGTGGGAAGTGTTGGATGAGAGCGAGAGGGAAAAGGATACAAGGTAGTGGTCGGAGACTTGGAGGGGAGTTGCAATGAGGTTAGTGGAAGAACAGCATCTAGTAAAGATGAGGTCGAGCGTATTGCCTGCCTTGTGAGTAGGGGGAAGGTGAGAGGGTGAGGTCAAAAGAGGAGAGGAGTGGAAAGAAGGAGGCAGAGAGGAATGAGTCAAAGGTAGACATGGGGAGGTTAAAGTCGCCCAGAACTGTGAGAGGTGAGCCGTCCTCAGGAAAGGAGCTTATCAAGGCATCAAGCTCATTGATGAACTCTCCGAGGGAACCTGGAGGGCGATAAATGATAAGGATGTTAAGCTTGAAAGGGCTGGTAACTGTGACAGCATGGAATTCAAAGGAGGCGATAGACAGATGGGTAAGGGGAGAAAGAGAGAATGACCACTTGGGAGAGATGAGGATCCCGGTGCCACCACCCCGCTGACCAGAAGCTCTCGGGGTGTGCGAGAACACGTGGGCGGGCGAGGAGAGAGCAGTAGGAGTAGCAGTGTTATCTGTGGTGATCCATGTTTCCGTCAGTGCCAAGAAGTCGAGGGACTGGAGGGAGGCATAGGCTGAGATGAACTCTGCCTTGTTGGCCGCAGATCGGCAGTTCCAGAGGCTACCGGAGACCTGGAACTCCACGTGGGTCGTGCGCGCTGGGACCACCAGATTAGGGTGTCCGTGGCCACGCGGTGTGGAGCGTTTGTATGGTCTGTGCAGAGAGGAGAGAACAGGGATAGACAGACACATAGTTGACAGGCTACAGAAGAGGCTACGCTAATGCAAGGAGATTGGAATGACAAGTGGAGTACACGTCTCGAATGTTCAGAAAGTTAAGCTTACGTAGCAAAAATCTTATTGACTAAAATGATTAAAATGATACAGTACTGCTGAAGTAGGCTGGCTGGCAGTGGCTGCGTTGTTGACACTACACTAATCAAGTCGTTCCGTTGAGTGTAATAGTTTCTACAGTGCAGCTATTCGGGGGCTAGCTGGCTAGCTAGCAGTGTTGATTACGTTACGTTGCGTTAAAAGAACGACAATAGCTGGCTAGCTAACCTAGAAAATCGCTCTAGACTACACAATTATCTTTGATACAAAGACGGCTATGTAGCTAGCTATGTAGCAAATCAAACCGTTGTGCTGTAATGAAATGAAATTAAAATGTGATACTACCTGTGGAGCGAAGCGGAATGCGACCGGGTTGTTGAGTGGGAAGTTATATTCGGTAGACGTTGGCTAGCTGTTAGCTGTTAGCTGTTAGCTAGCTAGCAGTGTCTCCTACGTTAAGGACGACAAATAGCTGGCTAGCTAACCTCTGTAAATTAAGATAATCACTCTAAGACTACACACTCTAAACTACACAATTATCTTGGATACGAAGACAGCAAAGACAACTATGTAGCTAGCTAACACTACACTAATCAAGTCGTTCAGTTGAGTGTAATAGTTTCTACAGTGCTGCTATACGGTGGACGTTAGCTATGTGGCTAGCTGCTGGGCAGTAGACTACGTTAGGACGACGAAATACGATAATTACGCAATTATCTTTGATACAAAGACGGCTATGTAGCTAGCTAAGAAGAAATTGCTAAGATTAGACAAATCAAACCGTTGTACTATGATGAAATGTAATGAAAAGTAATGAAAAGTAATACTACCTGCGGACCGAAGTGCGAATGCGACCGCTCGCTCCAACCCGGAAGTAATGTATTAGAATTCAGTCCTTATAAAGTTGTTGTGTATTTTTCTTCTTGGCTTTTGGAAATAAAATATAGTTTCAGACTAAACATTACTCACTCAGTTCCAGGTTGGATGGTGTTTTCAGGGGTCTGTTGTTTTCCAGAGAATTTGCTGTATAGAGTAATAATCCTTGGTAGTTCCGTAATTCCGTCCAAAATCAGGTTGCAGGTTTTAAGTTTTGATTTGAAGTAGGGGTTATGTTGTAGAGGGTAGAATCCAGTATGTGTTCCTGACAAAAAATCCAAGTTTATCTAACTCCTAATCTATCTTTTTTTTAACTTGTTAGGGCCGTGGTTCCGAGGTGGGAACATCAATCAGCGGAAATTTCAAGTGCGCCACGTATAGTTTTTGATAAAACTCAAACTTTCATTAAAATGCACATACAATGTACTGAATTAAAGCTACACTCGTTGTGAATCTAGCTACCGAGTCAGATTTGTAAAATGCTTTTCGGCGAAAGCATGAGAAGCTATTATCTGACAGCATACACCCCCAAAGTACAGCAACGCTACTTAAAACGACACATTTTGCGATAGCCGGGGGCTACTCAAAACGCAGAAATAAAATATAAAACATTCATTACCTTTGACGAGCTTCTTTCTTGGCACTCCTAGATGTCCCATAAACATAATTTGGGTCTTTTTTCGATTAAATCGGTCCATATATAGCCTAGATATCGATCTATGAAGATTGTGTGAACAACGGAAAGAAATAGCGTTTTCTAACGTAACGTAATTTTTTTTAATTAAAAAAGTTGACGATAAACTTTCACAAAACACTTCGAAATACTTTTGTAATGCAACTTTAGGTATTAGTACACGTTAATAAGCGATAAAATTGATCACGAGGCGATGTCAATTCTATAGGTGTCCGTCTGGAAATCATGTCCGGATAAATCTCAACCAAAATATCCGGTCGGATACCTGAAGAAATGGCCTGTCTCTTCTTTGTTTGACCAAGAAACAAATCGTAGGCAAATGACAAGACTGTTGACATCGTGTGGAAGCTGTAGGTATTGCAACCTCAACCTTTAATCTGGTTCACCTTTAACAATTCTAGGAAGTGGCGCATGGATATTTTTTTCCATTTTCAGTGATCAGATTTTCCTGCACTTTTCGATGAAACGCACTTTCTGTTATAGTCACAGCCGTGATTTAACCAGTTTTAGAAACGTCTGAGTGTTTTCTATCCACACATACTAATCATATGCATATACTATAGTCCTGGCATGAATAGCAGGGCGCTGAAATGTTGCGCGATTTTTAACAAAAAGCTGCGAAAATTCGCAACTTCCCTGTTAAGAAAATGCTGAAAAATGCAGGAGCTCATCTGATCCTGTCTCTCCCTCTCTCTCCTGTCTCTCTCTCTCTCGTGTCGCTCGCTCTCTCCTGTCTCTGTCTCTCCTTTTGCTCTACAGGGGGACATAGAGAAGGGTCTGGAGATGAAGAAACTGGTTCTGTCTGGCTTCCTGGCCAGTGAGGAGATCTACATCAACCAGCTGGAGGCTCTACTACTGGTGACACACACGCGCGCACATGCACACGCACGCACACACATACACCTACCTTAAGAGTGCTGTTTGTATGGGACAGTACAGGACAGCATTAGCCCCTCAGGCCAGTGGCTCCAATTAGAGCCGCATCGGAGGGTGGGTTTCCAAAAGCACTGTGTTTTCAAGAAGCCCAATTACTTATCTCTGGGAGTGCTATTAGTGGTTAGGGGTCAGTCACATTTAGAACGGGACAAGCAAAGTGTTTCCCCAGACAGAAAATTACAATGACTGTCCAACTGCAGCGTGATGCAACTGCAGCATGATGTCACATCCTGTCTCTCTCTGCAGGAATGTATGTTCAAAGTTTAGCCTTCTTACATCACATCATGAGCAACATCATGACATTAAGCACTGAACAGGGTCCAATATCCAGTTTTTCAGAATGGTTTTAAAGACCACAACCTCCTCATCCTCCAGTAGATCCTGGTTCCTCCCAGGTGTAACCTAACGCTTATCTTCCTGCAGTGCTAGGGTTGAGGCTTATCTTCCCGCAGTGCTAGGGTTGAGGCTTATCTTCCCGCAGTGCTAGGGTTGAGGCTTATCTTCCCGCAGTGCTAGGGTTGAGGCTTATCTTCCCGCAGTGCTCGGGTTGAGGCTTATCTTCCCGCAGTGCTCGGGTTGAGGCTTATCTTCCCGCAGTGCTAGGGTTGAGGCTTATCTTCCCGCAGTGCTAGGGTTGAGGCTTATCTTCCCGCAGTGCTAGGGTTGAGGCTTATCTTCCCGCAGTGCTCGGGCAGAGGCTTATCTTCCCACAATGCTAGGGTTGAGGCTTATCTTCCCGCAGTGCTAGGGTTGAGGCTTATCTTCCCACAGTGCTAGGGTTGAGGCTTATCCTCCTGCAGTGCTCGGGTTGAGGCTTATCTTCCCGCAGTGCTCGGGTTGAGGCTTATCCTCCTGCAGTGCTAGGGTTGAGGCTTATCTTCCCGCAGTGCTAGGGTTGAGGCTTATCTTCCCGCAGTGCTCGGGTTGAGGCTTATCTTCCCGCAGTGCTCGGGTTGAGGCTTATCTTCCCGCAGTGCTCGGGTTGAGGCTTATCTTCCCGCAGTGCTAGGGTTGAGGCTTGTCTTCCCGCAGTGCTAGGGTTGAGGCTTATCTTCTTGCAGTGCTAGGGTTGAGGCTTATCTTCCCGCAGTGCTAGGGTTGAGGCTTGTCTTCCCGCAGTGCTAGGGTTGAGGCTTATCTTCCCGCAGTGCTAGGGTTGAGGCTTATCTTCCCGCAGTGCTAGGGTTGAGGCTTATCTTCCCGCAGTGCTAGGGTTGAGGCTTATCTTCCTGCAGTGCTAGAGTTGAGGCTGTTTGACATGTGTGTGTTTGTCCTGATGAAGTCCAGTGGGCCCGGACGGTCTGGGTCCGTTTCCTGGTTGTGTTTATCTGGTTTGGTCCTCCACCAGCGCTCTGCTCAGACAGACTCTGCTGTCCGTCTCAATGAAAACGAAGCCATCTGGCTTCATCCTGCCAAGGTGGTGTTACCTACCTGAACACTGCATTAGCCTGTGAATAACTCATGGTTATGTCAATGGGTCAAAACAAGTGTATTTCGGCCAAAGCATCATCATTTGTGAAGCTGATGTACTCTAAGCGTATTTTGAACAGTGACGTTATTGTTATGACACTGATTTTCAACCTGGATGAGTGTGACCTGACCTGGTGATGTGATTCTGTTTTGATTGGAGGGAAGAGATGGATGATCCCAGGCTTATCAAGTCCAGATAAGAATTCAGAGAGCTGTGATCTCACTGTAGTACATAAAGCTTACAGATGTTTTTTACCAACATTTTTGGATGTTTTTTCCTGTCTGTAATCGTGGTCTGTTCAGAGCGGTTTTTCCCTCCGTGCTGGAAGGAACAGCAGTCCTGTGTTCTCTTATCTTTAGTCATGCTGCAGTGCCCTAATGTCACGAAAGGACTACACTGGACCACTGCCCAGGATAATGATTACTTATCTGTTGACCACTGCCCAGGATAATGATTACTTATCTGTTGACCACTGCCTAGGATAATGATTATTTATCTGTTGACCACTGCCTAGGATAATGATTATTTATCTGTTGACCACTGCCTAGGATAATGATTATTTATCTGTTGACCACTGCCTAGGATAATGATTATTTATCTGTTGACCACTGCCTAGGATAATGATTATTTATCTGTTGACTACTGCCCAGGATAATGATTACTTATCTGTTGACCACTGCCCAGGATAATGATTATTTATCTGTTGACCACTGCCCAGGATAATGATTATTTATCTGTTGACCACTGCTCAGGATAATGATTATTTATCTGTTGACCACTGCCTAGGATAATGATTATTTATCTGTTGACCACTGCCTAGGATAATGATTATTTATCTGTTGACCACTGCCTAGGATAATGATTATTTATCTGTTGACCACTGCCCAGGATAATGATTACTTATCTGTTGACCACTGCCCAGGATAATGATTATTTATCTGTTGACCACTGCCCAGGATAATGATTACTTATCTGTTGACTACTGCCCAGGATAATGATTATTTATCTGTTGACCACTGCCCAGGATAATTATTATTTATCTGTTGACCACTGCTCAGGATAATGATTATTTATCTGTTGACCACTGCCCAGGATAATGATTATTTATCTGTTGACCACTGCTCAGGATAATGATTATTTATCTGTTGACCACTGCCCAGGATAATGATTATTTATCTGTTGAAAGTGTCAGTGCTTGTTTACAGACATACACATATATTAACTCTCTTGTGTCTGTCTGTCTGTGTGTGTGTGTGTGTGTGTGTGCAGCCCATGCGCCCCCTGAAGGCGACAGCCACCACGTCCCAGCCGGTGCTGACCATACAGCAGGTAGAGACCATCTTCTATAAGATCCAAGACATCTTTGAGATCCACAAGGAGTTCTACGACGCCCTCCTCCCTCACATACAACAGTGGGATGAGAAGGTCGCAGTCGGACACCTCTTCAAGAAACTGGTAAGACTGGCAATCAACCTATCAATCCATCAACTCATTATCAAGCCCTTGATTTAGTGAATTAGGTGTGTTAGGCTGCGTGCAGACAGGCAGCCTAATTCTGTGATCTCTTTCACACTCACTTTTGACCAATCACATCAGATTTTTTCACGTTAGCTTTTATTCCAGATCTGATTGGTCAAAGGACCAATTAGTGAAAAAAATATCATATTTGGGGTGCCTGTCTAAATGCAGCCTTAGTAGCACTGAGTTGTAATACAAACCTGCACCCCGTGAGTCCCAAGAAGGCTTGAAGAACAGGAAGTTGAAGGACAACTTAGTCTAGTTCCAATAAATCACTGTTTTGAGTGACTATTCACCTTGTTGCAGTAAAATGAAGCACAAGTAGATATGGTGGTATCACATTCCTCTGTTCAAACTCTGCTTCTGTTCAATCTACAGTCTATACCCCTCTAGGATAAACATTCAATTAGACCAGGTTCTGCCGAGCCATTAGTCCCTAGTCTTCTCCTCTCCTCTCCTCTCCTCTCCTCTCCTCTCCTCTCCTCTCCTCTCCTCTCCTCTTTTTTCCTTTTCTCTCTCCTCTTTTTTCCTTTTCTCTCTCCTCTTTTTTCCTTTTCTCTCTCCTCTTTTTTCCTTTTCTCTCTCCTCTTTTTTCCTTTTCTCTTTTCTCCTCTTCTCCCTTTTCTCCTTTTGTCTCTTCTCTTCTCCCCCCTTCTCTTTTCTCCTCTTCTCCCTTTTCTCCTTTTGTCTCTTCTCTTCTCCCCCCTTCTCCTTTTGTCTCTTCTCTTTTCCCCTTCTCTTTTCTCCTCTCCTCTTTTCCCCTTCTCTTTTCTCCTCTCCTCTTTTCTATCTTCTCTTTTCTCCTCTTTTCTATCTTCTCTTTTCTCCTCTTTTCTCTCTTCTCTCTTCTCTCTCTTCTCTTCTCCCCCCTTCTCTTTACTCCTTTTCTCTCTTCTCTTCTCCCCCCTTCTCTTTTCTACTCTTCTCTTTTCTCTCTTCTTTTCTCCTCTCCTCTTTTCTCTTCTCTTCTCTCCTCTTTTCTATCTTCTCTTTTCTCTTTTCTCCTCTTTTCTCTTCTTCTCTTCTCTTCTACTCTTTTCTCTTCTCTCCTCTTTTCTCTCTTCTCTTCTCCCCTTCCCTTTTCTCTTTTCTCTTCTCTCCTCTTTTCTCTCTTCTCTTCTCCTCTTCCCCTTTCTCTCTTTTTCTCTCCTATTTTTCTCTCTTTTCTCTCTTCTCTTTTCTCTCTTCTCTTCTCTCCCCTTCTCTCTTCTCTTTTCTCCTCTTTTCCTTTTCTCTCTTCTCTTCTCTTTTCTCTCTTCTCTTCTCCTCTCCTCTTTTTCTCTTTTCTCTTTTCTCCTCTTATCCCTTTTCTCCTTTTGTCTCTTCTCTTTTCTCTCTTCTCTTCTCCTCTTCCCCTTTCTCTCTTTTTCTCTCCTATTTCTCTCTCTCTTCTCCTCTTCTCTTCTCCTCCCTTCTCTTTTCTCCACTTCTCTTTTCTCCTCTTTTCCTCTCTCCTCTTGTCTTTTCTCTCTTCTCTTGTCTTTTCTCTCTTCTCTTCTCCTCTTGTCTTTTCTCTCTTCTCTTCTCCTCTTGTCTTTTCTCTCTTCTCTTCTCCTCTTGTCTTTTCTGTCTGTCTTCTCTTTTCTCCTCTTTTCCTCTCTCCTCTTGTCTTTTCTCTCTTCTCTTCTCCTCTTGTCTTTTCTGTCTTTGTCTTCTCCATATGTCCCTCCTCCACTCTTTCTCTCCCTCTTCCTCTCCCTATGTCTCTCCTCCACTCTTTCTCTCCCTCTTCCTCTCCCTATGTCTCTCCTCCACTCTTTCTCTCCCTCTTCCTCTCCCTGTGTCTCTCCTCTACTCTTTCTCTCCCTCTTCCTCTCCCTATGTCCCTCTCTCCTGTCTTTTCTTTCTCTCCCTCTTCCTCTCCCTATGTCCCTCTCTCCTGTCTTTTCTTTCTCTCCCTCTTCCTATGTCCCTCCTGTCTTTTCTTTCTCTCCCTCTTCCTCTCCCTATGTCTCTCCTCCACTCTTTCTCTCCCTATTTCCCTCCTCCACTCTTTCTCTCCCTCTTCCTCTCCCTATGTCCCTCCTCCACTCTTTCTCTCCATCTTCCTCTCCATATGTCCCTCCTCCACTCTTTCTGTCCCTCTTCCTCTCCCTATGTCTCTCCTGTCTTTTCTTTCTCTCCATCTTCCTCTCCCTATGTCCCTCCACTCTTCCTCTCCCTATATCCCTCCACTCTTTCTCTCCCTCTTCCTCTCCCTATGTCTCTCCTCCACTCTTTCTCTCCCTATTTCCCTCCTCCACTCTTTCTCTCCCTCTTCCTCTCCCTATTTCCCTCCTCCACTCTTTCTCTCCATCTTCCTCTCCATATGTCCCTCCTCCACTCTTTCTCTCCCTCTTCCTCTCCCTATGTCTCTCCTCCACTCTTTCTCTCCCTCTTCCTCTCCCTATGTCCCTCCTCCACTCTTTCTCTCCATCTTCCTCTCCATATGTCCCTCCTCCACTCTTTCTCTCCCTCTTCCTCTCCATATGTCCCTCCTCCACTCTTTCTCTCCCTCTTCCTCTCCCTATGTCTCTCCTCCACTCTTTCTCTCCCTCTTCCTCTCCCTATGTCTCTCCTCCACTCTTTCTCTCCCTCTTCCTCTCCCTATGTCCCTCCTCCACTCTTTCTGTCCCTCTTCCTCTCCCTATGTCCCTCCTCCACTCTTTCTCTCCATCTTCCTCTCCATATGTCCCTCCTCCACTCTTTCTGTCCCTCTTCCTCTCCCTATGTCTCTCCTGTCTTTTCTTTCTCTCCATCTTCCTCTCCCTATGTCCCTCCACTCTTCCTCTCCCTATGTCCCTCCACTCTTTCTCTCCCTCTTCCTCTCCCTATGTCTCTCCTCCACTCTTTAGCTCCCTATTTCCCTCCTCCACTCTTTCTCTCCCTCTTCCTCTCCCTATGTCCCTCCTCCACTCTTTCTCTCCATCTTCCTCTCCATATGTCCCTCCTCCACTCTTTCTCTCCCTCTTCCTCTCCCTATGTCTCTCCTCCACTCTTTCTCTCCCTCTTCCTCTCCCTATGTCTCTCCTCCACTCTTTCTCTCCCTCTTCCTCTCACTATGTCCCTCCTGTCTTTTCTTTGTCTCCCTCTTCCTCTCCCTATGTCCCTCCTCCACTCTTTCTCTCCCTCTTCCTCTCCCTATGTCCCTCCTCCACTCTTTCTCTCCCTCTTCCTCTCCCTATGTCCCTCCTCCACTCTTTCTCTCCCTCTTCCTCTCCCTATGTCCCTCCTCCACTCTTTCTCTCCCTCTTCCTCTCCCTATGTCCCTCCTCCACTCTTTCTCTCCCTCTTCCTCTCCCTATGTTTCTCCTCCACTCTTTCTCTCCCTCTTCCTCTCCCTATGTCTCTCCTCCACTCTTTCTCTCCATCTTCCTCTCCCTATGTCCCTCCTCCACTCTTTCTCTCCCTCTTCCTCTCCCTATGTTTCTCCTGTCTTTTCTTTCTCTCCCTATGTCTCTCCTCCACTCTTTCTCTCCCTCGTCCTCTCCCTACGTCTCTCCTGTCTTTTCTTTCTCTCCCTCTTACTCTCCCTATGTCCCTCCTCCACTTTCTCTCCCTCTTCCTCTCCCTATGTCTCTCCTGTCTTTCCTTTTTCTCCCTCTTCCTCTCCCTATGTCCCACCTGTCTTTTCTTTCTCTCCCTCTTCCTCTCCCTTTGTCCCTCCTCCACTCTTTCTCTCCCTCTTCCTCTCCCTATGTCTCCCCTGTCTTTTCTTTCTCTCCCTCTTCCTCTCCCTATGTCTCTCCTGTCTTTTCTTTCTCTCCCTCTTCCTCTCCCTATGTCTCTCCTGTCTTTTCTTTCTCTCCCTCTTCCTCTCCCTATGTCTCTCCTGTCTTTTCTTTCTCTCCCTCTTCCTCTCCCCATGTCTCTCCTGTCTTTTCGTTTTCTCCCTCTTCCTCTCCCTATGTCTCTCCTGTCTTTTCTTTCTCTCCCTCTTCCTCTCCCTATGTCCCTCCTGTTGTTTCTTTCTCTCCCTCTTCCTCTCCCTATGTCCCTCCTGTTGTTTCTTTCTCTCCCTCTTCCTTTCCCTATGTCCCTCCTGTTGTTTCTTTCTCTGCCTCTTCCTCTCCCTATGTCTCTCCTGTTGTTTCTTTCTCTCCCTCTTCCTCTCCCTATGTCTCTCCTGTCTTTTCTTTCTCTCCCTCTTCCTCTCCCTATGTCTCTCCTCCACTCTTTCTCTCCCTCTTCCTCTCCCTATGTCTCTCCTGTCTTTTCTTTCTCTCCCTCTTCCTCTCCCTATGTCTCTCCTGTCTTTTCTTTCTCTCCCTCTTCCTCTCCCTATGTCTCTCCTGTCTTTTCTTTCTCTCCCTCTTCCTCTCCCTATGTCCCTCCTGTTGTTTCTTTCTCTCCCTCTTCCTTTCCCTATGTCCCTCCTGTTGTTTCTTTCTCTGCCTCTTCCTCTCCCTATGTCCCTCCTGTTGTTTCTTTCTCTCCCTCTTCCTCTCCCTATGTCTCTCCTGTCTTTTCTTTCTCTCCCTCTTCCTCTCCCTATGTCTCTCCTGTCTTTTCTTTCTCTCCCTCTTCCTCTCCCTATGTCCCTCCTGTTGTTTCTTTCTCTGCCTCTTCCTCTCCCTATGTCCCTCCTGTTGTTTCTCCCTCTCCCTCTTCCTCTCCCTCTTCCTCTCCCTATGTCCCTCCTGTTGTTTCTTTCTCTGCCTCTTCCTCTCCCTATGTCCCTCCTGTTGTTTCTTTCTCTCCCTCTTCCTCTCCCTATGTCTCTCCTGTCTTTTCTTTCTCTCCCTCTTCCTCTCCCTATGTCCCTCCTGTTGTTTCTTTCTCTCCCTCTTCCTTTCCCTATGTCCCTCCTGTTGTTTCTTTCTCTGCCTCTTCCTCTCCCTATGTCCCTCCTGTTGTTTCTTTCTCTCCCTCTTCCTCTCCCTATGTCTCTCCTGTCTTTTCTTTCTCTCCCTCTTCCTCTCCCTATGTCCCTCCTGTTGTTTCTCCCTCTCCCTCTTCCTCTCCCTCTTCCTCTCCCTATGTCCCTCCTGTTGTTTCTTTCTCTGCCTCTTCCTCTCCCTATGTCCCTCCTGTTGTTTCTTTCTCTCCCTCTTCCTCTCCCTATGTCTCTCCTGTCTTTTCTTTCTCTCCCTCTTCCTCTCCCTATGTCTCTCCTGTCTTTTCTTTCTCTCCCTCTTCCTCTCCCTATGTCCCTCCTGTTGTTTCTTTCTCTGCCTCTTCCTCTCCCTATGTCCCTCCTGTTGTTTCTCCCTCTCCCTCTTCCTCTGCCTCTTCCTCTCCCTATGTCCATCATGTTGTTTCTTTCTCTGCCTCTTCCTCTCCCTATGTCCCTCCTGTTGTTTCTTTCTCTGCCTCTTCCTCTCCCTATGTCCCTCCTGTTGTTTCTTTCTCTGCCTCTTCCTCTCCCTATGTCTCTCCTGTCTTTTCTTTCTCTCCCTCTTCCTCTCCCTATGTCCCTCTCTCCTGTCTTTTCTTTCTCTGCCTCTTCCTCTCCCTATGTCCCTCCTGTTGTTTCTTTCTCTCCCTCTTCCTCTCCCTATGTCCCTCCTGTTGTTTCTTTCTCTCCCTCTTCCTCTCCCTATGTCCCTCCTGTTGTTTCTTTCTCTCCCTCTTCCTCTCCCTATGTCCCTCCTGTTGTTTCTTTCTCTCCCTCTTCCTCTCCCTATGTCCCTCCTGTTGTTTCTTTCTCTCCCTCTTCCTCTCCCTATGTCCCTCCTGTTGTTTCTTTCTCTCCCTCTTCCTCTCCCTATGTCCCTCCTGTTGTTTCTTTCTCTCCCTCTTCCTCTCCCTATGTCTCTCCTGTTGTTTCTCCCTCTCCCTCTTCCTCTCCCTATGTCTCTCCTGTTGTTTCTTTCTCTCCCTCTTCCTCTCCCTATGTCCCTCCTGTTGTTTCTTTCTCTCCCTCTTCCTCTCCCTATGTCCCTCCTGTTGTTTCTTTCTCTCCCTCTTCCTCTCCCTATGTCCCTCTCTCCTGTCTTTTCTTTCTCTGCCTCTTCCTCTCCCTATGTCCCTCCTGTTGTTTCTTTCTCTGCCTCTTCCTCTCCCTATGTCTCTCCTGTTGTTTCTTTCTCTACCTCTTCCTCTCCCTATGTCTCTCCTGTTGTTTCTTTCTCTGCCTCTTCCTCTCCCTATGTCCCTTCTGTTGTTTCTTTCTCTGCCTCTTCCTCTCCCTATGTCCCTCCTGTTGTTTCTTTCTCTCCCTCTTCCTCTCCCTATGTCCCTCCTGTTGTTTCTTTCTCTGCCTCTTCCTCTCCCTATGTCTCTCCTGTTGTTTCTTTCTCTCCCTCTTCCTCTCCCTATGTCTCTCCTGTTGTTTCTTTCTCTGCCTCTTCCTCTCCCTATGTCCCTCCTGTTGTTTCTTTCTCTGCCTCTTCCTCTCCCTATGTCCCTCCTGTTGTTTCTTTCTCTGCCTCTTCCTCTCCCTATGTCTCTCCTGTCTTTTCTTTCTCTCCCTCTTCCTCTCCCTATGTCCCTCTCTCCTGTCTTTTCTTTCTCTGCCTCTTCCTCTCCCTATGTCCCTCCTGTTGTTTCTTTCTCTGCCTCTTCCTCTCCCTATGTCTCTCCTGTCTTTTCTTTCTCTCCCTCTTCCTCTCCCTATGTCCCTCTCTCCTGTCTTTTCTTTCTCTGCCTCTTCCTCTCCCTATGTCCCTCCTGTTGTTTCTTTCTCTGCCTCTTCCTCTCCCTATGTCTCTCCTGTCTTTTCTTTCTCTCCCTCTTCCTCTCCCTATGTCCCTCTCTCCTGTCTTTTCTTTCTCTGCCTCTTCCTCTCCCTATGTCCCTCCTGTTGTTTCTTTCTCTGCCTCTTCCTCTCCCTATGTCTCTCCTGTTGTTTCTTTCTCTGCCTCTTCCTCTCCCTATGTCTCTCCTGTTGTTTCTTTCTCTGCCTCTTCCTCTCCCTATGTCCCTCCTGTTGTTTCTTTCTCTGCCTCTTCCTCTCCCTATGTCCCTCCTGTTGTTTCTTTCTCTCCCTCTTCCTCTCCCTATGTCCCTCCTGTTGTTTCTTTCTCTGCCTCTTCCTCTCCCTATGTCTCTCCTGTTGTTTCTTTCTCTGCCTCTTCCTCTCCCTATGTCCCTCCTGTTGTTTCTTTCTCTGCCTCTTCCTCTCCCTATGTCCCTCCTGTTGTTTCTTTCTCTCCCTCTTCCTCTCCCTATGTCCCTCCTGTTGTTTCTTTCTCTGCCTCTTCCTCTCCCTATGTCTCTCCTGTCTTTTCTTTCTCTCCCTCTGCTTCTCTGTCTGTCTGTGTGTAAGCAGACAGTGTGGTATCAGTGAGTGAGTGTTAATGGGATGTAATATCTCACATTAGGCCCAGTCTCTTTCCTGCATTACTCTGCTCATTAATCCACAGAGGGTGGAGAGGGTGGGGATGTTTCTCCTGATTGGTTAAGGGAAGGCTTCCATTGAATCTGATTGGGTTAGCAGTGTTCTGTCCCTCATAAGGAAGGTCTCTAAAGGAGTTAGGGCTCCTCGTGATACAACACCACTCTGTGACGGAGCAGACTGATGTGATTCACAGTTAGTACAGTGTTCCACTTACTATGGGGTTTTGTGACTGTGTAATGTTTTGTCAGAAGCAACGTTTTAATTTATATTTTAAATGGGATAAAATCATTTGTAATGTGCATTATACTTACGTAACTGTATGATAAGCTTAACTCATTTAGTACATATGTTAGTGGAAGACATTAAGCAGATGTCAAATTACACCCGTGCGTACACACACATTTTGTTACACACACATTTTGTTACTTCCTGATGGTGCCATCTATTTTGTGAAGTGCACCAGTCCCTCCTGCAGCAAAGCACCCCCACAACATGATGCTGCCACCCACGTGCTTCATGGTTGGGATGGTGTTCTTCGGCTTGCAAGCCTCCCCCTTTTTCCACCAAACATAATGATGGTCATTATGGCCAAACAGTTCTATTTTTGTTTCATCAGACCAAAGGACATTTCTCCAAAAAGTACTGTCTTTGTCCCCATGTGCAGTTGAAATCCGTAGTCTGGCTTTTTTATGGCGGTTTTGGAGCAGTGGATTCTTCTTTGCTGAGCGGCCTTTCAGGTTATGTCGATATAGGACTTGTTTTACTATGGATATAGATACTTTTATGCCTGTTTCCTCCAACATCTTCACAAGATCCTTTGCTGTTGTTCTGGGATTGATTTGCACTTTTTACACCAAAGTACGTTCATCTCTAGGAAACAGAACACGTATCCTTCCTGAGTAGTATGACGGCTGCGTGGTCCCATGGTGTTTATACTTGCGTACTGTTGTTTGCACAGATGAATGTGGTACCTTCAGGCATTTGGAAATTGCTCCCAATGATGAACCAGACTTGTGGAGGTCTACAATATTTTTTCTGAGATCTTGGCTGATTTCTTTTGATTTTCCCATGATGTCAAGCAAAGAGGCACTGCATTTGAAGGTAGGCCTTGAATTTCATCCACAGGTACACCTCCAATTGACTCAAATGATGTCACTTAGCCTATCAGAAGCTTCTAAAGCCATGACATAATTTACTGGAATTCTCCAAGCTGTTTAAAGGCACAGTCAACTTAGTGTATGTAAACTTCTGACCCACAAGAACTGTGATAAGTGAAATAATCTGTCTGTAAACAATTGTTGGAAACATTGTTTGTGTGAAGCACAAAGTAGATTTATTTGAGTGTATTTTATTGTTACTGGGACAGTGCACATTAATCAATGTTTCAGTAAAAGTGCCGGTTTTAGCCAGCTGGCTAATTTTCAACCGCAGTCCCTGGGCAGGTTATTAAAATATAGACAATTATTGAGCAGTGAGCACACGCAGAGCAACATAGGACAAGCAAGACGTAGCAAACAGACAGAGCAACATAGAACAAGCAAGACGTAGCATACAGACAGAGCAACATAGGACAAGTAAGATGTAGCATACAGACAGAGCAACATAGGACAAGTAAGATGTAGCATACAGACAGAGCAACATAGAACAAGCAAGACATAGCATACAGACAGAGCAGCATAGAACAAGCAAGACATAGCATACAGACAGAGCAACATAGGACAAGCAAGACATAGCATACAGACAGAGCAGCATAGAACAAGCAAGACATAGCATACAGACAGAGCAGCATAGAACAAGCAAGACATAGCATACAGACAGAGCAGCATAGAACAAGCAAGACATAGCATACAGACAGAGCAACATAGGACAAGCAAGACATAGCATACAGACAGAGCAACATAGGACAAGCAAGACATAGCATACAGACAGAGCAACATAGGACAAGTAAGACATAGCATACAGACAGAGCAACATAGGACAAGCAAGACATAGCATACAGACAGAGCAACAGAGCAACCCAGACAGAGCAACATAGGACAAGTAAGACATAGCATACAGACAGAGCAACATAGGACAAGCAAGACATAGCATACAGACAGAGCAACAGTGGTCCTTCTGTGGCTCAGTTGGTAGAGCATGGCGCGTTGGTAGAGCATGGCGCTTGTAACGCCAGGGTAGTGGGTTCTATTCCCGGGACCACCCATACGTAGAATGTATGCACACATGACTGTAAGTCGCTTTGGATAAAAGCGTCAGCTAAATGGCATATATTATTATATTATTATTATATTAAGCAAGACATAGCATACAGACAGAGCAGCATAGAACAAGCAAGACATAGCATACAGACAGAGCAACATAGGACAAGCAAGACATAGCATACAGACAGAGCAACATAGGACAAGCAAGACATAGCATACAGACAGAGCAACATAGGACAAGTAAGACATAGCATACAGACAGAGCAACATAGGACAAGCAAGACATAGCATACAGACAGAGCAACATAGGACAAGCAAGACATAGCATACAGACAGAGCAACATAGGACAAGTAAGATGTAGCATACAGACAGAGCAACATAGGACAAGTAAGATGTAGCATACAGACAGAGCAACATAGAACAAAAAGCAGCAAGACATTCATAAAAGCAACAGTGTTTCCACACCTCACAAGCTACAGACAACAGACAACATGGAAAGCGGTAATACACAGCTATGGATTATGATCACAAATCTGATTGACCTTTAGCCATGTATTCATACATTTTGTGAAAGTGTGATAGGTGGTGCAGTTATGTGTGTCTGATGGCAATGTATTCCAGACATGGGAAGCTCTCACAGAGAAAGCGGATTTACTAAAGGTGCTTTTCCTTAAGGGAACTATACAGTCACCTCTCATGGCAGACCTTGTGGATCTGCTGCCATATGTTTGGGTTTTCTGTTTGGAGGGGGAGCCTCCACTCAGTACTTTTGTTAAACAGAAAACCCAAGACACGTGTCGGTGTATTGCACAAGATTTTCCCAACTCAGGAGCTTATGCTTTCTGAGGATGGAACCGTGATGGCGGCTATTGAGTTTCCTATCAAGCACTTTGAGAGCCTGTTTGTAGACAGAATGAATAGTTGTTGTACATCAAGCTTGGTCCCACCTATCAAGCAGTATGTTAAGTGGGGGAGTATCATAGATTTGAAGTACAGATTTGCTACCTCTGTATTCAAACAACGCTCCCTTTGTCCATCTTGGACTTCACATTTTCCAGAAGAAAGCAGTTGGCCGTTTCTGTGGAGTGTTTCGCTCTGAAGCCAAACTGCATGGAGTGTAATGTGAAGGGGCTGTTGTTGAGGTGGGCAATCAGTTGTTCTGCTACACACTTTTCAACAACCTTTGACACCACAGGTGCTGTACTAATGGGCCTGTAGTTACTCACATCAGCAGGGTCACCTGATTTAAAGATGGCCGTTATTATGGCCGACTTCCATACCCTTGGAAACACCCGAGACCAATAGATGTGTTGGTGACCTTAGTAATGGGGCCAATGAGTGACTCTTTGTAGTTTTTAAGAAAGGTAGAGTCCAGCCCAAACACATCTTTGGCTTTAGAGTTCTTTAGTGAGCTAATCACCTTGTTCACCTTTGACTCAGAAACCTCCCTTATGATGAAGACAGGTTGAGCGTCATTTACTAGCACCGAGCCCAAGAAACCAGTGGAGGGGTTCTGTGTCAGTACCCTGACAGAGTCAATAAAGTAGGAATTGAAGGCTATTGCTATTTCGACTGCATCCTGTGTTAGATTGTCATTCACCATGATTTCTAGTCTTTTTGTAGTGTTACTATGGTCTTTCCCTGTTCAACTTTTTTAGATTCTCCCAAATCAATTTAGATTTTCCATTTGCTTCACCAATTATGTTAATAAAAAAGTTTACCTTGGCCTGTCTGATTTCCTTCATCACCTTATTTCTCAACATGGTAAACCTACGCCTGTCATGCTCTAATTTGGATCTTAGGGCTATTTTTAGAGCATAATCTTTAATAATCTTTCATCAGTTTCCAGATTTCTCCATTTAGCCAAGGAAGAGTGCTGTTTTGGCCAGGTTTGGATTTGATTTTCTTTAGGAAACCATTTATTGTAGTCTGGATTGTGGATAGAAAAACCTGACTATCAGCTTCCACGTCTGTATAGGACAAGAGATCATTCCAGTTAATTCCCTTAATTGTGTTTTCAAAATAGTTTAATTCACTCTCAGGTATTCTGAGTTGATCCGGCTTTCTAACAGTAGAGAGGTTAAACCTGCTCTTAGACAGCTTTCTGGCTATAAGTGTCAGATTATGATCAGACAGCCCAGTAACCATATTGAATGATTTAGTCACTCTCTCTGGTTTATTACTGAACACCAAATCAATCTGTGTTTTAGAGCAACAAGTCACCCTGGTTGGTCCTTTAACTAGCTGTGTAAGGTCAAAGGTATTAGTGATCCGTTTGAGGGTTTTCCTACAACACTTGTCTTCATAATTAATGTTAAAATCTCCCATTAAGATGACCTCTTTCCCTAAATCACATTCCCTAAGCATGTCATTAAACTGATCAAAAAACACACTTTTGGTGGAAGGTGGCCTATACATTCCAATGAGGGTAAAAGACATTTGGGGAGACAGTGTAACGTTCAGGCCGATACATTCTAGTTCATTATCACATGACCACTCAATTTGTTTACATCGGATATGTGCTTTAATGTAAATTATCAGACCCCCCTCCTTCCTTCAATCCTGTCTCTCCTGAAGACATTGTAGCCAGGCACAATCAAAGCAGCAGATGGAGAGTTTGAGAGAGAGAGGGAGAGTCATGTCTCTGAGAGGCAGAGGAAGTCAAGGTTGGAGTCTGTGAGTAGATGTTGAATTTGATCACTTTTTGTAATGACACTACGAATGTTCAAGTGCCCCCCTAGTAGTCCCTTGGGCTTAGATCGTGGGTCCCAGATGACTCGAGAGTGATTGACACATTGGAAAAAGTTAAATGTTCTGTGTTTTCTGACGGCCGGGTTATGGCTGTGTTGTTTAGTTTGATTAGGGGCAGTTCGGTAACGTAATTAAACAGCTTGCGTACCAGAAGCAGAGTCAGGGATCTCATATAGAGACTTGGGTACGTTTGAAGAGTCAAAATCTATCCTGGAGCCGGGTGAGTCGAGAGAAACCATGGGACCATAGCACTCACCCACTTCCACAGCGGCGACGATCAGTGGACGAGGCCATCCACTGCTTTCCACTCCGGTGAGTATCGCTGGCTCTGTGATGTTAGGCCCAGGGTTGAGGCTGGCTCGGTGATGTTAGGCCCAGGGTTGAGGCTGGCTCGGTGATGTTAGGCCCAGGGTTGAGGCTGGCTCGGTGATGTTAGGCCCAGGGTTGAGGCTGGCTCGGTGATGTTAGGCCCAGGGTTGAGGCTGGCTCGGTGATGTTAGGCCCAGGGTTGAGGCTGGCTCGGTGATGTTAGGCCCAGGGTTGAGGCTGGCTCGGTGATGTTAGGCCCAGGGTTGAGGCTGGCTCGGTGATGTTAGGCCCAGGGTTGAGGCTGGCTCGGTGATGTTAGGCCCAGGGTTGAGGCTGGCTCGGTGATGTTAGGCCCAGGGTTGAGGCTGGCTCGGTGATGTTAGGCCCAGGGTTGAGGCTGGCTCGGTGATGTTAGGCCCAGGGTTGAGGCTGGCTCGGTGATGTTAGGCCCAGGGTTGAGGCTGGCTCGGTGATGTTAGGCCCAGGGTTGAGGCTGGCTCGGTGATGTTAGGCCCAGGGTTGAGGCTGGCTCGGTGATGTTAGGCCCAGGGTTGAGGCTGGCTCGGTGATGTTAGGCCCAGGGTTGAGGCTGGCTCGGTGATGTTAGGCCCAGGGTTGAGGCTGGCTCGGTGATGTTAGGCCCAGGGTTGAGGCTGGCTCGGTGATGTTAGGCCCAGGGTTGAGTTGCACATCCCCGGAGAGCAGGAGGGTAGTGAACAGGTATTTTAACAGTTTCTGATAAATGTTGGACTTGTGTTTGTTGCCTAAGTGGTTCAGTGGAATAGGGAGCGAGGTAGACTTGGTCATTATTCAACTTGCCAAAACTATAGTTTGTTCACAAGAAATTTGTGGAGAGGTTGAAAAATGTGTTTTAATGACTCCAATTTAAGTGTATGGTAACTTTCCTACTTTAACTGCAAGTAGGATTTTTTGTAGTAGGCCTACTTACTTAATTGCAACTGGTCAAAAATGTCACATCCTACAAAAAAAGGCTGCTCGTTCAAACTTAAACAATGTAACTCGTAATGAAAAGCTCACATTTGTAAATCCCAAACTCTTAAAGTAATTAGAAAGGTAGATGCAAATGGCGTGTGACATTGTGGTTACAATAAAGAATGTTAACAAGATGCTGTGTCTCCACAACTGTAGCAGGTGATGCCCATCATGAAAATGTTTCCTATTAGCAGGACTATTTACTTTTTATAGCCTGGGTACTGTTGTGAAAATCCCTCAACTTGCGATGTATTCAATGCTTAAGTACTCTAAAGTGTTACATTTTTAACTCAAAACAGCAGTACAGTATTTCTTAATCTACGTCTTTAACTTCTTGCGTCGAGCCATCCCGGATTCGGGATCGTGACTACAGCCTCAAGCCCATTACCATAACGCAACGTTAACTATTCATGAAAATCGCAAATGAAATGAAATCAATATGCTAGCTCTCAAGCTTAGCCTTTTGTTAACAACACTGTCATCTCAGATTTTCAAAATATGCTTCTCAACCATAGCAAAACAAGCATTTGTGTAACAGTATTGATAGCTAGCGTAGCATTTAGCATAGCATTTAGCGTTAGCATTCAGCAGGCAACATTTTCACAAAAACCAGAAAAGCATTCAAATAAAATCATTTACCTTTGAAGAACTTCGGATGTTTTCAATGAGGAGACTCTCAGTTAGATAACAAATGTTCAGTTTTTCCTGAAAGATTATTTGTTTAGGACAAATCGCTCCGTTTTCTGCGTCACGTTTAGCTACGAAAAAAAACCTGTATCCAGGATTGTGTAAATCTATCCGCAAGCTCATTAGCATAACGCAACGTTAACTATTCATGAAAATCGCAAATGAAATTAAATGAATCTATTTGCTCTCAAGCTTAGCCTTTTGTTAACAACACTGTCATCTCAGATTTTCAAAATATGCTTTTGAACCATAGCTAAACAAGCATTTGTGTAACACTATTGATAGCCTAGCATAGCATTATGCCTGGCATTCAGCATGCAACATTTTCACAAAAACCAGAAAAGCATTAAAATAAAATCATTTACCTTTGAAGAACTTCAAATGTTTTCAATGAGGAGACTCTCAGTTAGATAGCAAATGTTCAGTTTTTACAAAAATATTATTTGTGTTGACAAATCGCTCCGTTTTCTTCATCACGTTTGGGTAAGAAAAAAAAAACTCCATAATATCGACAAACATGGCAAACGATGTTTAGAATCAATCCTCAAGGTGTTTTTCACATATCTATCGATGATAAATCCTTCGTGGCAGTTGATTTTCTCTTCTGAAGAAATGGAACGCGCATGGACCTAGAGATTACGCAATAATTTAGACACAGGACACCGGGCGGACACCTGGTAAATGTAGTCTCTTATGGTCAATCTTCCAATGATATGCCTACAAATACGTCACAATGCTGTAGACACCTTGGAGAAACGACAGAAAGGGCAGGCTCATTCCTGGCGCATTCACAGCCATATAAGGAGACATTGGAACACAGCGCCTTCAGAATCTGGGGCATTTCCTGTATGAAACGTCATCTTGGTTTCGCCTGTAGCATTAGTTCTGGGGCACTCACAGATAATATCTTTGCAGTTTTGGAAACATCAGAGTTTTGTCTTTCCAAAGCTCTCAATTACATGCATAGTCGAGCATCTTTTCGTGACAAAATATCTAGTTTAAAACGGGAACGTTTTTCATCCAAAAATTAAAAGAGCGCCCCCTATCTCGAAGAAGTTAAGCTTTCATTAATAAAATAACAAGAAAAAATACATTTTTAGTCGCACTTCCACTCAGCTCTATGACCCCAGGTAAAACCTTGATGAGATGATCAATGTCTATGTTGCGTTGTTGTATCGTCAATTTCTGTAGCCAAAACATATTGAACTGTATTGTTGGCTAAGTGCTTGTAAATAAGCATCTACACTGTTGTATTCGGCACATGTGACAAATAGCATTTGATTTGACTTAGTATTATTTTTCATCCAGATGCCATCTTTCATTCTCCTCCTCCTCTTCCTCTCTCCAGTGTGTTAATACTGTGTCCTCTCCTCTGTGCTCCAGGCCAGCCAGCTGGGGGTGTACAAGGCCTTTGTTGACAACTACAAGACAGCGGTGGAGACAGCAGAGAAATGCAGCCAGGCCAACACCCAGTTCCAGAAGATCTCTGAGGTAAGTGCTGGACTCTCGCACGCGCACCAGCCGTAAATTACATCAGTTGTGAGTGCTGCAATTTGTACTCATATGAGTGAGTTGTGTATGTATATTTGTTGTGTGTGTTTGTCCAGCCCTGCAGTCTGCTGCTGCAGCCCCATTCCTCTTCATTAGTCCTCTCAGCTCAACTCTGCCTCAGTCAGGCTGTTTGTGTCTGTTTGTTTGTGTGCTTGTGTCCTGCTTCTATACCCTATTCCTATACTGCTAAACTCCTAGACTGCTAAACTCCTAGACTGCTAAACTCCTAGACTGCTAAACTCCTAGACTGCTAAACTCCTAGACTGCTAAACTCCTAGACTGCTAAACTCCTAGACTGCTAAACTCCTAGACTGCTAAACTCCTAGACTGCTAAACTCCTAGACTGCTAAAACTGTAATACACCAGTAATCACAAATCATGCATTTTCTTCCAGAACCTGAAAGTGAAGGGACCCAAGGACTCTAAGGACTGTACCACAAATGTCACCATGGAGGGTAAAGAGATGCGTTCTTTAATAACTTTTTACAGTAAGAGTAAGAAAAACACATAAATATAATAGATGTGTTCTGATCTCTAGATGTGTGTGTCTGAAGGTACTGAAGCTGCTATGGCTCTTTTAAAGGCCCAGTGCAGTCAATATTAGGTTTTTCCAGTGTTTTAAATAATATTGTACAACAGCTGATTAAACTAACACTGTGAAAGTGCATTGGGCCTTTAACTTCTTCGAGCTAGGGGGCAGTGTTTGGATGAATGAGGTGCCCAAAGTAAACTGCCTGTTACTCAGGCCAAGAAGCTAGGGTATGCATTGGTAGTAGAAAACATTCTAAAGATTCCAAAACTGTTAAAATAATGTCTGAGTATAACAGAACGGATATGGCAGGTGAAAACCCGAGGACAATCCATCCAGAATAAAAAAAAATCAGTTCACCTCTGATTACAATAGCTGGGAATGGGAATACAAAAAGGAAGTCCTCCCAGATTGCAGTTCCTAGGGCTTCCACTAGAGGTCAACAGTCGTTAAAAAGAGTTTCAGGCTTGTTTTTTGAAAAATTAGCTAGACTTTGTAGTTTTTCTAAGTGGATCACGTTTTGGCTGTAGTGTTTGTAGCGCGTTCCGATTAGTGCACGTGCTTTGTTATTTATCTCCGGTAACGGTCTCCGGTATTCTTCGTCTTGAATTTGATATTTTATTTACATAATAGGGTACCTGAGGATTGATTAGGAACGTTTGACTTGTTTAGAAGAAGTTTATTGGTTACTTACGGGATTCATTTTGTATGCATTTTGAACGAGGGAAACCGGTGGATTACTGAGTCATACGCGCCATTGAAACATATTTTTTGGGGGATATAAAGAAGGACTTTATCAAACAAAAGGACCATTTGTTATGTAGCTGGGACCCTTGTGATTGCAACCAGATGAAGATCTTCAAAGGTAAGTGATTTATTTTATCGCTATTTCTGACTTTCGTGATGCATCTGCTTGGTTGGAAAATGTATGTGATGCTTTTGTGTGCAGGGCGCTGTCCTCAGATAATAGCATGGTGTGCTTTCGCCATAAAGCCTTTTTGAAATCTGACAAAGCGCCTGGATTAACAAGAAGTTAAGCTTTTAAATTATGTATGACACTTGTATTTTCGTGAATGTTTAATATTACGATTTATGTCATTTGAATTTGGCACTATGCAATTTCACAGAATGTTGGCCAGGTGGGGAGGGAGGGAGAGAGGGAGAGCGAGACGGACGCACAGAGAGACACGCACGGACGTGGACGCACAGAGACACGCACGGACGCGCACACAGAGAGAGACACGCACGGACACGCACACAGAGAGAGACACGCACGGACGCGCACACAGAGAGAGACACGCACGGACGCGCACACAGAGAGAGACACGCACGGACACAGAGAGGGAGAGAGAGAGACGGACACAGGGAGGGAGAGAGAGAGAGACGGACACAGGGAGGGAGAGGGAGGGAGGGAGGGAGGGAGGGAGAGAGAGAGAGGGAGGGAGGGAGGGAGGGGGAGGGAGGGAGAGAGAGAGAGGGAGGGGAGGGAGGGAGGGGGAGGGAGGGAGGGAGGGAGAGAGAGGGAGAGAGACGGACACAGGGAGGGAGAGACGGACACAGGGAGGGAGAGAGAGAGACGGACACAGGGAGGGAGGGAGAGAGAGAGACGGACACAGGGAGGGAGAGAGAGACGGACACAGGGAGGGAGAGAGAGACGGACACAGGGAGGGAGAGAGAGACGGAGGGAGGGAGGGAGAGAGAGAGGGAGAGAGAGAGGGAGAGGGAGAGAGAGAGACGGACACAGGGAGGGAGAGAGAGAGAGAGAGGGAGAGGAGAGAGAGAGAGAGAGAGAGAGAGAGAGAGAGAGAGAGAGAGAGAGAGAGAGAGACGGACACAGGGAGGGAGAGAGAGAGACGGACACATGGAGGGAGAGAGGGAGAGAGAGGGAGAGACGGACACAGGGAGGGAGGGAGAGAGAGAGACGGACACAGGGAGGGAGGGAGAGAGAGACGGACACAGGGAGGGAGAGAGAGGGAGAGAGACGGACACAGGGAGGGAGGGAGAGAGAGAGAGAGAGAGACGGACACAGGGAGGAGAGAGAGAGAGAGACGGACACAGGGAGGGAGGGAGAGAGAGAGACGGACACAGGGAGGGAGAGAGAGAGAGAGAGACGGACACAGGGAGGGAGAGACGGACACATGGAGGGAGGAGGAGAGAGAGAGAGAGAGGAGAGAGAGAGAGAGAGAGAGAGAGAGAGAGAGAGAGAGAGAGAGAGAGAGAGAGAGAGAGAGAGAGAGAGAGAGAGAGAGAGAGACGGACACAGGGAGGGGAGAGAGAGAGACGGACACATGGAGGGGAGAGAGAGAGGGAGGGAGAGAGAGAGAGAGACGGACACAGGGAGGGGAGAGAGAGAGACGGACACAGGGGGGAGAGAGAGAGAGAGACAGAGGGAGAGAGAGACGGACACATGGAGGAGAGAGAGAGAGAGAGAGAGAGAGAGAGAGAGAGAGAGAGAGAGAGAGAGAGAGAGAGAGAGAGAGAGAGAGAGAGAGAGAGAGAGAGAGAGAGAGAGAGAGAGAGAGAGAGAGAGAGAGAGAGAGAGAGACGGACACAGGGAGAGAGAGAGACGGACACATGGAGGGAGAGAGAGAGGGAGAGAGAGAGAGAGAGACGGACACAGGGGGAGGGAGAGAGAGAGACGGACACAGGGAGGGAGAGAGAGAGAGACGGACACAGGGAGGGAGAGAGAGGGAGAGAGACGGACACAGGGAGGGGAGAGAGAGAGAGAGAGAGAGAGACGGACACAGGGAGAGAGAGAGAGACGGACACAGGGAGGGAGAGAGAGAGAGAGAGAGACGGACACAGGGAGAGAGAGAGAGAGAGAGAGAGACGGACACAGGAGGGAGGGAGAGAGAGAGACGGACACAGGGAGAGAGAGAGAGAGAGAGACGGACACAGGGAGGGGAGAGAGAGAGAGAGAGAGAGACGGACACAGGGAGGGAGGAGAGAGAGAGACGGACACGGAGAGAGAGAGAGAGAGACGGACACGGAGAGGGAGAGAGAGAGACTGACACAGAGAGAGAGAGAGGGACACGGACACAGAGAGAGAGAGAGGAGACGGACACATGGAGAGAGAGAGAGAGACGGACACAGAGAGAGAGAGAGAGACACGGACACAGAGAGAGAGAGAGAGACACGGACACAGGAGAGAGAGAGAGAGAGAGAGAGAGACACGGACACAGAGAGAGAGAGACACGGACACAGAGAGAGAGAGAGAGAGACACGGACACAGAGAGAGAGAGAGACACGGAGAGGGAGAGAGAGAGACGGACACGGAGATGGAGAGAGAGAGACACGGAGAGGGACAGAGAGAGACGGAGAGAGAGAGAGACGGACACAGGGAGGGACAGAGAGAGAGACACGGACACAGAGAGAGAGAGAGACACACGGAGAGAGAGAGAGGACACAGAGAGAGAGAGAGACACGGACACAGAGAGAGAGAGAGACACGGACACAGAGAGAGAGAGAGAGACACGGACACAGAGAGAGAGAGAGAGACACACAGAGAGAGAGAGAGAGACGGACACAGAGAGGAGAGAGAGAGACGGACACAGAGGGAGAGAGAGACGGACACAGAGAGAGAGAGAGACGGACACAGAGAGAGAGGAGAGACGGACACAGAGAGAGGAGAGAGAGACGGAGAGAGAGAGACGGACACAGGGAGAGGAGAGAGAGAGAGAGACGGACACAGGGAGGAGGAGAGAGAGAGAGAGACGGACACAGGAGGAGAGAGAGGGAGAGAGACGGACACAGGGAGGGAGAGAGAGAGAGACGGACACAGGGAGGGGAGAGAGAGAGACGGACACAGGGAGGGAGAGAGAGAGAGAGAGAGAGACGGACACAGGGAGGGGAGAGAGAGAGAGAGACGGACACAGGGAGAGGAGAGAGAGAGAGACGGACACAGGGAGGAGAGAGAGAGAGAGAGAGACGGACACAGGGAGGGAGAGAGAGAGAGAGACGGACACAGGGAGGAGAGAGAGAGACGGACACAGGGAGGGAGGGAGAGAGAGAGAGACACAGGGAGGAGGGAGAGAGAGAGAGAGAGAGAGACGGACACAGGGGAGGGAGAGAGAGAGAGAGAGACGGACACAGGGAGAGAGGGAGAGAGAGAGAGAGACGGACACAGGGAGGGAGGGAGAGAGAGAGACGGACACAGGGAGGGAGGAGAGAGAGAGACGGACACAGGGAGGGAGGGAGAGAGAGAGACGGACACAGGGAGGGGAGAGAGAGAGAGACGGACACAGGGAGGGAGAGAGAGGGAGAGACGGACACAGGGAGGGAGAGAGAGAGAGAGACGGACACAGGGAGGAGAGAGAGAGAGACGGACACAGAGAGGAGAGAGAGAGAGAGACGGACACAGGGAGGGAGAGAGAGAGACGGACACAGAGAGGTGAGAGAGAGAGCGGACACAGAGAGGACACAGAGAGAGAGAGAGAGACGGACACAGAGAGGAGAGAGAGAGAGAGAGACGGACACAGGAGAGAGGGAGAGAGAGAGACGGACACAGAGGGAGAGAGAGAGAGAGACGGACACAGGGGAGGGAGAGAGAGAGAGACGGACACAGGAGGGAGAGAGAGAGAGAGAGACGGACACAGGGAGGGAGAGAGAGAGAGAGAGAGACGGACACAGGGAGGGGAGAGAGAGAGACGGACACAGGGAGGGAGGAGAGAGAGAGAGAGACGGACACAGGGAGGAGGGAGAGAGAGACGGACACAGGAGGGAGAGAGAGAGAGAGAGACGGACACAGGAGAGGGAGGGGAGAGAGAGAGACGGACACAGAGGGAGAGAGAGAGAGAGACGGACACATGGAGGAGAGAGAGAGAGACGGACACAGGGAGGGAGAGAGAGAGAGAGAGAGACGGACACAGGGAGGGACACAGAGAGAGAGAGAGAGACGGACACAGGGAGGGAGAGAGAGAGAGACGGACACAGGAGGAGGAGAGAGAGAGAGAGAGAGAGAGAGAGGCGGGAGGAGAGAGAGAGAGAGAGAGAGACGGACACAGAGAGAGAGAGAGAGACGGACACAGGGAGGGAGGGAGAGAGAGAGACGGACACAGGGAGGGAGGGAGAGAGAGAGACGGACACAGGGAGGGAGGGAGAGAGAGAGACGGACACAGGGAGGGAGGGAGAGAGAGAGACGGACACAGGGAGGGAGAGAGAGAGAGAGACGGACACAGGGAGGGAGAGAGAGAGAGACGGACACAGGGAGGGAGAGAGAGAGAGACACAGACACAGGGAGGGAGAGAGAGAGACACGGACACAGAGAGAGAGAGACACGGAGAGGGAGAGAGAGAGACGGACACAGAGAGGGAGAGAGAGAGACGGACACAGAGAGGGAGAGAGAGAGACGGACACAGAGAGGGAGAGAGAGAGACGGACACAGAGAGGGAGAGAGAGAGACGGACACAGAGAGGGAGAGAGAGAGACGGACACAGACAGAGAGAGAGAGAGACACACGATCAGAGAGAGAGAGAGGGACACGGACACAGAGAGAGAGAGAGAGACACGGACACAGAGAGAGAGAGAGACACAGAGAGAGAGAGAGACACGGACACAGAGAGAGAGAGAGAGACGGACACAGAGAGAGAGAGACGGACACAGGGAGAGAGAGAGACGGACACAGAGAGGAGAGAGAGACGGACACAGAGAGGGAGAGAGAGAGAGACGGACACAGAGAGGGAGAGAGAGAGACGGACACAGAGAGAGAGAGAGAGAGACGGACACAGAGAGAGGGAGAGAGAGAGACGGACACAGAGAGGAGAGAGAGAGAGAGAGACGGACACAGAGAGTGAGAGAGAGAGACGGACACAGAGAGGAGAGAGAGAGACAGGGAGAGAGAGAGAGACGGACACAGGGAGAGGGAGAGAGAGAGACGGACACAGAGGGAGAGAGAGAGACACAGGGAGGGGAGGGAGAGAGAGAGACGGACACAGGGAGAGAGAGAGAGAGACGGACACAGGAGGGAGAGAGAGAGAGACGGACACAGGGAGAGAGAGAGAGAGAGAGAGACGGACACAGGGGAGGAGAGAGAGAGAGAGACACAGAGAGGGGAGAGAGAGAGACGGACACAGAGAGGGAGAGAGAGGAGAGAGAGAGACGGACACAGAGGGAGAGAGAGAGAGACGGACACAGGAGGGAGAGAGAGAGAGAGAGACGGACACAGGGAGAGAGAGAGAGAGACGGACACAGGGAGGAGAGAGAGAGAGAGACGGACACAGGGAGGGAGAGAGAGAGAGAGACGGACACAGGGAGGGAGAGAGAGAGAGAGAGAGAGAGGACACAGGGAGGGAGAGAGAGAGAGAGACGGACACAGGGAGGGGAGAGAGAGAGAGAGACACACAGGGAGGGAGGAGAGAGAGAGACGGACACAGGGAGGGAGAGAGAGAGAGAGACGGACACAGGGAGGGAGGGAGAGAGAGAGACGGACACAGGAGAGGAGAGAGAGAGAGAGACGGACACAGAGGAGGGAGAGAGAGAGAGACGGACACAGGGAGGGAGAGAGAGAGAGAGACGGACACAGGGAGGGGAGAGAGAGAGAGAGACGGACACAGAGAGAGAGAGAGACGGACACAGAGAGGGAGAGAGAGACGGACACAGAGAGGGAGAGAGGAGACGGACACAGAGAGGGAGAGAGAGAGACGGACACAGGAGGGAGGAGAGAGAGAGACGGACACAGGAGGGAGGGAGAGAGAGAGACGGACACAGGGACACAGGGAGAGAGAGGGACACAGGGAGAGGAGAGAGAGAGACGGACACAGGGAGGAGAGAGAGAGAGAGAGACGGACACAGGGAGGGAGAGAGAGAGAGAGAGACACAGGGACAGGAGAGAGAGAGAGAGACGGACACAGGAGGGAGAGAGAGAGAGAGACGGACACAGGGAGGGAGGAGAGAGAGAGAGACGGACACAGGGAGGGAGGGAGAGAGAGAGACGGACACAGGGGGAGAGAGAGAGAGAGAGACGGACACAGGGAGGGAGAGAGAGAGAGAGAGACGGACACAGGGAGAGAGGGAGAGAGAGAGACGGACACAGGGAGGGAGGAGAGAGAGAGACGGACACAGGGAGGGAGGGAGAGAGAGAGAGAGACGGACACAGGGGAGGGAGAGGGAGAGAGAGAGAGACGGACACAGGGAGGGAGGAGAGAGAGAGACGGACACGGAGAGGGAGAGAGAGAGACGGACACAGGGAGAGGGAGAGAGAGAGACGGACACAGAGAGGAGAGGGAGGGACACAGAGAGAGAGAGACGGACACAGAGGAGAGAGAGACACGGACACAGAGAGAGAGAGAGACGGACACAGGGAGGGAGAGAGAGAGAGAGACGGACACAGGAGAGGAGAGAGAGAGAGAGAGAGAGACACGGACACAGGGGGAGAGAGAGAGACACGGACACAGAGAGAGAGAGAGAGACACGGACAGAGAGAGAGAGAGAGACACGGAGAGGGAGAGAGAGAGACGGACACGGAGATGGAGAGAGAGGGACACGGAGAGGGAGAGAGAGAGACGGACACAGAGAGAGAGAGAGGGACACGGACACAGAGAGAGAGAGAGACACGGACACAGAGAGAGAGAGACACGGACACAGAGAGAGAGAGACACGGACACAGAGAGAGAGAGAGAGACACGGACACAGAGAGAGAGAGAGAGACACGGACACAGAGAGAGAGAGAGAGACACGGACACAGAGAGAGAGAGAGAGACACGGAGAGGGAGAGAGAGAGACGGACACGGAGAGGGAGAGAGAGACGGACACAGAGAGAGAGAGACGGACACAGAGAGGGAGAGAGACGGACACAGGGAGGGAGGGAGAGAGAGAGACGGACACAGGGAGGGAGAGAGAGAGAGAGAGAGACGGACACAGGGAGGGAGAGAGAGAGAGAGACTGACACAGGAGGGAGAGAGAGGGAGAGAGACGGACACAGGGGAGGGAGAGAGAGACGGACACAGAGAGGGAGAGAGAGAGACGGACACAGAGAGGGAGAGAGAGAGACGGACACAGACAGAGAGAGAGAGAGACACACGATCAGAGAGAGAGGAGAGAGAGGAGACGGACACACAGAGAGAGAGAGACACGGACACAGAGAGAGAGAGACACACGGACACAGAGAGAGAGAGAGACACGGACACAGAGAGAGAGAGAGAGACACGGACACAGAGAGAGAGAGAGAGACACAGAGAGGGAGAGAGAGAGAGACGGACACAGAGAGGGAGAGGGAGAGACGGACACAGAGAGGGAGAGAGAGAGACGGACACAGAGAGGGAGAGAGAGAGAGACGGACACAGAGAGGAGAGAGAGAGAGACGGACACAGAGAGGGAGAGAGAGAGAGGCGGACACAGAGAGGGAGAGAGAGAGACGGACACAGAGAGGAGAGAGAGAGACGGACACAGAGAGGAGAGAGAGAGACGGAGAGAGAGAGAGAGACGGACAGGAGGGAGGGAGAGAGAGAGACGGACACAGAGGGAGAGAGAGAGAGAGACGGACACAGGGAGGGAGAGAGAGAGAGAGACGGACACAGGAGGGAGAGAGAGAGAGAGACGGACACAGGGAGGGAGAGAGAGAGAGAGAGACGGACACAGGGAGGGAGAGAGAGAGAGACGGACACAGAGAGAGAGAGAGGCGGACACAGAGAGGGAGAGAGAGAGACGGACACAGAGAGAGAGAGAGAGAGGCGGACACAGAGAGGGAGAGAGAGAGACGGACACAGAGAGGGAGAGAGAGAGAGAGACGGACACAGGGAGAGAGGGAGAGAGAGAGACGGACACAGGAGGGAGAGAGAGAGAGAGAGAGACGGACACAGGAGAGAGGGAGAGAGAGAGACGGACACAGAGGAGGGAGAGAGAGAGAGACGGACACAGGGAGAGAGAGGACACAGGAGAGAGAGAGAGACGGACACAGGGAGGGAGAGAGAGATTGAGACGGACACAGGGAGGGAGAGAGAGAGAGAGACGGACACAGGGAGGAGAGAGAGAGAGAGACGGACACAGGGAGGAGAGAGAGAGAGAGACGGACACAGGGAGGAGGAGAGAGGGAGAGACGGACACAGGAGGGAGGAGGGAGGAGAGAGAGACGGACACAGGGAGGGAGGAGAGAGAGAGACGGACACAGGGAGGGAGAGAGAGAGAGAGAGAGGACACAGGGAGGGAGAGAGAGAGAGAGACGGACACAGGGAGGGAGAGAGAGAGAGAGACGGACACAGGGAGGGAGAGAGAGAGAGAGACGGACACAGGGAGGAGAGAGAGAGAGAGAGACGGACACAGAGAGGGAGAGAGAGAGACGGACACAGAGAGGGAGAGAGAGAGACGGACACAGAGAGGGAGAGAGAGAGACGGACACAGAGAGGGAGAGAGAGAGACGGACACAGGAGGGAGGGAGAGAGAGAGACGGACACAGGGAGGAGGGAGAGAGAGAGACGGACACAGAGGAGAGAGAGAGAGAGACGGACACAGGGAGGGAGGAGAGAGAGAGACGGACACAGGGAGAGAGAGAGAGAGAGACGGACACAGGAGAGAGGGAGAGAGAGAGACGGACACAGGGAGGAGGAGAGAGAGAGACGGACACAGGGAGGGAGAGAGAGAGAGAGAGACGGACACAGGGAGGGAGGAGAGAGAGAGAGAGAGAGAGAGGGACACAGGGAGGGAGAGAGAGAGAGAGACGGACACAGGGAGGGAGGGAGAGAGAGAGACGGACACAGGGAGGGAGAGAGAGAGAGAGAGAGACGGACACAGGGAGGGAGAGAGAGAGAGAGAGAGAGACGGACACAGGGAGGGAGGGAGAGAGAGAGACGGACACAGGAGGGAGAGAGAGAGAGAGACGGACACAGGAGGAGGAGAGAGCGAGAGAGAGAGACGGACACAGGGAGGGAGGGAGAGAGAGAGACGGACACGGAGAGGGAGAGAGAGACGGACACGGAGAGGGAGAGAGAGAGACGGACACAGAGAGAGAGAGAGAGGGACACGGACACAGAGAGAGAGAGGGACACGGACACAGAGAGAGAGAGAGACACGGACACAGAGAGAGAGAGAGACACGGACAGAGAGAGAGAGAGAGACACAGACACAGAGAGAGAGAGAGAGAGAGAGAGAGAGAGAGAGACACGGACACAGAGAGAGAGACACGGACACAGAGAGAGAGAGAGAGACACGGACACAGAGAGAGAGAGAGACACGGAGAGGGAGAGAGAGAGACGGACACGGAGATGGAGAGAGAGACGGACACGGAGAGGGGAGAGAGAGAGACGGACACAGAGAGAGAGAGAGGACACGGACACAGAGAGAGAGAGACACGGACACAGAGAGAGAGAGACAGAGAGGACACAGAGAGAGAGAGACACGGACACAGAGAGAGAGAGAGAGACACGGACACAGAGAGAGAGAGAGAGAGACACGGACACAGAGAGAGAGAGAGAGACACGGACACAGAGAGAGAGAGAGAGACACAGGAGAGGGAGAGAGGGAGAGAGACGGACACGGAGAGGGAGAGAGAGACGGACACAGAGAGAGAGAGACGGACACAGAGAGGGAGAGACGGACACAGGGAGGGAGGGAGAGAGAGAGACGGACACAGGGAGGGAGAGAGAGAGAGAGAGAGACGGACACAGGGAGGGAGAGAGAGAGAGAGACTGACACAGGGAGGGAGAGAGAGGGAGAGAGACGGACACAGGGAGGGAGAGAGAGAGACGGACACAGAGAGGGAGAGAGAGAGACGGACACAGAGAGGGAGAGAGAGAGACGGACACAGACAGAGAGAGAGAGAGACACAGAGATCAGAGAGAGAGAGAGAGAGAGGGACACGGACACACAGAGAGAGAGAGACACGGACACAGAGAGAGAGAGACACGGACACAGAGAGAGAGAGAGACACGGACACAGAGAGAGAGAGAGACACGGACACAGAGAGAGAGAGAGAGACACGGAGAGGGAGAGAGAGAGACGGACACAGAGAGGGAGAGGGAGAGACGGACACAGAGAGGGAGAGAGAGAGACGGACACAGAGAGGGAGAGAGAGAGAGACGGACACAGAGAGGGAGAGAGAGAGACGGACACAGAGAGGGAGAGAGAGAGACGGACACAGAGAGGGAGAGAGAGAGACGGACACAGAGAGTGAGAGAGAGAGGCGGACACAGAGAGGGAGAGAGAGAGACGGGAGAGAGAGAGAGAGACGGACACAGGGAGAGAGGGAGAGAGAGAGACGGACACAGAGGGAGAGAGAGAGAGAGACGGACACAGGGAGGGAGAGAGAGAGAGAGACGGACACAGGAGGGAGAGAGAGAGAGAGACGGACACAGGGAGGGGAGGAGAGAGAGAGAGACACAGGGAGGGGACACAGAGGAGACGGACACAGAGAGAGAGAGACGGACACAGAGAGAGAGAGAGAGAGACGGACACAGAGAGGAGAGAGAGAGACGGACACAGAGAGGAGAGAGAGAGACGGACACAGAGAGGAGAGAGAGAGAGACGGACACAGAGGAGGGGAGAGAGAGAGAGACGGACACAGAGGGAGAGAGAGAGAGACGGACACAGGGAGGGGAGAGAGAGAGAGAGACGGACACAGGGAGGAGAGAGAGAGAGAGACGGACACAGGGAGGGAGAGAGAGAGAGAGACGGACACAGGAGGGAGAGAGAGAGAGAGAGACGGACACAGGGAGGAGAGAGAGAGAGAGACGGACACAGGGAGGGAGAGAGAGAGAGAGAGACGGACACAGGGAGGGAGAGGGAGAGAGAGAGACGGACACAGGGAGGGAGGGAGAGAGAGAGACGGACACAGGAGGGAGAGAGAGAGACGGACACGGGGAGAGAGAGAGAGAGAGACGGACACAGGAGGGAGAGAGAGGAGGGACACAGAGAGAGAGAGAGACGGACACAGGGAGGGAGAGAGAGAGAGAGACGGACACAGGGAGGGAGAGAGAGAGAGAGACGGACACAGAGAGGAGAGAGAGAGACGGACACAGAGAGGGAGAGAGAGAGACGGACACAGAGAGGGAGGGAGAGAGAGAGACGGACACAGGGAGGGAGGGAGAGAGAGAGACGGACACAGAGGGAGAGAGAGAGACGGACACAGGGAGAGAGAGAGAGAGAGAGACGGACACAGGGAGAGAGGGAGAGAGAGAGACGGACACAGGGAGAGAGGGAGAGAGAGAGACGGACACAGGGAGGGAGGGAGAGAGAGAGAGAGACGGACACAGGGAGGGGGAGAGAGAGAGAGAGAGAGACGGACACAGGGAGGGAGAGAGAGAGAGAGACGGACACAGGGAGGGAGGGAGAGAGAGAGACGGACACAGGGAGGGAGAGAGAGAGAGAGAGAGACGGACACAGGGAGGGAGAGAGAGAGAGAGAGAGAGACGGACACAGGGAGGGAGGGAGAGAGAGAGACGGACACAGGAGGGAGAGAGAGAGAGAGAGACGGACACAGGGAGGGAGAGAGAGAGCGAGAGAGAGAGACGGACACAGGGAGGGAGGGAGAGAGAGAGACGGACACGGAGAGGGAGAGAGAGACGGACACGGAGAGGGAGAGAGAGAGACGGACAGAGAGAGAGAGAGAGGGACACGGACACAGAGAGAGAGAGAGGGACACGGACACAGAGAGAGAGAGAGAGACACGGACACAGAGAGAGAGAGAGAGAGAGAGAGAGAGAGAGAGAGACACAGAGAGAGAGAGACACGGACACAGAGAGAGAGAGAGAGACACGGACACAGAGAGAGAGAGAGACACGGAGAGGGAGAGAGAGAGACGGACACGGAGATGGAGAGAGAGACGGACACGGAGAGGGAGAGAGAGAGACGGACACAGAGAGAGAGAGAGGGACACGGACACAGAGAGAGAGAGAGACACGGACACAGAGAGAGAGAGACACGGACACAGAGAGAGAGAGACACGGACACAGAGAGAGAGAGACACGGACACAGAGAGAGAGAGAGAGACACGGACACAGAGAGAGAGAGAGAGACACGGACACAGAGAGAGAGAGAGAGACACGGAGAGGGAGAGAGAGAGACGGACACGGACACAGAGAGAGAGAGAGAGACACGGAGAGAGGGAGAGAGAGAGACGGACACGGAGAGGGAGAGAGAGACGGACACAGAGAGAGAGAGACGGACACAGAGAGGGAGAGACGGACACAGGGAGGGAGGGAGAGAGAGAGACGGACACAGGGAGGAGAGAGAGAGAGAGAGAGACGGACACAGGGAGGAGAGAGAGAGAGAGACGGACACAGGGAGGGAGAGAGAGGGAGAGAGACGGACACAGGGAGGGAGAGAGAGAGAGACGGACACAGGGAGGGAGGAGAGAGAGAGACGGACACAGGGAGGGAGGGAGAGAGAGAGACGGACACAGGGAGGGAGAGAGAGAGAGAGACGGACACAGGGAGGGAGAGAGAGGGAGAGACGGACACAGGGAGGGAGAGAGAGAGAGAGACGGACACAGGGGGAGAGAGAGAGAGACGGACACAGAGAGGGAGAGAGAGAGAGGCGGACACAGAGAGGGAGAGAGAGAGACGGACACAGAGAGTGAGAGAGAGAGGCGGACACAGAGAGGGAGAGAGAGAGGCGGACACAGAGAGGGAGAGAGAGAGAGAGACGGACACAGGGAGAGAGGGAGAGAGAGAGACGGACACAGAGGGAGAGAGAGAGAGAGACGGACACATGGAGGGAGAGAGAGAGAGAGACGGACACAGGGAGGAGAGAGAGAGAGAGAGAGACGGACACAGGGAGGGGAGAGAGAGAGAGAGAGACGGACACAGGGAGGGAGGAGAGAGAGAGAGACGGACACAGGGAGGGAGGGAGAGAGAGAGAGAGAGACGGACACAGGAGGGGAGAGAGAGAGAGAGAGAGAGACGGACACAGGGAGGGAGGGAGAGAGAGAGACGGACACAGGGAGGGAGGGAGAGAGAGAGACGGACACAGGGAGGGAGGGAGAGAGAGAGACGGACACAGGGAGGGAGGGAGAGAGAGAGACGGACACAGGGAGGGAGAGAGAGGGAGAGACGGACACAGGGAGGGAGAGAGAGGGAGAGACGGACACAGGGAGGGAGAGAGAGAGAGAGACGGACACAGGGAGGGAGAGAGAGAGAGACACAGGGAGGGAGAGAGAGAGAGACATGGACACAGAGAGAGAGAGACACGGAGAGGGAGAGAGAGAGACGGACACAGAGAGGGAGAGAGAGAGACGGACACAGAGAGGGAGAGAGAGAGACGGACACAGAGAGGGAGAGAGAGAGACGGACACAGAGAGGGAGAGAGAGAGACGGACACAGACAGAGAGAGAGAGAGACACACGATCAGAGAGAGAGAGAGGGACACGGACACAGAGAGAGAGAGAGAGACACGGACACAGAGAGAGAGAGACACGGACACAGAGAGAGAGAGACACGGACACAGAGAGAGAGAGACACGGAGAGGGAGAGAGAGAGACGGACACAGAGAGGGAGAGACGGACACAGAGAGGGAGAGGGAGAGACGGACACAGAGAGGGAGAGAGAGAGAGACGGACACAGAGAGGGAGAGAGAGAGACGGACACAGAGAGGGAGAGAGAGAGAGACGGACACAGAGAGGGAGAGAGAGAGACGGACACAGAGAGGGAGAGAGAGAGAGGCGGACACAGAGAGGGAGAGAGAGAGACGGACACAGAGAGTGAGAGAGAGAGGCGGACACAGAGAGGGAGAGAGAGAGACGGACACAGAGAGGGAGAGAGAGAGAGAGACGGACACAGGGAGAGAGGGAGAGAGAGAGACGGACACAGAGGGAGAGAGAGAGAGAGACGGACACAGGGAGGGAGAGAGAGAGAGAGACGGACACAGGGAGGGAGAGAGAGAGAGAGACGGACACAGGGAGGGAGAGAGAGAGAGAGACGGACACAGGGAGGGAGAGAGAGAGAGACGGACACAGAGAGAGAGAGAGGCGGACACAGAGAGGGAGAGAGAGAGACGGATACAGAGAGTGAGAGAGAGAGGCGGACACAGAGAGGGAGAGAGAGAGACGGACACAGAGAGGGAGAGAGAGAGAGAGACGGACACAGGAGAGAGAGGGAGAGAGAGAGACGGACACAGAGGAGAGAGGGAGAGAGAGAGACGGACACAGGGAGGGAGAGAGAGAGAGAGACGGACACAGGGAGGGAGAGAGAGATTGAGACGGACACAGGGAGGGAGAGAGAGAGAGACGGACACAGGGAGGGAGAGAGAGAGAGAGAGAGACGGACACAGGGAGGGAGAGAGAGAGAGAGACGGACACAGGGAGGGAGAGGGAGAGACGGACACAGGGAGGGAGGGAGGGAGGGAGAGAGAGAGACGGACACAGGGAGGGAGGGAGGGAGAGAGAGAGACGGACACAGGGAGGGAGAGAGAGAGAGAGACGGACACAGGGAGGGAGAGAGAGGGAGAGACGGACACAGGGAGGGAGAGAGAGAGAGAGACGGACACAGGGAGGGATAGAGAGAGAGAGAGACGGACACAGGGAGAGAGAGAGAGAGAGAGAGAGAGACGGACACAGAGAGGAGAGAGAGAGACGGACACAGAGAGGGAGAGAGAGAGACGGACACAGAGAGGGAGAGAGAGAGACGGACACAGAGAGGGAGAGAGAGAGACGGACACAGAGAGGGAGGGAGAGAGAGAGACGGACACAGGGAGGGAGGGAGAGAGAGAGACGGACACAGGGAGAGAGGGAGAGAGAGAGACGGACACAGGGAGGGAGGGAGAGAGAGAGACTGACACAGGGAGAGAGGGAGAGAGAGAGACGGACACAGGGAGAGAGGGAGAGAGAGAGACGGACACAGGGAGGAGAGAGAGAGAGAGAGAGACTTACACAGGGAGGGAGAGAGAGAGAGAGAGAGACGGACACAGGGAGGGAGAGAGAGAGAGAGACGGACACAGGGAGGGAGAGAGAGAGAGAGAGACGGACACAGGGAGGGAGAGAGAGAGAGAGACGGACACAGGGAGGGAGAGGGAGAGACGGACACAGGGAGGGAGGGAGAGAGAGAGAGGGACACAGGGAGGGAGGGAGAGAGAGAGAGAGACGGACACAGGGAGGGAGGGAGAGAGAGAGAGAGACGGACACAGGGAGGGGAGAGAGAGAGAGAGACGGACACAGGGAGAGAGAGAGAGAGAGAGACGGACACAGGAGGGAGGAGAGAGAGAGAGAGAGAGACGGACACAGGGAGGGAGAGAGAGAGAGAGAGAGAGACAGACGGACACAGAGAGGGAGAGAGAGAGACGGACACAGAGAGGGAGAGAGAGACGGACACAGAGAGGGAGAGAGAGAGACGGACACAGAGAGGGAGAGAGAGAGACGGACACAGAGAGGGAGGGAGAGAGAGAGACGGACACAGGGAGGGAGGGAGAGAGAGAGACGGACACAGGGAGAGAGGGAGAGAGAGAGACGGACACAGGGAGGGAGGGAGAGAGAGAGACGGACACAGGGAGAGAGGGAGAGAGAGAGACGGACACAGGGAGAGAGGGAGAGAGAGAGACGGACACAGGGAGAGAGGGAGAGAGAGAGACGGACACAGGGAGAGAGGGAGAGAGAGAGACGGACACAGGGAGGGAGAGAGAGACTGACACAGGGAGGGAGAGAGAGAGAGAGACTGACACAGGGAGGGAGAGAGAGAGAGAGAGAGACGGACACAGGGAGGGAGAGAGAGAGAGACTGACACAGGGAGGGAGAGAGAGAGAGACGGACACAGGGAGGGAGAGAGAGAGAGAGACGGACACAGGGAGGGAGAGAGAGAGAGAGAGAGACGGACACAGGGAGGGAGGAGAGAGAGAGAGAGAGAGAGAGAGAGAGAGAGAGACGGACACAGGGAGGGAGAGAGAGAGAGACGGACACAGGGAGGGAGAGAGAGAGAGAGAGACGGACACAGGGAGGGAGAGAGAGAGAGAGAGACGGACACAGGGAGGGAGGGAGAGAGAGAGACGGACACAGAGAGAGAGGGAGAGAGAGAGACGGACACAACTCTCTCTGAGTTGGCACAATGGATGAGGGGCAACGGTTGGCATTGATCAGTTTAGCCCAGTCAGGGAGCTGGGCTGGCAGAGGCCTCTCTATCTAAGCCAAGTCTCAGTGTTGTATATCCAGGACTGCTGATTGGCTTTGACCAACATTGACACCCTGGTTACTGAGGAGGAGCTGTATGTCAGGTTGTCACAGTGACCTTGAGGGTTCCATCACAGGCACCCCACTGTGAAGCTCTATTGGTTACCTATAATCAGCATCCCTCACATCTCCATCACTCCTCTAATCAGCATCCCTCATTCCACTCCTCTTCTCTTTGAACTGTGCTTGTCAGCACTGCAGAGTTCCTGACTGAGTCCTTGAAGATGAAGAGACTGAGACGAAGGCTGTTGAGTCAGTACAAAGCAGGAGCTGGGAGTTTTTTGGGGAGGGGGAGAATAAGTAAGTGAAGTGTTAGTCAGAGATCATAAGCAGCTCTTTATCAAAGCTTAGGATGTTCAGTCAACATGTCAACAGGGGCTTGGATTTCTCTGTTTTTTTTTAGCATACTCTCCTGTCTATTTTTCTCCATCTTGCAATCTCTCTCTCAGTTCTCACCCAGTCACAACACATCTCTCTTTCTGTCTCTGCTGCAAAGCTTCCTGGGATATCAGCTTAGTGTCACAGATCTGGTTGGTAACGGGATTGGCTCCTGAGATGTGAGAGAAGGAGAGGAAGAAGAAAGAGACAGAGACAGGTAACAACATCTCCACCCGCTGGTCCTCAACACTGGGGCCCCACAAGGGTGCGTTCTGAGCCCTCCCCTGTACTCCCTGTTCACCCACGACTGCGTGGCCATGCACACCTCCAACTAAATCATCAAGTTTGCGGATGACACTACAGTGGTAGGCTTGATTACCAACAACGACGAGACGGCCTACAGGGAGGAGGTGTGGGCCCTTGGAGTGTGGTGTCAGGAAAATAACCTCACGCTCAACGTCAACAAAACAAAAGAGATGATTGTGGACTTCAGGAAACAGCAGAGGGAGCACCCCCCTATCCACATCGACGGGACAGTAGTGGAGAGGGTAGTACGTTTTAATTTCCTCATCGTACACATCACGGACAAACTGAATTGGTCCACCCACACAGACAGCGTCGTGAAGAAGGCGCAGCAGCGCCTCTTCAACCTCAGGAGGCTGAAGAAATTCGGCTTGTCACCAAAAGCACTCACAAACTTCTACAGATGCACAATCGAGAGCATCCTGTCTGGCTGTATCACCGCCTGGTCCCGCAACTGCTCCGCCCACAACCGTAAGGCTCTCCAGAGGGTAGTGAGGTCTGCACAACGCATCACTGGGGGCAAACTACCTGCCCTCCAGGACACCTACACCACCCGATGTTACAGGAAGGCCATAAAGATCATCAAGGACAACAACCACCTGAGCCACTGCCTGTTCACCCCGCTATCATCCAGAAAGCGAGGTCAGTCCAGGTGCATCAAAGCAGGGACCGAGAGACTGAAAAACAGCTTCTATCTCAAGGCCATCAGTCTGTTAAACAGCCACCACTAACATTGAGTGGCTGCTGCCAACATACTGACTCAACTCCAGCCACTTTAATAATTGGAATTGATGGGAATTGATGTTAAAATGTATCACTAGCCACTTTAAACTATGCCACTTTATGTTTATATACCCTACATTACTCATCTCATATGTATATACTGTACTCTATACCATCTACTGCATCTTGCCTATGCCGTTCTGTACCATCACTCATTCATATATATATGTATGTACATATTCTTCATCCCTTTACACTTGTGTGTGTATAAGGTAATAGTTGTGGAATTGTTAGGTTAGATTACTCGTTGGTTATTACTGCATTGTCGGAACTAGAAGCACAAGCATTTCGCTACACTCGCATTAACATCTGCTAACCATGTGTATGTGACAAATCAAATTCGATTTGATTTAAGAGAAGTTTAGGATAGAAATGTGATTTGGAGTGTGTGTGTGCACACAAGTTTGTGTAGTTTCCGTAGTAGCAGAGTAAATCTGCAATGGAAGCAAACTGCTATGTAACCAATAAGGCTGCTCAGAGTTCTGCGAGGCACTGATGACAGCTTTGCACACTTGGCATACTCTCTACCAGCTTCATGACGTAGTCACCTGGAATGCATTTCAATTAACAGGTGTGCCTTGTTAAAAGTTAATTTGTGGAATTTCTTTCCTTCAGTTGTGTTGTGACAAGGTAGGGGTGGTATACAGAAGATAGCCCTATATGGAGAAAGACCAAGTCCATATTATGGCAAGAACAGCTCAAGTAAGCAAAGAGAAATGACAGTCCATCATGGAAAAGTGGCTACTTTGAAGAGTCTAAAATATATTTTGATTTGTTTTACACCTTTTTTGGTTACTACATGAATCCATATGTGTTATTTCATAGTTTTGATGTCTTCACTATTATTCTACAATGTAGAAATTAGTCAAAATAAAGAAAAACCCTGGAATGTGTGTGTGTGAGAGAGAGAGCATGAACCCGACAAGGAATTACGTAAACCCTGTTACCAAGCAGTGTCTATCATTGTGAAGTTGAGCCAAAGGGCTGCAAGTGTATGAGAGCGAGCACGATCGACTGAGTGTGTGATATATCATTTGAAGAGCGGCGTGAGACCGAGAAATGTGGACCGGGTTAGAAAGTTGATCCTGATGTGGATTGAATGGGAAGGTTTCTGAACACAACCTTGTTCAGCAGGAAGTGAATAGCAGAGCTTAGAGGGAATGACATTAGTGTCTGTGTGTCTGTCTCTGCAAGTTAGCTGACACCTGAGATTGTGAATGATAGAATTGTCTGCCCCCTACCGCAAGAAACTTGTGCCCAGCCAAGCATGTGATAGGCTTTTTGACTTGTGTTTTTCTGCATTGTCTGTGTGTGTGCCAAACCAAACTGAGTGCCCTCTTCTTGTCTTTTCCCACAGCTCTCCTGTACAAGCCGATTGACCGTGTGACCAGAAGCACACTGGTTCTTCATGTGAGTACACACACGTGGTACAGCCATGAGGGATTCCTGATCTGCCTAGAGACAAATGACAAGATTGGATTAGAGGGGACCACAACGTAGAGCTAGATTGAATAGATAGGACAAGATGGATACACATCAGGGATTAAGAGTTAGTGCTGTCACGTTGTGTAGTCATGAGAAACACAGTGATGGAGCTGGGAGGAATTTAACTAGAAAGTCCCGATGAGCTTAACAATGCAGCTTGGTTCTGGATCCACCTGCAAAGTCAAACCCTGCCTTCTGCTGCTGAGAGGAAGTGTTCCATTCCATTTGCCAAGCGTATACCTTTCCTCTGTTCGAAACAATATACTCTCCTTTGATGGGCTTCAACCAAGTGGAAAGCGGAAATCGCCCACAGAGCAGAGATGCCTAGACGTCTAGCTTCCAGTGCATTTGATGAATAAGTTTTACATAAAACTTGTGGAACCATGGCTAAACAAACACCAGTTGGTTTCCTACAAACAAAGGTCAGGCCAGATCATGCAAATCAGAGTCACGGCCTGCGTCCCAAGTGGCACCCTGTTTTCTATTTATTGCACTTTTGACCAGGGCCCATTGGGGTTTGACCAGGGCCCATTGGGGTTTGACCAGGGCCCATTGGGGTTTGACCAGGGCCCATTGGGGTTTGACCAGGGCCCATTGGGGTTTGACCAGTGCCCATTGGGGTTTGACCAGTGCCCATTGGGGTTTGACCAGGGCCCATTGGGTTTGACCAGGGCCCATTGGGGTTTGACCAGGGCCCATTGGGGTTTGACCAGGGCCCATTGGGTTTGACCAGGGCCCTTTGGGTTTGACCAGGGCCCATAGTGCAATATACAGTTGAAGTCGGAAGTCTACATACTTAGGTTGGAGTCATTAAAACTCGTTTTTCAACCACTCCACAAATTTCTTGTTACCAAACTATAGTTTTTGCAAGTCGGTTAGGACATCTACTTTATGCATGACAAGTAATTTTTCCAACAATTGTTTACAGACAGATTATTTAACTTATAAATCACTGTATCACAATTCCAGTGGGTCAGAAGTTTACATATACTAAGTTGACTATGCCTTTAAGCAGCTTGGAACATTCCAGAAAATGATGTCATGGCTTTAGAAGCTTCTGATAGGCTAATTGACATCATTTGAGTCAATTGGAGGTGTACCTATGGATGTATTTCAAGTCCTACCTTCCAAGCCTCATGGGAAAATCCAAAAGAAAAGAAATTGTAGACCTCCACAAGTCTGGTTCATACTTGGAAGCAATTTCCAAATGCCTGAAGGTACCACATTCATCTGTGCAAACAACAGTACGCAAGTATAAACACCATGGGACCACGCAGCCATCATACTGCTCAGGAACGAGACGGCTTGCAAGTCAAAGAACACCATCCCAACCGTGAAGCACGGGGGTGGCAGCATCATGTTGTGGTGGTGCTTTGCTGCAGGAGGGACTGGTGCACTTCACACAATAGATGGCAAAATGAAGAGGGAAAATTGTGGATATATTGAAGAAACATCTCAAGACATCAGTCAGGAAGTTCAAGCTTGGTTGCAAATGGGTCTTCCAAATGGACAATGACTCAAAGTATACTTCCAAAGTCGTGGCAAAATGGCTTAAGGACAACAAAGTCAAGGTATTGGGGTGGCCATCACAAAGCCCTGACCTCAATCCCATAGAACATTTGTGGGCAGAACTGAAAAGCGTGTGTGAGCAAGGAGGCCTACAACCCTGACGCACTTACACCAGCTCTGTCAGGTGGAATGGGCCAAAATCCACCAAACTCATTGTGGGAAGCTTGTGGAAGGCTACCCGAAACGTTTGACCCAAGTTAAACAATTTAAAGGCAATGCTACTAAATACTAATTGAGTGTATGTAAACTTCTGACCCACTGGGAATGTGATGAAAGAAATACAATCTGAAATAAATCATTCTCTCCACTATTATTCTGACATTCCACATTCTTAAAATAAAGCGGTGATCCTAACTGATCTAAGACGGGGACTTTTTACTCTGATTAAATGTCAGGAATTGTGAATAACTTCCTACTTCAACTGTATGTAGGGAATATGGTGCCATTTGGGGCACAGCCACAGACGTGAACGTTTCTGTATTATAGTCTGTACAAAGACATGCACTGTACCATCTGCTCAACCTTCCACAGGCTGTCACAATAAATTAACTGAGGTGTGCTGACGAGGCATAAATCAGCCAATTGGCTTTTCTTTCACACGCTCCTCTGAAAAAAGTATTTTAGTTACGCTGAGATAATAAGATATTAGCAATGTGGAGGCAGACTGTCTCAGCTATTAGGTAGCACTTTAAAAGTAAAATAATTAGTTTTGCCCACTGTTCCATCAAGGAGAGATTCTCATATGCTTTTATTAGAGGGAAAGATTTGTTAGAAAACCCAGCCAAATATCCAAATAGTCCAATTCATCAAAATGGATAAGTAGATCTGGTGTTATAGGTTTAAAAACACCTGCACATTGACTGTCCTTAGACAATAATTTGAATGGATGGGGGTCTCTGTGACTATTTGAGAGTTGCATTGCGATATCCCCGGCGTGTGTAATATCTAATGGTCTCTCTCTGTGTGTGTTAAAATAGGACCTGCTGAAGCACACCCCTAAGGACCACCCAGACTTCCCCCTACTGCAGGATGCTCTGAGGATCTCCCAGAACTTCCTGTCCTCCATCAACGAAGAGATCGACCCCCGCAGGACCGCCATCACCACGCCTAAAGGAGAGGTGGGGTCTCACACACACACACACACCGTTGTGACAGACTACCTAATGCTTTTCAGCAATTCATGTTGTAACCTTGGGGAAGTGTGTCAATGTATTTGTGAATTGTGTTTTGGGGTCAGAAAGAAACCGACAGTGTCTCTACTCCTCCTGCCCTCATCCTCAATCTCTTCATTACCAGCCGCCTCTATCTATCTATCTCTGTCTCTCTCCCAGCATGCATTGTAGGGTTGTTTGATGTTTCCCTCTTTCTAACACTACCTTTGTTTTGTTCTGTCATTTTTTTTTCTGCTTTTCTCCTCTTAATGCTCCTCTGAGTTTATGCTTTTTATATTCTCTGCCTGCGAAGTCCTTCCTCTCTCCCATCCTTTTTCCCCCTCTTTCGCTCTCTCCCCCTCTCCTCCTTTCTCTCTCCATCTCTAAACCCTCTCCTTTCTGCTTTCCTCCCTCCACCCCTCTCTTTCTATCCCTCTCTCCTCCCATCTCTTCCTCGCTCTCCCTCTATCCTTCTCTCTATATCCCTATTCCATTCAGTCAGCTTAGTTTTTAGCCTCCCAGTAAGTTCTCCATTCATTGTCTGTCTGCTACCAGAAATGAAAAACTGTCTCTGCTGTCTTTGGCTCACACTTTTCCGATTACTCCAGTTCTGGTTTAGCTCGGCCTTGTTTTAGGTTTCCCTAAAAGAGATGGACAGATGCAGAGAGGGAAAGGGGGCAGTGTTTTGAGTTCTTAGTGGCTTATTTAGCTGATGATTGACACAACTGTCATGGAGAATGTAGACAGCAAGAAAATATAGACAACAAGTGATGTTCTTTCATATTGCTGAACTCTGACCTATACCTCCAACAGTACATCCTGTCTATTTAACTGTGTGTGATAGGCAGTATCCCTCAGACTAGGCCCAGGGCTCAGAACAGGAAGTGAATGTTTACAGTTAGGTCAGCTGCCCCGTGCAGTGCGTGCCACAGGAAGTGATGTCATGGAGTTTCTCTCCCTGGTAGGCTCGTCAGCTGGTGAAGGATGGTTTCCTGGTGGAGATGTCAGAGGGTTCCAGGAAACTGCGTCATGTCTTCCTCTTTACAGACCTGCTGCTCTGTGCCAAAATGAAGAAGACCTCTGCAGGGTAGGTCAACACATACTCATGCACATTCAGGCATAAACATACCCACTGTGCTATTCACTGTGCATATTACATAATACACTCTTAAGTGGTCTCCAGTGTGAATTGATGAGTGTTTTCATTCTGTTCTGTTGATGGGTGGGTGGGTGAGCAGAGTGGCTGGTTGAGGCCATAGCCCATCAGTGCAGGCCAGTGTGATTTGATGAGTGTTTTCATTCTGTTGATGGGTGGGTGAGCAGAGCGGCTGGTTGAGGCCATAGCCCATCAGTGCAGGCCAGTGTGAGTTGATGAGTGTTTTCATTCTGTTGATGTGTGGGTGAGCAGAGCGGCTGGGTGAGGCCATAGCCCATCAGTGCAGGTCAGTGTGAGTTGATGAGTGTTTTCATTCTGTTGATGTGTGGGTGAGCAGAGCGGCTGGGTGAGGCCATAGCCCATCAGTGCAGGTCAGTGTGAGTTGATGAGTGTTTTCATTCTGTTCTGTTGATGGGTGGGTGGGTGAGCAGAGCGGCTGGGTGAGGCCATAGCCCATCAGTGCAGGTCAGTGTGTGTGACTGGAGAGATAATAAGTCGTACATATTAACACTAAGACTCTTCTCCTCCGCCTCACTGTGAGAGAATAAACTCCCCATAACAAGGTCTCCCTTCATCCCTTTAGCCCTTTCTCTCCAGTGAAGCTACTACAGGTCCATTTGATAGGCGAGAGAGAGAAAGCAAGAGATACATATTTAGTGATACAGGGCACATTCTCCAATAGGCTCTCCTTCAGACTGAAAGCTTATCCTGTATTCCTACAGAATTCTAATAGGGTTGATCAGGTTTTATGGGGTCCTGTCAGCTCTGCTGTGGCAGTGAATGAAGTATGACAACAGTGTATCAGTGTATGAAGTATGACAACAGTGTATGAAGTATGACAACAGTGTATCAGTGTATGAAATATGACAACAGTGTATGAAGTATGACAACAGTGTATGAAGTATGACAACAGTGTATGAAGTATGACAACAGTGTATGAAGTATGACAACAGTGTATGAAGTATGACAACAGTGTATGAAGTATGACAACAGTGTATGAAGTATGACAACAGTGTATCAGTGTATGAAGTATGACAACAGTGTATCAGTGTATGAAATATGACAACAGTGTATGAAGTATGACAACAGTGTATCAGTGTATGAAATATGACAACAGTGTATGAAGTATGACAACAGTGTATCAGTGTATGAAATATGACAACAGTGTATGAAGTATGACAACAGTGTATGAAGTATGACAACAGTATATCAGTGTATGAAATATGACAACGGTGTATCAGGATGAATAACAGCCCTGCTCTGAAGGGATTATCTCTCACTGCGATTATAAATTGATGGGAATGACAGCATACACGTCCATAGAGGAAGTGTTTAATTTACAGGATTGCCTACCATGGCCCAAAATGTAATTTTCCTGTCGGCACGGTAAACATTGTTTGCTAGGTTAGGGTTGATTATGATTGACAGTTGTTGCTTCCTGCTACCTAACCGTGTGAAGGACATACAGGCAACTGGCATTGTCAAGGTTACTACCATTCTGTAAATCAATCTGTTGTCTGTAGCTTTAGCTTTTTGTCTCCGTGTCCCTACTTGGCAACTTATTCCCTGTATAGTGCACTAATTTTGACCAGAGCCTTATGGGCCCTGGTCAAAAGTAGTGTGCAACATATCGAATAGGGTAGCATTTGGGACTCAGCCTATGTGTCCTCTGGTCTGGACTTTAACACCACAGGATTAGGCCAGCAGCCAGATAAAAATCATCTCTACCTCAGTCTGTAATAGAGACAGTGTTTATTCACATCAGCCTAAACACTGCTGGGGGATTTAAACAGTGCATCAATACAGATACATATCTTAGAGGACAACAATACAACACCAAGGACTACACTGAGACAAAGTGGGTTAGGGTTCCCACTGCTGGGGGATCAATACAGATACATATCTTAGAGGACAACAATACAACACCAAGGACTACACTGAGACAAAGTGGGTTAGGGTTCCCACTGCTGGGGGATCAATACAGATACATATCTTAGAGGACAACAATACAACACCAAGGACTACACTGAGACAAAGTGGGTTAGGGTTCGCACTGCTGGGGGATCAATACAGATACATATCTTAGAGGACAACAATACAACATCAAGGACTACACTGAGACAAAGTGGGTTAGGGTTCCCACTGCTGGGGGATCAATACAGATACATATCTTAGAGGACAACAATACAACATCAAGGACTACACTGAGACAAAGTGGGTTAGGGTTCCCACTGCTGGGGGATCAATACAGATACATATCTTAGAGGACAACAATACAACATCAAGGACTACACTGAGACAAAGTGGGTTAGGGTTCCCACTGCTGGGGGATCAATACAGATACATGTCTTAGAGGACAACAATACAACACCAAGGACTACACTGAGACAAAGTGGGTTAGGGATCCCACTGCTGGGGGATCAATACAGATACATATCTTAGAGGACAACAATACAACACCACGGACTACACTGAGACAAAGTGGGTTAGGGTTCCCACTGCTGGGGGATCAATACAGATACATATCTTAGAGGACAACAATACAACACCACGGACTACACTGAGACAAAGTGGGTTAGGGTTCCCACTGCTGGGGGATCAATACAGATACATATCTTAGAGGACAACAATACAACACCAAGGACTACACTGAGACAAAGTGGGTTAGGGTTCCCACTGCTGGGGGATCAATACAGATACATATCTTAGAGGACAACGATACAACACCAAGGACTACACTGAGACAAAGTGGGTTAGGGATCCCACTGCTGGGTGATCAATACAGATACATATCTTAGAGGACAACAATACAACACCAAGGACTACACTGAGACAGTGGGTTAGGGTTCCCACTGCTGGGGGATCAATACAGATACATATCTTAGAGGACAACAATACAACACCAAGGACTACACTGAGACAAAGTGGGTTAGGGTTCCCACTGCTGGGGGATCAATACAGATACATATCTTAGAGGACAACAATACAACACCAAGGACTACACTGAGACAAAGTGGGTTAGGGATCCCACTGCTGGGGGATCAATACAGATACATATCTTAGAGGACAACAATACAACACCAAGGACTACACTGAGACAAAGTGGGTTAGGGTTCCCACTGCTGGGGGATCAATACAGATACATATCTTAGAGGACAACAATACAACACCAAGGACTACACTAAGACAAAGTGGGTTAGGGTTCCCACTGCTGGGGGATCAATACAGATACATATCTTAGAGGACAACAATACAACACCAAGGACTACACTAAGACAAAGTGGGTTAGGGTTCCCACTGCTGGGGGATCAATACAGATACATATCTTAGAGGACAACAATACAACACCAATGACTACACTGAGACAAAGTGGGTTAGGGTTCCCACTGCTGGGGGATCAATACAGATACATATCTTAGAGGACAACAATACAACACCAAGGACTACACTAAGACAAAGTGGGTTAGGGTTCCCACTGCTGGGGGATCAATACAGATACATATCTTAGAGGACACCAATACAACACCAAGGACTACACTAAGACAAAGTGGGTTAGGGTTCCCACTGCTGGGGGATCAATACAGATACATATCTTAGAGGACAACAATACAACACCAAGGACTACACTGAGACAAAGTGGGTTAGGGTTCCCACTGCTGGGGGATCAATACAGATACATATCTTAGAGGACAACAATACAACATCAAGGACTACACTGAGACAAAGTGGGTTAGGGTTCCCACTGCTGGGGGATCAATACAGATACATATCTTAGAGGACAACAATACAACACCAAGGACTACACTGAGACAAAGTGGGTTAGGGTTCCCACTGCTGGGGGATCAATACAGATACATATCTTAGAGGACAACAATACAACACCAAGGACTACACTGAGACAAAGTGGGTTAGGGTTCCCACTGCTGGGGGATCAATACAGATACATATCTTAGAGGACAACAATACAACACCAAGGACTACACTGTGACAAAGTGGGTTAGGGTTCCCACTGCTGGGGGATCAATACAGATACATATCTTAGAGGACAACAATACAACACCAAGGACTACACTAAGACAAAGGGTCTCATAAGAAATGGAGGGATGTGTGCAGGTGAATGAGGGGGTGGGAGTGATGGTACATATTGGGATGAAGAGACAAAACAAGAGAGAGGTATTTGCGATCTACATCCTTATATAGTTCAATACAGCCAAAACACTTCACTCTATTTTCTTAAAACTGCATGGTTGGTTAAGGGCTTGTAAGTGAGCATTTCGCGGTAAGGTCTACCTGTTGTATTCGGCGCATGTGACAAATAAATTTAGATTTGAACACTCAAGTTATTTAACTAACCAAATAAAAAGACAAATCTAAAAAGAGAAGTCTTGCTATTTGTTTGTTGTGCTGTAATTTACTTCAGGGTTAGAACAGGCCATGGTATTTAGTTTTGTTGTCATATTTCCCATCCCATCATTTTTGATGAGGTTTGCACCAATTGGAGGCTTAATGTATTCCTGTGTTAATGAGTGTACGATCCTGCCTTCAGGAATGATGATGGTAATGAAAGCTCGTTAAAGGGAATACAAATACTCCCAGCACCATTACATCTCTAACACTATTAAAGCCAATTTATGATTCATCCAAAAATATGGTCCGAGGCACCGGATGGATGGTGTGCCGCAATTGCACAGCCTCCGGAGGCATGCATATAATGACAGTATTTCCTCATTGTCTTTGTCCCTCCAGGCTCCTCTAAAATATATTAATGGTATTGAGTTCGCTCCACCTCTGTCTCTTTGTTGCTCTCTTTGTCTCTCCACTCTCTTTGTCTCTCGCTCTCTTTGTCTCGCGCTCTCTTTGTCTCGCTCGCTCTCTCTCTTTGTCTCTCTCTCTCTTTGTCTCTCTGTCTCTCTGTCTCTTTGTCTCTCTGTCTCTGTCTCTCTCTCTCTTTGTCTCGCTCTCTCTCGCTCTCTCTCTTTGTCTCGCTCTCTCTCTCTCTCGCTCTCTCTCTCTTTGTCTCGCCCTCTCTTTTGTCTCGCTCTCTCTCTCTTTGTCTCGCTCTCTCTCACTCTTTCTCTCACTCTCTCACTCTTTGTCTCTCTTTGTCTCTCTCTCACTCTCTAGGAGACAACAGCAGTATGAGTGTAAGTGGTACATCCCCCTGGCAGACCTGACCTTCCAGTTGCTGGATGACTCAGATGTCTGCCCCCACATCCAGGTGCTGCCTGAACATGAGATAGAGGAAATAAAGATCAAGATCTCAGTCATCAAGAGTGACATCCAGAAGGAGAAGGTGATTATTATGTTTGTTTGTTTTTGTTCGTTTGTTAATTTTTTTGTTTCTTTCTATTTAGCCAGGTAAGTCTTTAAGAAGATACTTATTTAAACTAAACCTAATATTTCTTCATTGATCCAAAATTAATCCAAAATGGCGGTGATGCGGCCCTTCCTCTGCCTCCCACTGTGTCAGGTCATGGTCAGGGCTCCAGTCTTTTAAGACCAGACCCCCTATTCTAGTAGGACACTGTGGATGAACAGTCTCCTGCCCAGCCCGGGCCCCCAGGTCTGCGCTGGGTTCCCTGGGTGTGTCCATCCCAGGAGCCCTAGGGTCTGTGTTTCTTACTTTTTCCATTAGAACCTGCCTGCCTGGCTGTGTGATTAAGGCTGGGTTCCTCTGGCCTCATCACACTACTGTTATAGTATTGGAGAAGTTCCCCTCACTGTTTCCCTTAGAGAGGTCGGCCGGGGACTAGAGATCTTTGTGTCTGAGCCACACCCACAAAAAGAGAAAGCTCATCTGGACAGAGTCAGCACTTTACTGTATGTACAGTGCGTTCGGAGATAATTCAGAATTTTTCCACATTTTGTTACGTTACAGCCTTATTCTAAAATGGATTAAACATTTTGGACACAATACCCCATAATGACAAAGCTAAAACAGGTTATATTATTTAAATTAAATAAATACCTTATTTACATAAGTATTCAGACCCTTTGTTATGAGACTCGAATTTGAGCTCAGGTGCATCCCGTTTCCATTGATCAACCTTTAGATGTTTCTACAACTTGATTGGAGTCCACCTGTGGTAAATTCAATTGATTGGACATGATTTGGAAAAGCACACACCTGTTTATATAAGGTCCCACAGTTGACAGTGCATGTCAGAGCAAAAACCAACCCATGAGGTCAAAGGAATTGTCCTTAGAGCTTCGAGACAGGATTGTGTCGAGGAACAAATCTGGGGAAGGGTACCAAAACATTACTGCAGCATTGAAGGGCCCCAAGAACAAAAAGGCCTCCATCATTCTTAAATGGAAGAAGTTTGGAACCACCAAGACTCTTCCTAGAGCTGGCCACACAACCAAACTGAGCTATCGGGGTAGAAGGTCATTGGCCAGAGAGGTGACCAAGAACCGGATGGTTACTCTGACAGATCTCCAAAGTTTCTCTGTGGAGAAGGGAGAACCTTCCAGAAGGACAGCTATCTCTGCAGCACTCCACCAATCAGGCCTTTATGGTATTGTGGCCAGACGGTAACCATTCCTCAGTAAAAGGCACATGACAGCCCGCTTGGATTTTGCCAAAAGGCACCTAAATGACTCAGACATGAAACAAGGTTCTCTGGTCTGATGAAACCAAGATTGAACTCCTTGGCCTGAATGCCAAGCGTCAAGTCTGGAGGAAACCTGGCAACAGCCCTACGGAGAATCATGGTGGTGGCAGAATCATGCTGTGAGGGATGTTTTTCAGGAGGAGGGACTGGGAGACTCGTCAGGATCGAGCAAAAGATGAACGGTGAAATATGAAAGTACAGACATCCTTGATGAAAACCTGCTCCAGAGCTCAGGACCACAGACTGGGGTGAAAATTCAACTTCCAACAGGACAACAACCCTAAGCACACAGCCAAGACAAAGCAGTAGTCTCTGAATGTACTTGAGTGGCCCAGCCAGAGACTGGACTTGAACCCGATTGATCATCTCTGGAGAGACCTGAAAAAAGTTGTACAGTGATGCTCCCCATTCAACCTGACAGAGCTTGAGAGGATCTGCAGAGAAGAAGGGGAGAAACTCCCCAAATAGAGGTGTGCCAAGCTTGTAGCGTCATACCCAAGAAGACTTGAGGCTGTAATCACTGCCAAATATGGGTGTGTTGACCGCAATAAAGGCACTGGATTATGAACTGTATTGTTTGCTAAATGGACAAATTAAGTAGGCAGTGGCATGGTGCATATAGTCATAGAAGCACAGTGACATATGCCTCAATACAGTCATATCTGTGGCTTATTGGAGGTGTGACTATCAGTTAGTTATTTTTGGCATACCATCGCCATGAGAGTGAATGTCATTTCAGTTAATCTGAATGTCATTCCAGTGCACTGCTTGCTATATTCTACCTGGTGGTGTTTTCATGTTTAGGTCAAAAAAATAATGCCCTGTTTGTTTGTGTGTGTGTAGAAAGCGCTGAAGGGCCAGAGTCGTAATGTGGAGCGTCTGAGGAAGAAGATGAATGAGCAGGAGTCCTGGCTGCTGTTACACTCTCCCACCATCCCCTTCCGCATCCACAACAAACACGGCAAGGTAAACTACTGCTGCCTAAACACTGGCCCTGGATCAGATCTATTTTGAGCAATTTGGCTTTTTGAGGTCGTTTTGGTTAGATTATCTAAAAAAATTATGTTTTGTTTCGAGGGCTTTCAAAAGGGCCGACAGTTGCCCATCCCTGACTTACAGCATGTATTTTCAGGTAGAGATAGCTCGCGAAGCAACTGATCTCTGTCTCTGTGGCTACCCAGACCGGACAAGAAGGTGTGCAATGGATTATGGGCATTGTAGTTCATTACCATGTTTTCTGAGCTAAAGTATGTCGAATATTGGCCTGTTGGAAACTTTAGGTTACGTTATGTAACCCCGGTCCTCTGAAAGAGTGCGTCTCACTATGGGACACACCCTCTTTTGCAAGTCATTGGTTGAAGCCTTATTCAATCATGCCTAACAGGCCAAACAGAGCTTTATTGGTGTATGGCATGCACATCTATATAACACCCTGCACTACTCTGGTTTCCTCATTCTAAGAACTACCTCTTACACAAGTCTGGTGAGATGTATTTTACAGAGAATCAGGGTTACATACTGTCACATCAAAGTTCTCTTTCACTCGACTCGGTTCGACATTTCACTATGGGACACTTGCAAAACGCCCTGATTGCCAATAGCTTGTTTCCTGAGAAGCCTGTTGTGGTACATGGTAATCTACCTGATCCAGCCTACTCAGCTCCAGGGTGCGCTGGGGAGGGTGCAGTAGCATCCAGGAGATAGAACCTCACAAAGGAGTGAGGGGAAGCTAATCTAGCCATCGTACAATAAGACGGAGATGTCTCTGTACAGTGCCCGTGACATGGCAATTCCTCTAGTGCAGGTAGTCCCAAACTGGGGCACTACCGTCGGGGTTAATCCAATAAAAATGTGATTCACATTTCTTCACGTTTTCTAACAGTCCATTTATATTTTCCAACGGGGCTATACATTTGGGTGAGGTTTTTTCTCGCCTGAGTATCCTCGTTTCACTGCCACAAAATCTAATTAAACCATTTAGTGTTCAGTGAAATAACAACACAATGTCAAATACAGGTACTGTAGCCTAGTCAAATAATGAACATCCAATCACATTAACCGTTACTCTCTTGCGGGAAACCTTCACTCTTGCGCAGACATTTAGAAATGAAACATGACAATTTGAAAAATAATCCATGGGAGTTTTTTGAGCGGGAATTAAGACGACTTTTGAGTAGTAAGACATATATAAAAGCAACAGATACCATTAATAAGAAGGGGCTAGAAGCATCTTATATGGTGAGCTACCAGGTGTTTAGGACAGGCATGCCCCATACTTTAGTGGACGACTTAATAAAAAGGCCCAAAGAACTGTACAGACAATTACTTCATCAAACAACACTGTTTCACGACACATCAGTGACATGGCAGGAGATGTTTTGAAACAATTATTGCTTCGCATACAAGCTAGTGAATTCTATGCATTACATCTAGATGAGTCAACATGCCTGGCACAGCTCCTGGTACATGTCCGTTACGTGTATGGGGGGGTCAATTATTAAGGAAGACATCCTATTCTGCAAACCACTGGAAACCAAGACAACAAGAGATTATCTTTTTAAAGTACTGGACAGCTTTGTGACATCAAATGGACTTTGGTGGTCAGGATGTGTTGGTATCTGTACTGATGGCGCAAAAGCCATGACAGGGAGACATAGTGGAGTGGTAGTGCGCGTGCAAGCACTACCACACTGCAGCATCCACGAGAGGAATGCCTGACAGCTTGAAAGATGTTTTGAACACTGCAGTGAATAGTTAACTTTGTTAAGGCAAGACCCCTGAACTCTCATGTATTTTCTGCACTATGCAATGATATGGGCAGCGACCATGTAATGCCTTTACAACATACAGAAGTGTGCTGGTTATCAAGGGGCAAAGTATTGACACGTTTGTTTTAATAGAGAGACGAGCTTAAAACGTTTTCTTTACTGACCATAATTTTCCACCTGTCTGACCGTTTGCATGATGACGAGTTTCTCACACGACTGGCCTGTCTGGGTGATGTTCTTTTCTCGCCTGAATGATCTGAATCTAGGATTACAGGGACTCTCCTCAACTACATTCAATGTGCGGGACAAAACTGAGCCTATGATTAAGAAGTTGGAGCTCTTCTCTGTCTGCATTAACAAGGACAACACACAGGTCTTTCCATCATTGTATCATTTGTTGTGTGCAAATGAACTCAAGCTTACGGACAATGTCAAATGTGATATAGAGAAGCACCTGAGTGGGTTGGGTGCGCAATCGAGCAGATACTTTGCCTGAACTGGACGACACAAACGACTGGATTCGTTATCCCTTTCATGCCCTGCCTCCAGTCCACAAGAGAGCCTCATCAAAATTGCAACAAGTTGTTCTGTGAAAATTTTATTTAATGAGAAACCACTGCCAGATTTCGGGATTGGGCTGAGCTCAGAGTACCCTGCTTTGGCAAAACGAGCTGTTAAGACACTGATTCCCTTTGCAATCACGTACCTATGTGAGAATGTATTCTCAGCCCTCACTAGCATGAAAATGATATACAGGCACAGACTGTGTGTGGAAAATGATTTGACTGAGACTCTCTCCAATACAACCCAAAATTGTAGAGTTATGTGCATCTTTTCAAGCACACCCTTCTCATTAACCTGTGGTGAGTTATTCAAGTTATTCAATTTTCAATGAACAAATACAGTTTTATATGTAAGATGGCTAAATAAAGGGCTAAATAAAATAAATTATTATTATTTGTGCCCTGGTCCCATAAGAGCTCTTTGTCACTTCCCACGAGTCGGGTTGGGACAAAAACTCTCCAATTCTTATGTTTAATAAATGTATTGTATAGTGTGGCAGGCTTACAATGATGGCAAAAAAACTACATTTGAGAGTGCGCTGACCCTGGTGCTAGAGGGGGTACGCAGCTGAACCTGGTGCTAGAGGGGGTACACAGCTGACTCTGGTGCTAGAGGGGGTACACAGCTGACCCTGGTGCTAGAGGGAGTACGCAGCTGACCCTGGTGCTAGAGGGGGTACACAGCTGACCCTGGTGCTAGAGGGGGCACGCAGCTGACCCTGGTGCTAGAGGGGGTACGCAGCTGACCCTGGTGCTAGAGGGGGTACGCAGCTGACCCTGGTGCTAGAGGGGGTACGCAGCTGACCCTGGTGCTAGAGGGGGTACGCAGCTGACCCTGGTGCTAGAGGGGGTACGCAGCTGACCCTGGTGCTAGAGGGGGTACGCAGCTGACCCTGGTGCTAGAGGGGTACGCAGCTGACCCTGGTGCTAGGGGGTACGCAGCTGACCCTGGTGCTAGGGGGGTACGCAGCTGACCCTGGTGCTAGGGGGTACGCAGCTGACCCTGGTGCTAGAGGGGGTACGCAGCTGACCCTGGTGCTAGAGGGGGTACACAGCTGACCCTGGTGCTAGAGGGGGTACACAGCTGACCCTGGTGCTAGAGGGGGTACGCAGCTGACCCTGGTGCTAGAGGGGGTACGCAGCTGACCCTGGTGCTAGAGGGGGTACGCAGCTGACCCTGGTGCTAGAGGGGGTACGCAGCTGACCCTGGTGCTAGAGGGGGTACGCAGCTGACCCTGGTGCTAGAGGGGGTACGCAGCTGACCCTGGTGCTAGAGGGGGTACGCAGCTGACCCTGGTGCTAGAGGGGGTACGCAGCTGACCCTGGTGCTAGAGGGGTACGCAGCTGACCCTGGTGCTAGAGGGGGTACGCAGCTGACCCTGGTGCTAGAGGGGGTACGCAGCTGACCCTGGTGCTAGAGGGGGTACACAACTGACCCTGGTGCTAGAGGGGGTACACAGCTGACCCTGGTGCTAGAGGGGGTACGCAGCTGGCCCTGGTGCTAGAGGGGGTACGCAGCTGACCCTGGTGCTAGAGGGGGTACGCAGCTGACCCTGGTGCTAGAGGGGGTACACAGCTGACCCTGATGCTAGAGGGGGTACACAGCTGACCCTGGTGCTAGAGGGGGTACACAGCTGACCCTGGTGCTAGAGGGGGTATGCAGCTGGAGGTTGAATGTTGGAAGGGGTACGGGACTGTAAAAGTTTGGGAACCACTGTTGTAGTGGAAAGTGCATGGGCACCGAGGGGAGACAGCAATCCTCGACAACTGGACGGCTTTGTCCAAACATTGGAAGAGCCACATTGATAAACGCCGACGTGGAAATAAGCATCCTTGAGGTCTACTGTGGTGAACAAGACTCAATGATGGTTGTTGAGTTGCCAAATCCAGGATGGGGCATTTATGATCACTCTGTTTGATGTACAGTTACAAGAGGACATGGCGTTATACCCTGGGTTGTTCTGAACAGAATGAGCCTTTGTTTGTTTATTGTGAAGGAAATTTGCTGCTGCACAAGCACCTGAATGCAATCATGACTCCTTTCTATGTTCACCAAAATGATGATCTGTTTCCCTGAAATGCATGGGGAAAGCCTAACACTGTGATATTGTATTTTATAACTTAGCTAATAATGTTGGCAATCGAACAAACTTTCAGATCATGCCCACCTGACCCAGATTGCGATTTATAGTGGACCATTGTCCGGGAATGGTCTTATCATGTTACTGAGTGTATCCAGAGTATTTCCGTTATCAACAAAATGTGGGGTAAATGCACATAAAATCAACAGTGTAATGTTTGGATTCAGTCTTGCGTCTAATATTTTTCCCATCATCTCCAAACTGTTCCCTTTCAACTGGTACCATGGTTATGCATTTGTTTTTCATATTTCTTCTGTAAGAAACATTTACATTTAGCCCTATCCATGTAAGCCAGTTCCCATGAGTGTAAAGGGTTGATGCTTATGTTTGGGGTTGGATAATCTGCCTCTACTAAATTAGAGGTCGACCGGTTAATCAGAATGGCTGATTATTAGGGCCGATTTCAAGTTTTCATAACAATCGGTAATCAGCATTTTTGGACACCAATCATGTCCGATTACATTACACTCCACGAGGAGACTGCGTGGCAGGCGGACTACCTGTTATGCGAGTGCAGCAAGGAGCCACGGTAAGGTGCTAGTTAGCATTAAACTTATCTTATAAAAAACAATCAATCTTCACATAATCACTAGTTAACTACACATGGATGATGATATTACCAGTTGATCTAGCTTGCATATAATCAATGCGGTGCCTGTTAATTTATCATCAAATTACAGCCTACTTCGCCAAATGGGTGATGATTTAACTTGCGCATTCGTGAACAAAGCACTGTCGTTGCAGCAATGTGTACCTAACCATAAACATCAACGCGTTTCTTAAAATCAATACACAAGTAAAACATTTTAAACCTGCATATTTAGTTAATATTGCCTGCTAACATGAATTTCTTTTAACTAGGGAAATTGTGTCACTTCTCTTGTGTTCTGTGCAACAGAGTCAGTGTATATTGAAGACTCATGTTAAAAGGAACCACCAGCTTTCATATGTTCTCGTGTTCTGAGCAAGGAACTTAAACGTTAGCTTTTTTACATGGCACATATTGCATTTTTACCTTCTTCAACACTGTTTTTGCGTTATTTAAACCAAATTGAACATGTTTCATTATTTATTTGAGACTAAATTGATCTTATTTATGTAATTATATTTAGTTAAAATAAAAGTGTTCATTCAGTATTGTTGTAATTGTCTTCATTTCAAATATATGTATTAAAATTAGCCGATTAATGGGAATCTGCTTTTTTTGGTCCTCCAATAATGGGTATCGGCGTTGAAAAATCCTAATCGGTCGACTTCTCCTCTATATCTGTGCTTTGGATTAGCAGCTATGTCCATGATTGCAATATTGATGTAATGTTATTTTTCCATCACTGGAGGGAGCAGTTGTCCTATAAAATGTTATTTCCACTTTTTCCTGAAAGTTTCCCCCTGTTTTGTCCTCAGAGCTACCTGTTCCTCCTGTCTTCAGACTATGAGAGGTCAGAGTGGAGGGAGAGCATCCAAAAACTACAGAAGAAAGGTACAGGAGGAGTCTATGTACATAGACATGGAACACTGGCCACTTTAATAATGTTTACATACTGTTTTACCCACTTTATATGTACATACTGTATTCTAGTCAAGGCCATCCTGTTCAGCTATTGCTGTACATACTATTTTATCCTACGTATTCTTCAGATATACTACATATTCTATCCACATACTGTCCATAATGGCTATACATCCCATCACATATTTATACTCTGGACTCCGACATTGCTCGTCCTAATATTTCTATACTTCTTAATTCCATTATTTTACTTTGAGATTTGTTTGTATTGTTAGAGATTACTGCGCCTTTGGAGCTAAGAACATAAGCATTTCGCTACACAAGCATCTGCTAAATATGTGTATGTGACCAATACAATTTGATTTGAGAGTGAACAGACAGTGATATTGGTTTCTTACCACTGTTTTTTCAACTCTACCATGGATTCACATTGTACAACCTATAGCCTGGCTTTATGTTCAGGTTTATTGATTGTGTATTTATGTGTTTGTCTTCAGATCTGCAGACGTGTCAGTTGAGCTCTGTAGAGCTGCAGGTCCTCACCAGCTCCTGCTGCAAACTCCGAACTGTCCACAACATCCCTGTCACCAGTAATAAAGATGGTAGGACACACACACTCACATTTCCCTTTCTACTTCCTCAGATGGGATGTTTGGATTGGGGTGACATTAAAGCCACCTGGCAGCCCCACAGTGAGCTCCCAGGATGCACTGGGGGACAGGAAATGGCAGGGAGACGCTCAGCTTACACACACAGCTACAGGAGATACACACACTCACATACACAACTTCACTCACACAGACACACATTTAACAAACTAGAAACCATTCATAAAATTTGAATAAACACGACGCGCTACAAATAATACTGTTATACCACAGCACTCTTCTTTTCACATCTGATGTGTTTTCATGCTTTTCTTCTACATATCTTAGAGATGCAATAACTGTACTTTATTTGTATTTATTTGACCTTTATTTAACTAGGCAAGTCAGTTCAGAACAAATTCTTATTTACAATGATGGCCTAGGAACAGTGGGTTAACTACCTGTTCAGGGGCAGAATGACAGATTTGTACCTTTTTACCTTAATTCGATCTGGCAACCTTCCGGTTACTAGTCCAACGCTCTAACCACTAGGCTTGCCTGCCTGCCGCCCCAGGTAGCCTCTCTCAGAAGAGAAACATGTTTTCTTGCAAGGCAATGGTGTTTCCAATGTGGCTTTGCTTACACTGAATGATATGTTGTTATCTTGTTTCTGCTAGACTTCGTGTACCGAGTTGGATATCATGTAGTCTAAATCTAAATTGGCTCCAGTATTTACAAGTTACATATAGATTTTCTGAGTCAGGCCACAGTATTTTAAAACCTTGATTACAGACAGCGATACACTCTGAACAAAAATATAAATGCAACAGTTTCAATGATGTTACTGACTTACAGTCCATGTAAGGAAATCAGTCAATTGAAATACTAAATTAATTAGGCCCTAATCTATGGATTTCACATGACTGGGAAATACAGATATGCATCTGTTGGTCACAGATACCTTAAACAATAAGGTAGAGGCTTGGATCAAAAAACCAGTCCGCATCTGGTGTGAACACCATTTGCCTCATGCAGCGTGACACATCTCCTTTGCATAGATTTAATCAGGCTGTTGATTGTGGCCCGTGGAATGTTGTCCCACTCAACTTCAATGGCTGTGTGAAGTTGCTGGATATTGGCGGAAACTGGAACGTGCTGTCGTACATGTCGATCCAGAGCATCCCAAATAGGCTCAATGGGTGACATGTTTGAGTATGCAGGACATTGAAGAACTGGGACATTTTCAGCTTCCAGGAATTGTGTACAGATCCTTGCGACATTGGGCCGTGCATTATCATGCTGCAACATGGGGTGTTGACGGCAGATGAATGGCATGACAATGGCCCTGAGGATCTCATCGGTATCTCTGTGCATTCATATTGCTATCGAAAAAATGAAATTGTGTTCATTGTCTGTAGCTTATGCCTGACCATACCATAACCCCATACCATTGGGCACTCTGTTAAAAATGTTGACATCAGCAATCTGCCCGGTACAGTTGAAACCGGGATTCATCCGTGAAGTGCACACTTTTCCAGTGTGCCGGTGGCCATCGAAGGTGAACATTTACACACTGAAGTCGGTTACGAAGCCAAACTGCAGTCGGGTCAAGACCCTGGTGAGGGTGACGAGAATGCAGATGACCTTTCCTGAGACGGTTTCTGAAAATTTGTGCAAAAATGAATTCTTTGTGCAAATCTACAGTTTTATCAGCTGTCCAGGTCTCAAATGATCCTGCAGGTGAAGAATTCAAATTCTCTAAAACAGCGTTGGAAACGGCTGTTTGAGAAATGAACATTCAATTCTCTGGCAACAGCTCTGGTGGACATTCCTGCAGTCAGCATTCCAATTGCACACTCCCTCAAAACTTGAGACATCTGTGGCATTGTTGTGACAAAACTACACATTTTAGAGTGGCCTGTTGTCCCTAGCACAAGGTGCACCTGTGTAATGATCATGCTGTTTAATCAGCTTCTTGATATGCCACACCTGTCAGGTTGATGGATTATCTTGGCATAGGAGAAATGATCACTAACAGGGATGTAAACATAATTTGTGGGAAATAAGCCAACACTTTACATGTTGCATTTACAGTTTTGTTTTCCTTGTGTTGACCTGAAGTACAGCTCCTAGCTTGCACTGAGCGTTCCTGATTGCTTACATTCAGTTTGTCAAAGCAACTCCCTTTATACTGACATCAAACACGTCTGTTCTCTCCAGTTTAGAGGGGGTCTGAAATGTCATTAAGCAAAGCAAAGATTTACATTCTTTCTCCTTTATAGTCACTTTACAGCACAGTATGGCAAAGACTCCGGCTCCGGTTCATTGGCAGACCATGCTATGAAATGTAAGGAGTAGCGGAGGGGTGAAATAAAGACCAGCTGGAGGAGGAATGTGACCCCTAGTTCCCATGGCTCTTTCTGACGCAACACACAGGCCATTACAGGGACCAGGTAGAAGCAACTAACCACAGATCTAGGCTCCGATTACTATAACTCTGATCCTGACCGTATCCATTACGGGGAATAGGAATACACATTGACAGGTTATTGCTATCATCTCCTTTAGTGAGTCTTTTTGTTTTGGTTAAGATGGACAGAATAACATGTCTGAAAGTGGATGGGGGAAATGAAAGATTACAGTCTAGATCTTCTCTGCATTCTCCCTCTCTCTTGGTGGCATGACCTGTCTGTGACTGTTCACATACAGTCCACAGCACCATTCATACACGTGACATATTGTTTGTCCAGGGCTCAGTACCTCTCCAGAGCGTGACCCGGTGGGCCTGCGGGGATCTCCAAAAGGCCTGCTTCAGTTTCAGCCAATGATGTACACTGAACAAAAATATAAATGCAACGTGCAACAATTTCAAAGGTTTTACTGAGTTACAGTTCATATGAGGAAATCAGTAAATTGAAATGAATTCTGTAGTCCATAATCTATGGATTTCACATGACTGGGAGAATAGATATGCATCTGTTGGTCACAGATACGGTGCATTCTGAAAGTATTCAGACCCTTTGACTTATTCCACATTTTGTTACATTGCTGCCTTATTCTAAAATTGATTAAATTGTTCCCCCCCTCATCAACCAACACACCCCATGATGACAAAGCAAAAACAGGTTTTTAGACATTTTTGCTAATTTATTAAAAATATAACTCGGAAATATCACATCACAGGTTGGAAGGGAGCGTTGCTGCACAGCTATTATTATGTCTCTCCTGAGATGTGTGATAGGGTTCAAGTCCGGGCTCTGGCTGGGCCATTCAAGGACATTCAGGGACTTGTCCCGAAGCCACTCCTGTGTTGTCTTGGCAGTGTCCTTAGGGTTCTTGTCCTGTTGGTAGGTGAACCTTCGCCCCAGTCTGAGGTCCTGAGTGCTCTGGAGCAGGTTTTCATCATGCTTTGATCCGTTCATCTTTCCCTTAATTCTGACTAGTCTCTTAGTCCCTGCCGCTGAAAATCATCCCCACAGCATGATGCTACCACCAACATGCTTCACCGTAGGGGTGGTGGCAGGTGTCCTCCAGACATGATGCTTGGCATTCAGGCCAAAGAGTTCAATCTTGGTTTCATCAGACTAGAGAATCTTGTTTTTCATTGAGAGTCTTTAGGTGCCTTTTGGCAAACTCCAAGCTGGCTGTCATGTGCCTTTCACTGAGGAGTGGTTCCATCTGGCCACTCTATCACAAAGCCCTGATTGGTGGAGTGCTGCAGAGATGGTTGTCCTTCTGGAAAGTTCTCCCATCTCCACAGAGGAACTGAAGCTCTGTCAGAGTGACCATTGGTTCTTGGTCATCTCCCTGACCAAGGACCTTCTTCCCCGACTGCACAGTTTGGCCTGGCAGCCAGCTCTAGGAAGAGTCTTGGTGATTCCAAACTGTTTGCATTTAATTATACTGGAGGCCACTGTGTTCTTGGGGACCTTCAATGCTGCAGAAATGTTTTGGTACCCTTCCCCAGATCTGTGCCTCGACACAATCCTGTCTCGGCGCTCTACAGACAATTCCTTCGACCTCATAGCTTGGCTTTTGCTCTGACATGGGACATTATATAGACAGGTGTGTGCCTTTCCAAATCATGTCCAATCAATTGAATTTACCACAGGTGGACTCCAATCAAGATGAAGATACATCTCAATGATGTTCAAATGGAAATGGGTTGCACTTGAGCTCAATTTCGAATCGTATAGCAAAGGATTTGAATACTAATGTAAATAAGGTATTTCTGTTTTTTATTATTGGTAAATGTGCAACATTTTCTAAAAACCTGTTATAGCTTTGTCATTATGCGGTAATTTGTATAGATTGAAGGATTTTATTTTTATTTGATCCATTTTAGAATAAGGCTGTAACGTAACAAAATGTTGAAAACCTGGACAGGGTCTGAATACTTCCAGAATGCACTGTACTTGTCAAGCTTGTGACACTACAAACTTGTTGGATGCATTTGCTGTTTGTTTTGGTTGTGTCTCAGATTATTTTGTGCCCAATAGAAATGCATGGTAAATAAAGTGTTAGTTATATTTTGGAGACACTTTTATTGTAAATAAGAATATAATATTGTTTTTCAACACTTCTACATTAATGTTTCATAGACCGTTATTTTCAATGAGCTAGCTAGCAGCAGTTCCTCTCACCAGATTATGATGATTTTAAATGTAACTTCTTGTTGAAAGTTGATCTTGAAAAGGGCAACGCTAAAAAATTAGCAACAACATCCTCTTCAATAACACCTGCTGCAACCACTGCAAACTAGCCTACAACAAAAGCTTGCTAGACCCTGGGAAAACTACTGCTCACTATTGTGCAGGGACCGGTCAGCCTTCGAGAAGGCAGAAGTTTTCATGAGTTTTGGTAAAAACGGTCACACCCATTACCAGTCAATGGCACCACTCCAAAATTCTTCCCTAATGCAGTTGCACGGCAGATGCCTTCTATCTAGCTTCTGATGGCCGAGCCAATGGCTGACTTAGCTCGCTAGAGTTGTCTCTCCACAGACCACCAAAGACAAATCCTGATTGGATCTCTTTTCTCTTCAGTGTTAAACCCTTTCCTTTCTAACAAAAATATAAATTAAATCAAATCAAATTGTATTTGTCAAATGCGCCGAATACAACAGGTGTCGTAGACCTTATAGTGAAATGCTTACTTACAAGCCCTTAGCCAACGATGCAGTTTTAAGAAAAATACCTAAAAAATAAAAATTAAGAAAAAAGTAAGAGATTAGGAAAACAAATAATTAAAGAGCAGCAGGAAATAACAATTGTGGGGCTATATACAGGGGGTACTGGTACAGAGTCTATGTGTCAAAGTGCGGGGGCACCGGTGCTGTTCAGGAGTCTTGGGGGTAGAAGCTGTTTAGAAGCCTCTTGGACCTAGACTTGGCGCTCTGGTACCGCTTGTCGTGCGCTTGTCTTTGACAATTTTTACGGCCTTCCTCTGACTGGTATAGAGGTCCTGGATGGAAGGAAGCTTGGCCCTGGTGATGTACTGGGCCGTATGCACTAACCTCTAGTGCCTTGCGGTCAGAGGCTGAGCAGTTGCCATACCAGGCAGTGATGCAACCCGTCAGGATGCTCTCGATGGTGCAGCTGTAAAATCTTTTGAGTATCTGAGGACCCATGCCAAATCTTTTCAGTCTCCTGAGGGGGAATAGGTTTTGTCGTGCCCTCTTCATGACTGTCTTGGTATCCTTGGACCATGATAGTTTGTTGTTGATGTGGACGCCAAGGAGCTTGAAGCTCTCAACCTGCTCCACTACAACCCCGTCGATGAGAACGGGGGCGTGCTCGTTCCTCTTTTTCCTCTAGTCCACAATCATCTCCTTTGTCTTGATCATGTTGAGGGAGAGGTTGTTGTCCTGGCATCACATGGTCAGGTCTCTGACCTCCTCCCTATAGGTTGTCTCATCATTGTCAGTGATCAGGCCTACCACTGTTGTGTCATCAGCAAACTTAATGATGGTGTTGGGAGTTGTGCCTGGCTGTGCAGTCATGAGTGAACACGGAGTACAGGAGGGGACTGAGCACGAATCCCTGAGGGGCCCCGTGCTGCGGATTTGTTGTTTCCCACCCTTACCACCTGGGAGCGACCCGTCAGGAGGTCTAGGATCCAGTTGCAGAGGGAGGGGTTTTGTCCCAGGGTCCTTAGTGATGAGTTTTGAGGGCACTATGGTGTTGAACACTGAGCTGTAGTCAATGAATAGCATTCTCACATAGGTGTCCCTTTTGTCCAGGTGGGAAAGAGTAGTGTGGAGTGCAATAGAGATGGCATCATCTGTGGATCTGTTTGGGCGGTATGCAAATTGGAGTTGGTCTTGGATTTCTGTGATAAGGGTGTTGATGTGAGCCATGACCAGCCTTTCAAAGCATTTCATGGCTACAGACGTGAGTGCTACGGGTCGGTAGTAATTTAGGCAGGGTACCTTAGTGTTCTTGGGCACAGGGACTATGGTGGTCTGCTTGAAACATGTTGGTATTACAGACTGACAGGGAAAGGTTAAAAATGTCAGTGAAGACAATTTCCGGATGGTCAGCGCATGCTCAGAGTACACGTCCTGGTAATCCGTCTGCCCCAGTGCCTTGTGAATATTGACCTGTTTTTAAGGTCTTCCTCACATCGGCTGCGGAGAGCTTAATCACACGGTCATCTGGATAGTTGATGCTCTCATGCATGTTTCAGTGTTACTTGCCTCGAAGCGAGCATATAAGTTATTTAGCTCGTCTGGTAGGCTCGTGTCACTGGGCAGCTCTCGGTTGTGCTTCCCTTTGTAGTCTGTAAATAGTTTGCAAGTCCTGTCACATCAGACGAGCGTCGGAGCCGGTGTCGTATAATTCGTTCTTAATCCTGTATTGACGCTTTGCCTGTTTGGTGGTTCGTCGGAGGGCATAGCGGGATTTCTTATAAGTTTCCGGGTTAGAGTCCTGCTCCTTGAAAGCGGCAGCTCTACCCTTTAGCTCAGTGCGAATGTTGCCTGTAATCCATGGCTTCTGGTTGGGGTATGTACGTACAGTCACTGTGTGGACGACGTCCTCGATGCACTTATTGATAAAGCCAGTGACTGATGTGGAGTACTCAATGCCATCGGAAGAATCCCGGAACATATCCAGTCTGTGCTAGCAAAACAGTCTTGTAATTTAGCATCTGCTTCATTTGACCACTTTTTTATAGTCCGAATCACTGGGGCTTCCTTCTTTAATTTTTGCTTGTAAGCAGGAATCAGGATAGAGTTATTGTCAGATTTGCCAAATGGAGGGCGAGGGGGAGCTTTGTACGCGTCTCTGTGTGTGGAGTAAAGGTGGTCTAGAATTGTTTTACCTCTGGTTGCACAATAATCATGTTGATAGAAATTAGGTAAACGGATTTAAGTTTCTCTGCATTAAAGTCCCCGGCCACTAGGAATGCCGCCTCTGGATGTGTTTTCCTGTTTGTTTATGGTAGAATACAGCTCACTTAGTGCGGTTTCAGTTCCAACCTCGCTCTGTGGTGGTATGTAGACAGCTACAGAAAAAACTAATGAAAACTCTCTGGGTAAATAGTGAGGTCTGCAGCTTATCATAAGATTCTCCACCTCAGGCGATCAAAACTTTGAGACTTCCTCAGATATCGTGCACCAACTGTTGTTTACATAAATGCGTAAGCCCCCGCCCCATGTCTTACCAGAGGCTGCTGTTCTGTCTTGCCGATAGTGTATAACCCGCCAGCTCTATGTTCTTAATGTCGTCGTTCGGCCACTACTCGGTGAAGCATAAAATATTAGTTTTTGGTAGGATATACGTGCTTTCCTCTGCTCCCACACCATGGACCCTGGACAAAAGTAGTACACTATATAGGGAATAGGGTCTCATTTGACACACCCTCGAGGTAATGATAATTAGCTGTCCCAGGCCACTTACAGGTCACTGAGAATGAGTGTGACAGACAGTGACTAACTGTGTTGTTGTGCTGTTTGTTTCAGATGAGGAAACCTCAGGCCTGTATGGATTCCTCCATGTGATCGTCCACTCTGCCAAAGGCTTCAAAGAGTCAGCCAGTAAGTCTTTCTCTGTCATACTGGGCTTATACTGCATGTGTTCAGCATCTGCCCATCACCACCCGTGTGTGTATGATGATGATGATGGTTGGAGCATATCATTTACAACCTGTGTGGCATCCCAACAGAGAAGACTGAGATGACAGTGAGAAAGAGTGTAGGTGTCCCTCTGTCTGTCCCTTCATACTGGTTGTCTTCTTTCCCAAAAATACATCAAATAGACCCCCAGCACAGTGGTCACTCTCTAACATTGAACCAGGGTCAGGTATTATTTAATCTCCCTAATGGTTAAGGATTTACAGTAACGGGATATCTATTATTATTTTTTGACTAACTTTTTATTTCGTTTTGTAATTTTCAAATTCAGAAGGGGGGGTTATAGGTACAAAAACAAAGAAATGCATATGACGATAACACCGACCCATTCCACCGCCTGCGTTGTCCCGCCACACCCTGAATCAAATCAAATGTATTTATATAGCCCTTTGTACATCAGCTGATATCTCAAAGTACTGTACAGAAACCCAGCCTAAAACCCCAAACAGCATGCAATGCAGGTGTAGAAGCACGGTGGCTAGGAAAAACTCCCTAGAAAGGCCAAAACCTAGGAAGAAACCTAGAGAGGAACCAGGCTATGAGGGGTGGCCAGTCCTCTTCTGGTTGTGCCGGCTGGAGAATATAACAGAACATGGCCAAAATGTTCAAATGTTCATAAATGACCAGCATGGTAAAATAATAATAATCACAGTAGTTGTCGAGGGTGCAACAAGTCAGCACCTCAGGAGTAAATGTCAGTTGGCTTTTCATAGCTGATCATTAAGATTATCTCTACCACCCCTGCTGTCTCTAGAAAGTTGAAACTGGAGCAGCAGCATGGCCAGGTGGACTGGGGACAGCAAGGAGTCGTCATGCCAGGAGGCATGGTCCTAGGGCTCTCAGGTCCTCCGAGAGATAAAGAAAGAGAGAAAGAGAGAATTAGAGAGAGCATATTTAAATTCACACAGGATCCCGGATAAGACAGGAGAAGTACTCCAGATTTAACAAACTGACCCTAGCCCCCCGACACACAAACTACTGCAGCATAAATACTGAAGACAGAATGCCTCCCACCCCTTCCTATCCCACCCAGCAACTGAGGTTGCTTATCAGTCCCCCTCCTACCATCCATCCCCAGAGTCTCCCCCAATCCCCCTTGCCCTCCCCTTCAATGACTAGATGCCCACCCACCACCCATTCCCAGTGGGCCTGAAAGCAAAGAAAGTCTGAATATACATAATTGGTTTGTATGTGTGGGGCTTTAGCTGAGATTGTTATTTACGGAGTCAATTATATTTGTTCAGTCTTCAATTGTACCTTGATTAGCACTATTGAAATGGATGTGCCTGCCTGATTGAGGGGACACAGTGAACAGTTGGAAGTTGGGGCCAAATTTATAGTAAAACATTTCCTTGGTGTTGAGTACAATCTTAAATTGTGAACTGGGTTGGGTCGAGTCCTGAATGCTGATTGACTGACAGCCGTGGTATATCAGACCGTATACCACGGGTATGACAAAGCATTTATTTTTACTGCTCTAATTACATTTATAATAGCAATAAGGCACCTCAGGGGTTTGTGGTACATGGCCAATATACCACGGTTAAGGGCTGTATCCAGTCACTCTGCGTTGCGTTGTGCATAAGAACAGCCCTTAGCCGTGGTATACTGGACATATACCACACCCCCTCATGCCTTATTGCTTAAATGTATCATTTTTCAATATTCTCTTCCAGTTAAAGTGTGTTTCAGATTCAATTACATCTGTGGACAATACGTTTTTAATGGCTAGCTCAGAAAAGGAGCTTTCCAAAAGTTGTTTATGTATTATAGAGATCAGTATCAAGTTAAATCTGTGGTTAGGTGCTTCTGCTACCTCAAGCTATTACCGATGTGTTTCCGGGCTTCTTCTGATAAAAGGGAGAGATATGGGGAGAGAGTGAGAGAAATAGAGATGATGAAGAGGTGGAGAGAGCGAGAGAGACCAAGAGAGAGAGGGGTAGAGTGAGAGAGAATGAATTAGGGGGGGCTGGAGGTAGAGTGGTAGAGAGCGCACCACAGGGCCAGTCCCTGAGGAGCAGCTCTGGACCACAGTCACATTCCTGTGGCTGCTTTGATGCTAGGGGCTGTCAAAGACACAGCTACTCCATAAAGAAAGTTGACGGGAACAGAGTGGCCCCTACACAGCCACAGTCGGACCCTCAAGGGACACACACACATGGACTGTGAAGGCCAGGAGAAGCATTTTGTCTGTCTATCTACACACCCTCTCCCTGCCCGGTGCGTGTGTGTGATAGCTTTAGTATGAGTGATCAGGGTGATATGATGTCAGTGAGCTCTAGAGTGGCTCAGATATGTCTCTACCAGACAGCTGCCACTCCACTGAACACGCTCTACTGCCTGTTACAGAAGAAGCACCCGTTCAAATATCACCCAAAGAGGAAAAAAACAACCAACCTCTGCCTCAGTTTTACCATTACAGCCTGGACTGTACTTTATGAAAGCTTCAGAAATAGATTTTCTTGTGTAATGGATTGGAGAAAAAGGGGAAAGCTGTCTCCACTGAAAGCCTGTTTGAATCTCTCCAGAGCAGAGAGGGACGTGGAAGTGGTTTGGTTTTACTTTTCCCTCTGTTTTCTCAGTAGACCAAACAATTATCATGCCCTTCTGATATGCGGGAGAGGAAGGAGTATTGATACCATGGCATTGTTCTGGTAGAGCCTGTCCTCTAATGTAAGATATGCTGTTTTAGTCTAAACACCCCTCCATGGGTAGTGTCTCCTATGTCTCCTATGTCTATGTATCAGATAGTAGCTAGTAACATCACCTACAGTGGGTCCGCAATTATTGGATCCCTTGAAAAAGATAAGCAAAAAAGACAGTATAAAATAAATAATACAAGTACCTAGATATATTGTATGCACATTTTTTTTTTTTTTTTTATAATATTTTTTACTAATACAATTGCTCTCAAATAAAACTTTTTTTAAACAAGTAATAAAAAAGATGGGGGTAAAAAATGTTTTTCAATACTCCAGCACCCTCCCATTGGGAGGATGAAACATTTTAGAAAAAGGCTAAGTGTTATGAGATTGGAGAACTCATTGGGAGGGATCTTAGACCATTCATCTGTACATAATCTTTCCAGATCCAGATTTGCGCTTATAGACTGCCCACTTCAATTCAAACCACAGGTTTTCAATGAGGTTCAAGTCCAGATACTGAGGTGGCCAATGTTGATTTTGTCATCAATTAACCATTTTGACCTTAACAAGGGTCCCAGAACCACTGGAAGCAAAATAACCCCATAACCTATTTCCCTCCCTCCCTTCCTGACACCTGGTTCAGCACAAACTGACTGAGGAAATGCCCTGAAGGGAAGTGTGATGGCGGACTGAAGAAGCAATATTCATTATCTCTAAAACTGACTAAATAGTAGCACTACTGATCCATTTACTCACAAGCTGCATAATAACCCCCCAAAATGTACAAGGCTAGAGAAGTTTATTGATAAATATTATGAACGCAGTCGAGGTCAAAACATGTTGGAGTAATCAGGGAAAAAATGGAGAACCAAACTCCATGTAAGAACTACGAGATTCCTCGACAGACACCGATTTATGTTTTTCAACACCTGGTAAGAGTGGAAACCGAGCTGCTAAAATCAATGAATTGGGAGTTTTGAACTTGTCAGTAAAGAAATGAAGGAGCCTTGAAATGAGTGGTGAAAAAGCTGCAACAATGGAGAAAGAAACAAACCAGCAAAAAGGGACAGTCAATACTATTGAAACGGACATTAATTTACTTCATAAGGAGAATGTTTCTGAGAGAAGTCGTACTTACTTGTAAGTCGTACTTGTAATACAGATTAGGTCCCAGGTGACAAAATCTGATACTTACAGGTATTAAAGAAAGTTAAGGTGAAGAGCCTGAAAGCATGGTGAAAGAATTCCTCCTTAAAGCGCTACAGATCCCAGGCGATACTGTCGACGTGTACACCGTTTCAGAAAGACAGGATAGCGATACATACGAGCGCCCAATGGTTTGCCAAATTAGCTTTTTTTAAAGATTGAAATAATAGTTAATAGCCTGGACAAAAGACTCGCTGGCACAAAAATAGGAATGAATGATCAGGTCCCGAAGGAAATTGCAGACCGGCGCAAAGTTCTGTACCCACACTTCAAGGTGAATAGACTTAAAGGAAAATGTGGACCTCTTGTCGTCTACAAACTGTATATTGATAACCAACTGTTCCGAGACACCACGACTACTCCGTGGCTATTGTAAATAATAATAATAATAAGTTCCCATAGAGGAGTCAAATAATGGAACACACAATATTATCCATGGTAGGGATTGTAATACACATGTAAATACAACACTTGATAAAGAAATAAACTACAAATACACTATACCATTCACAATAGGGAATGTTGTAAAATAATTAGTACTCAACTTTCTACTTGTAGTATTTATAAATAGATAAAGCCAGCATTAGAAGAAAGGATCAATATTGAAATAATACATCTTCATTTATAAGGAACTGGAACACAAAGTTTTCAAAAGTCTGAAGTTAGGTAGGAATCAACACGTTAGGGGTAACAACATAGATAACAGAGGACATCGAAAGCACAGTATGTGGGTGTATTGTGATGGAAGATAGGGTGTATTTTTGTGTTTGGAAAAGTCTGGGGCCTCTCGAGTGGCGCAGTGGTCTAAGTGATTGAGGCGTCACTACAGACCTGGGTTCGATCCCAGGTTGTGTCACAGACAGCCGCGACCAGGAGACCCAAGAGGTGGCGCACAATTGGCCCAGCGTCGTCCTGGTTAAGGTAGGGCTTGGTCGGTTGGGATGTCCTTGTCCCATCGGCTCTAGCGACTCGCTGACACGGTCGCCAGCGTTTCCTTCGACACATTGGTGCGACTGGCTTCCGGGGTAGGCGAGCAGTGTGTCAAGAAGCAGTGCGGCTTGGCAGGGTCGTGTTTCGGAGGACACATGGCTCTCGACCTTCGCCTCTCCCGAGTCCATACAGGAGTTGCAGCGATGGGACAAGACTGTAACTACTAATTGGATATCACGAAACTGGGGAGAAAAAGGGTAAGAAGTACAACAAAAAAATAATACAAATATAGAGTGTATTCAGAAAGTATTAAGACCCCTTGACCTTTTCCACAAAATGGATTAAATACATTTTATTTTATTTAAAAAAAAATCCCCCTCATCAATCGACACACAATACCCCATAATGACAAAGCAAAAACAAGTTTTTAGAAAATTTTGCAAATGTATAGAAACACTATGGAAATATCATATTTCCGTAAGCATTCAGACCCTTTACTCAGTACTTTGTTGAAGCACCCTTGGCAGCAATTACAGCCTCGAGTCTTCTTGGGTATGACGCGACAAGTTGGCACACCTGTATTTGGTGAGTTTCTCCAATTTTTCTCTGCAGATCCTCTCAAGCTCTGTCAGGTTGGATGGGGAGCATCGCTCCACAGCTATTTCCAGGTCTCTCCAGAGATGTTCGATCGGGTTCAAGTCCGGGTTCTGGCTGGACCACTCAAGGACATGTTTTTGCTTTGTCATTATGGAGTATTGTGTGTAGATTGGTGAGGGAAATAAAGTATGTATAATGAATAATGCTGTAACGTAACATTATGTGGAAAAAGTCGAGGGGTCTGAATACTTTCCAAATGCATTGTAATGGAATTCGTGGATATATGGACGCTTAAATATTCTGACCTAAACTGCACTGTTGGTTAAGGGCTTGCAAGCATTTCACAGTAAGGTCTACACATGTTGTATGTGACAAGTAAAGTTTGATTTGATATACATGGCGGAGACTCAATTAAGCTAGTTGTCTTGACAACTACCTTATGTCATTTTCTCTGGCACCAAAAGTTCAAAAAGTGTTGATCGGGGATAAAAAGGGGTCGGGCCATCAAATAATTGGTATATACATTACTCTTACAGAATTTACACGTGAGCAAGGTTATTGAATGACATCTGGTTTTTAACCAGAACCGAAGAATGAATAACTGACTTTTTCAAACATAACATAGGTACAGCAGGTCCCCTTATTGTATGGGACACTTTTAAATGTGCCCTTAGAGGCCATGCAATTCAGTACTCATCTATAAAAGAAAAGTCATTCAAGTGAAAATAATCCATATTAATGAAGGAAATGGAGGGACTAACAGTACAGATAGATGGCAATAAAAACAGTACCATTGATGCACAGAATATATTACAGGAAAAACAAAAAGAAATGGAGGAACATATTCAAGAAAGATCCAGTGTAATTTATTACAAATAAATAAGTAAACTGGATGGAATATGGGGAAAATCTTCTATATAGAAATTCTACCAAAATTTACTGAAACTTGTTGCAAATTGAGTCACCCATGATTCATCAAACTATATTTATGAAAGAAGAAGCAAAGTACATTAAGCATATGTTTTCATTTGTCTCCTCCCCATCTCCACTAACCACAGTTAATTGTTAGGATTGTTTCCTATTAATAATGTAAAATTAACATCTGTACAGAAATACTCATGTGAAGGCCAAATTACAGAGGAGGAACTTATTGATGCACTGAAAGCCTTTAAGTCCAGGAAAACTCCAGGGCTGGTTGGCCTACCAGATTGAGGTATACCAAACCTTTTTGGTGTACTCAGAGCTGACTTCAAAAACAATTTTGATAAAGTATGTCTGGAATTTATATATAAATGCCTGGAATATTTCAATTTTGGAGAATCTCTTATATAATGGGTTAAAGTTATGTATAGTAACCCTAGCTGTAAAATAGTAAATCATGGCTACTTCTCAAAGCTTTAAACTGTCAAAAGGAGTAAAACAAGGTTGTCCATTATCAAGATATCTATTTATTATGGCCATCGAACTGTTAGCTATTAAAATCAGATCCAACAATAATATCAAGGGCCTAGAAATCCGAGACTTAAAAACAAAGGTGTCAGTGTACGCTGATTCATGTTTTCTTTTTAATCCACAATTTGGATCCACAGCCTCATAGATGATCTAGGTACTTTTTCTAACCCCTGAATTACAACTAATTAATGACTTGTACTATATGTATTGGATCACACATTTTATTTACGTGTAGTTAACCAAGGAAATGGTCTGACGGTGAGGTGGACATACTCTGTAATCATTTCCTGAAAGAAAGACATGATCTCATTACAATACATTATAATAAAAGGTTAGCAAAAATGGATAAGATCTTGCTACTGTGGAAAGGAAAATAACTGTCTATTTGTGGAAAAATCATCCTCATGAACTCTTTAGTCATATCACAGTTGACCTATTTGCCTATGGCCTTGCCTGCACCTACCAACTTGTTTTTTAAAATTATATGAGCAAAAATGATTCCATTTTACTTGGAACGGCAAGCGAGACAAAATTAAACTGGCCTATTTGAATTCAGAGGGCAGAAATGATTACTAAAGGATTGTCATTCAAAAGTTATACTTAAATTTGTGCTGGTTCTCTAGCAGATTAGTAATAATGTCTCATCCCATGTTCAAGAATGGCCTTTATTCAGATTACAGCCTCTCGTTTTCAGTTATTTGAAAATGAAATGATCTCCAAAATATTGCTATTTTGAAAGCAAGCCATAGAAAGTTGGTTTCAGTTTAATCCACCAGAAAATACAGAATAAACATTACAAAAGTATTATGGTTAAACTAAAATATAATAGTAAAGTATATATATATATATATATATATATATATATATATATATATATATATAAAAACATTTTTCTTTGTAAATGATATCATAAATAGGACTGGTGGAGTTATCCCACACATGCAGCTAACAAAAATATGGAAATGTCTGCTGTACCCAAAATTACAACCAACTAATTGCAATTTTACTGCAAACATGGAAGAGAAAAGTGGAAGGGGGGAAAAGTAAGGAACTTGTCTGTCGGCCCTGCATTGAAGACCACCATTGACTAAAGAAAATTGTGATACCAGTTTCATTAAGAACCAAAACATTGACAGCTGTGCCATATAGATTGCAAAATAGGAAAACATTGGGCAGTTTCTCCCTTTTTTCTCTGCAGATGGTTTATGAACTGAAACACAAAACGGCGCTTGATTCAAAATGTAGAATTTTTCAATGTAAATGATTATACAACATTCTTGCAACCAATAGAATGTTATATACAGTACCAGTCAAACGTTTGGTGTATTGGGATTGGTGTACTTGGCCAAAGAGCTCTATTTTCATGCCATCTAACCATAGCATCGCCTGAAGTTTGCTAAATCACATTGGCACTTGCTTTGGAACCTGTGATATGGTCGAAAGTATTATGTTGGTTGACTTGTAATAAAGTAAGTACTGGTACAAACGTGTTTGTCTGTGTATGATGCCATTTGGATGCAGTCTTATAGAGGTCTTAGTTTGTTAGGAAATCCTCTGATTCTTTAGAAAAGGGTCGTTATGGAGACTGGAGACCATCTGTCATTTAATGTTTCGTTTTATTATCGGCTTCCCTGGTCTCTGTCCTCACATTTTGTATTGCTCGGATTCTGCCTTTAGGGCATATTGTTTGTGTACAAGTCATCTGTCACCCATTTTCTCCCTTGCATAAGAGTGTGTGCCTGTGTGTTGGTATGATTGTGTGTATGTACAGTAGCCCATAGCACACTACAACATATGGCTCCTACAGTCATTACAATATGATTAAGGCACACAGTTCTGGAGTATGTACAAACATGTCCTCTTAAAATGGTTTTATCACTGTTGCCACACACCGTTTCATCCAATAGGAAGCAGAGTTCAATTTCATCTCAGGGCAACATTTCAGAAGTGGGTCAGTGGAAGATTCTAGAAGTCTACTTGTTCGCCCCAAAAATACGATACAAAAATGTGGGGAAACATTGACCTAGAATAAAGGTGGCATCTTCTACACCACTGAACATTATAGTAACACATCTATAAGATGGAGATTTGGTGGTTTCATACAGCATTATAATACACACAACACATATACAGTAAAATACCATATTGGAGTTTTGAACTAGTACTGTATAATGCTTCATGTTATCCAGCCCTCTGCTTTTCTCATTCAACTGTTTTTCCTTCACTCCTTTTATTAGTGTCATCATTCTGGAGCCAATGAAAAATAATTTGATTACAGTTTCCTTCTTCATAATGTTCCTTTTGAGTTCCGATTTCTTCCAATATGTTCTAAATAAAGCGGTAGATTGTTCATGTTACAATAAGGATCTGTGTTTGGGAGGTGGTTAGAAAACACAGAGGGGAAGGGACTCCCACACTATAAAGCAGCCCTCGCCCCCCTCCGTCTCTACGTCTTGCTGTTCTTCCAGAGTCTACATATACTGATTGCTTTAAGTCAGGGGTGGCTAACTAGATTCAGCCTGCCGGCCGATATAGTTGATCAGGGGGCTGGAGAATAATATAATAATTGGTACATTGAAAATGTACTACAACTAAGCCCAAAAAGAGATTGATTTTAAAAATAACAATAATTTCATACCTTGAGACATGTATTTTTTTTACTTTATTTGTGGGAATACTTAAATTAAACATATTTTTGCTGAATTCCTTGTGATTTTTCAGCTCATCCAAAATGTAAATCCCCCCCCCAAAAATAAGACAACCCTTACTTTAAGTCTTCAGCATGACTGTTTGAGTCTCTGTGTTCCTGCCCACTGTTTCACCTACCACTTAACACACAGCTACAGGCTAGGATTAGGAAAGAGGACACACAAAGAGGGAGGGGGTCAACTTCCAGGTCATCTGGACAGAGTCAGGACAGTATCCATTAACCCCGATAGACCGTATGTGTGTGTGACCTCGCTCAGACCCCTCACTGACCACCAGATTTAACCCTTTATACAACAGCAGGAAGAGGTCTGCCAATGAAATGACAGCCCTCGGGGCTTATTCAACCAATCACCTTCAGTCGCCAGCTCTCTTTCACTTCCTCATGTCCCATTTCTGAATTCTCCTCTGGCAACACTACTAGCTAGGACAAGTGAAAACGAGGCTAAAAATGTTCCCTCTGGCCCTGTTTTTTAGTGCAAGATTTCAGGCATATAAACCTATTTCAGATATGGAGGAAAAATAAACTTCTCGATAAATCTGAGTGGTCCAGGAGTATGAATGTTTCCTTGAGTGGTTTTTGGTTTACACACTGTCTGAACAGAGTTTGCCGGTGTGTAAATCTGACACATTGGGGAGTTGTGCTTCCGAAATGGTTCTTCTCTTAATTAACAGAGCCAAATGCTATTTCTGTGGTCATTAACAGTGATAAACTACCCTGTTCTAACTCTCTATGAACTCACTTCAATGGAGGAGCACACTAGGTCTATGTCCAAATATGTACAGTTGTCTTAAATGTAACATTTCTGTGTACCAAATGCACCCTATTCACTATAGTGCACTACTTTTGACCAGAGCTTTTTGACCAGGGTCCATAAGTCTCTGGTCAAAAGTAGTGCACTGTGGGAAGGTAGTCTTTGACTTACTAAATTATATTGACAGTAGTTAGTGTCAGATGATCGTGGTACTGTGACAGGGCCCCTTCCTCTCACTTTGTTAAATCAACCATGTGGCGAATGTTGTATAATTATTCAAACGTGACTCCATATTAACAGATAACCCTCTAGAATCAATGAGGAAATACCAGGTAATCATTTACAAAAAGGACATTATTCCATTAATAAATATGTGCTTATCATAAACCATTTAACTGTTTGCTGTGTCTGATTATTGATATAAGGCCTGTTTTTATATTGTGACAAGAGATCATAGGACTATGATCACACTCCCCATACTAAATGATTCCTCATTGTGAGTGATGATTACATCAGAGGTTCAGTGTGCTGGAAAACGAGCAGGAATTACATGGATCCTGGATTAAATGATCCTGCCACACCTCAACTGGGTACTATCCCCCACCTAATATCTACCTTATCCAAGACAGAAGAATATGCCAGTCTTCTCTCTTGTTTGGATCCCTGTGCTGTTCTTGTTCTGTGACAGAAGACTGACGGTCATCCACTGGTATGATACCCGAACCCAGAGATGAATATATGAGCCAGACCCAGACAGACATGGGTCATGCCATTGTTTTCATGTTGCTAAGTCATGTGTGACTGTGCTACAGTGTAAACACTGTCTCTAGTTCTGTGCCTGGGTGATGTGACTGTGTGTGTAGCTGTGGTGACTCCCAGGGTCAGGGGCATAGCAGGTAGCCATCCATCATGCTGTCAGAGAGCAGTGGAGACCCCAGGGACCCCAGCCGGGATGACGAGAGAGGCCTCTGGCTCGGTGTCTTAAACCAGTGCTGGGGAGATATTGTAATGGTGTGCTGTGCCCAGTCATGTCTGTGTTCCGTGTTCATTCTGTCGGTAATGCAGGCCTCTACCATTCGGTGGTAAGGGGTTGAGAAACACATTTTCAGTGGATTGACCATTAATATAGAAATGGTCTAACTCTACACAGTTGTGGTACAATTCTGAAAATTAGGACCGGGACCATATCAATGTCACGATACTCATTAGTATTGTAGCATGGAAACAAAACATTAAGCGATTTAACTTCTTTAGGAAAACAGCCCAAATGTTGGAAACAAATATCATTATGTTGTCATCCAGAGTCACATTAATTGATTTTCCAGGCTGAATCATATCATATTTTACATACAGCAGGTTTTTAAAGGACCAAAGAGTTTGGTCTGCTTCGTATTTTAGCCATGGAACAAAATCTAACAATACTGGTATCATCCTGGCACTAAGGAAAATGTTTATCCATTTACTGTTGATGTTGATATTATTGTGTTAAATTGCTGATTATTTTAGATCCACTCACTGTGATGTCTAACTCCTCTGTGTCCTGTTCAGATCTGTACTGTACTCTGTGTCTCTCTGTCCTGTTCAGATCTGTACTGTACTCTGTGTCTCTCTGTCCTGTTCAGATCTCTACTGTACCCTGTGTCTCTGTGTCCTGTTCAGATCTGTACTGTACCCTGTGTCTCTCTGTCCTGTTCAGATCTGTACTGTACTCTGTGTGTCTGTGTCCTGTTCATATCTGTACTGTACCCTGTGTCTGTGTCTGTGTCCTGTTCAGATCTGTACTGTACTCTGTGTCTGTGTCCTGTTCAGATCTGTACTGTACTCTGTGTCTCTGTGTCCTGTTCAGATCTGTACTGTACCCTGTGTCTCTCTGTCCTGTTCAGATCTGTACTGTACTCTGTGTCTGTGTCCTGTTCAAATCTGTACTGTACCCTGTGTCTGTGTCCTGTTCAGATCTGTACTGTACCCTGTGTCTCTGTGTCCTGTTCAGATCTGTACTGTACCCTGTGTCTGTGTCTGTGTCCTGTTCAGATCTGTACTGTACTCTGTGTCTGTGTCCTGTTCAGATCTGTACTGTACCCTGTGTCTGTGTCTGTGTCCTGTTCAGATCTGTACTGTACTCTGTGTCTGTGTCCTGTTCAGATCTGTACTGTACCCTGTGTCTGTGTCCTGTTCAGATCTGTACTGTACCCTGTGTCTGTGTCCTGTTCAGATCTGTACTGTACCCTGTGTCTCTGTGTCCTGTTCAGATCTGTACTGTACCCTGTGTCTCTGTGTCCTGTTCAGATCTGTACTGTACCCTGTGTCTGTGTCTCTGTCCTGTTCAGATCTGTACTGTACTCTGTGTCTCTGTGTCCTGTTCAGATCTGTACTGTACCCTGTGTCTCTGTGTCCTGTTCAGATCTGTACTGTACCCTGTGTCTCTGTGTCCTGTTCAGATCTGTACTGTACCCTGTGTCTCTGTGTCCTGTTCAGATCTGTACTGTACTCTGTGTCTCTGTGTCCTGTTCAGATCTGTACTGTACCCTGTGTCTGTGTCCTGTTCAGATCTGTACTGTACCCTGTGTCTCTGTGTCCTGTTCAGATCTGTACTGTACCCTGTCTCTGTGTCCTGTTCAGATCTGTACTGTACCCTGTGTCTGTGTCTGTGTCCAGATCTGTACTGTACCCTGTGTCTCTGTCCTGTTCAGATCTGTACTGTACCCTAGAGGTGGACTCTTATGGCTACTTTGTCAGCAAGGCCAAGACCCGCGTCTTCAGAGACACCACTGAACCACAGTGGAACGAGGTGAGAGACCAACACCACACAGAGCTCCAATATTCAGATCATATTACTGTCTGTTATGTTGTCAAGAGGACATTTTACTCAAATTCACTCCAATTCCAGTACTCCATCATACAGAATGTTCTCTGGTCAATAGGACATTGAAGCCTGTCCTCCTGTCCTGACTGTACATTGTCCAATAGGAGTTTGAAATTGAGCTGGAGGGTTCTCAGTGCCTTCGGATCCTGTGCTACGAGAAATGTTACGACAAGACCAAGCTCAACAAAGATGACAATGAGATCGTGGACATCATCATGGGCAAGGGCCAGGTGCAGGTAAGGATATAGTGGGGGAAAACTCACATCATGAAACCAAACTCACGGTATGCTTATTCCATACGCATGTATGGACTTGTTTTCTTTATAGACCTTGGCAGAAACATAGTGTACCACAAGCACCTATGTACATTAGGTAGACTATGTAGACTATGGAGATATACATTCAGCTCAGACTCTTCTCCGTCGTGTGACTCACACTTGTTGTTTTCTGGCCTCTTGTGTACAATAGATGAGTTTTGTGATGGTGGGCTGCCATTGGTGTGTGTGCGTGTGTGTGCGTGTGTGTGTGTGTGTGTGTGTGTGTGTGTGTGTGTGTGTGTGTGTGTGTGTGTGTGTGTGTGTGTGTGTGTGTGTGTGTGTGTGTGTGTGTGTGTGCGTGTGCGAGAGTTAGGGGTTTTCCTCCTTGTGTGAAAAGACCCTATAAAACCTTCTCACTCAGAATGTCCTGTGACTGTAACATGTTTGGGTTGAGTATTACAGTCTGTGGTTAGGTTGTTGTTCCTCCCTCATATGGAAGCAGGCCTCTACACTGACCTCTTTAACAAGGAGCACGTGTGTGTCTAAGTTGAAACATGTAGGAGCACACAAAGGAATTTAGGAGCACAATGAAAAATATTTGAGGCCTTAAAGCTAGAATCCTTAAATTTTCTAGCCACACTGGTGCTTCTAAATGTACATTTCCAGTCGCACAGCTAAATATTTAGTCACATATGCAAATAAAATGTTTGCACTGTTTGAGCCTTGGGTCATCTCAGGAACCAGGCCCCTGGTATAGAGGAGTAGTCAGAAGTAGAAATACTGAGGGACATGTACATTATTCCTTTCAGATCAGTCATAGACAGTTGTTTTCTACAAATGATGCAACATGAACAAGTGTTGTGTGGAGAACATACAGTTGTACTAAGATGTCCTACTTTGATGCATACTATATGAATAACAACCTATTGTCCAGGATTGTGGCTGTGTTCCTTTCCTATATTACACTCCAGCATCTTTGAAGTTATTTGAAGTTTGTCTTGTGTTTTCTGTCCTTGACTGACGTGTCTTCCTCTTCTCTTCCTCTTCAAGTATAGTGATGAATGACACTTCACTCCCCCCCCCATTGGCAGTCCAATTTGAAGAGAGTTTGTTTTTAGAGGGCTGTTTAAATGGTTCCCTGTTTCCTTTTCTCTGACTAACTGTGGAAATGCTGTTTAGATAGAGAAGGTTTTATTTGCCTCTAGTGAACCAGAGAGGACCTCTGGGCTGTTAGTTGAATGGTCCTCTGTGCGTACTAACTCTTCGTACTAACTGAGGAATGTCCACATTTTCTAGCAATGCAATGCTGAGATGTCAGGCATCATCATAGCCCATATGTGGAATCCATTTTGTCCCTGCATGTGTTATACCACTGTTCCTTTAGTGATAGTCTCTAAGGGTTTCTGAGCTGCAGACCTGCCTCATACCAACTTCACTGCAGCCTGTCATGCCCATGGCTAAAATATGTGCCCACTACTCACTCACAGGGGTTCAACAGCCTGGCAGAGAGGCACACTGTCTTCTGGGAAAACACACTGCCTCCCAGCCAACAGCCATGTTGCTGAAAATGAACAAATAGTTATGTTATTCACCACTGCTTGATTTGGGGAAGAGGAAGGGTTAAAAGTGAAGAGAATGGCATGTTCAGTCCCAGGATGGGAGATTGTGGGAAAAGGATTAGTGATGAGTGTTGTGGTTGCTGGGTGAGAGGAGAGAGTTCCACTCTGCAGTAGGAGGGCACGAGAGAAAGAGGGGAGCAGCCAGTGACTCAACAGAGAGAGAGAGAGGGGCTTGGTTGAGCTGAAAAGAGAGAAACTTGTCAGTATTTGCTGTGATGGCATCAGTTCTCTGGGGTGAGAGTGAGAGACCACGTCCCTGATAGAATGTGACTGTTGTTGTGTGGAATAGTGCTGCTTAAGGGATAGGGACACTGTAGAGAGAGACCTTTTAAAAATGGATTTAACCTTGATTTAACTGCAGCAGACAGACAATAACACTTCCAGAACCGTAAATGGAGTATAGGGGACATTGTAGTAAACGGACAGAGATGTTTATTAAGGGACTTCACAGTAGTTTACATGCAAACACTTAGTTACTAGGTGATATAAGGCTACAGAGTTTACATGGATGAAGTCCTTCCCTTTCTTCCGGAGGTCATACCTCGTGGGTCAGAGCGTGGGTCATACCTCGTGGGTCAGAGCATGGGTCATACCTCGTGGGTCAGAGCGTGGGTCATACCTCGTGGGTCAGAGCGTGGGTCATACCTCGTGGGTCAGAGCATGGGTCATACCTCGTGGGTCAGAGCGTGGGTCATACCTCGTGGGTCAGAGCGTGGGTCATACCTCGTGGGTCAGAGCGTGGGTCATACCTCGTGGGTCAGAGCGTGGGTCATACCTCGTGGGTCAGAGCGTGGGTCATACCTCGTGGGTCAGAGCGTGGGTCATACCTCGTGGGTCAGAGCGTGGGTCATACCTCGTGGGTCAGAGGTCATACCTCGTGGGTCAGAGGTCATACCTCGTGGGTCAGAGGTCATACCTCGTGGGTGAGACTTTTTCTTGGAGCTCTTCTGTTTCTTTCTCGTCAAGCTCCTCTGAAAGGAGCGGAAATGTTTTCGTTGTCCTCTCTTGAGACCTAACTGATTTGTTTAACAAGACTCCAGAATGCTAAAAGGCCTTACATGGGCGTATCATGCAGCAAAGTTGCTTTTTATTTATTTTCTTCACAGATGAAAGTTTAGATACTATAAGTAAACTATGTCCTGTAATGACTTTTCAATATTGCCATTTTTCGTCAGAGGATATTTTGTTTCTGTAAAGATGGTGTCAAGTTAAGTTGGCTCGTGCTATATCAATATACATGTGACATGTGCAGTAAGATGCTGTTTTACTATGCATTGAAACTATTAGACAGTCATGCCACTGCAGAACACTGCAGTGCCCGTCCCACTCAGATTGCCATAAGTAAGGGTCTCTTTTAGTTCTGATCAATCAGACTTATTTCCATGGAAACAGGGGTCCCTGTGATGCCTGGTGAGGTCAAACTGGTGTGTGTCTCTCTGAGGGTCAGCCACAAGCGATACTGATGCGCCAAGTCTGGAACCAACAGGACCCTGAAGAGCTTCTACCTCCAAGCTATAAGACTGCTAAATAGTTAGTCCTGGTAGTTAAATAGTTAGTCCTGGTAGTTAAATAGTTAGTCCTGGTAATTAAATAGTTAGTCCTGGTAGTTAAATAGTTAGTTCTGGTATGTAAACAGTTAGTCCTGGTAGTTAAATAGTTAGTCCTGGTAGTTAAATAGTTAGTACTGGTAGTTAAATAGTTAGTCCTGGTAGTTAAATAGTTAGTCCTGGTAGTTAAATAGTTAGTCCTGGTAGTTAAATAGTTAGTCCTGGTAGTTAAATAGTTAGTCCTGGTATGTAAACAGTTAGTCCTGGTAGTTAAATCGTTTGTCCTGGTAGTTAAATAGTTAGTCCTGGTTGTTAAATAGTTAGTCTTGGTTGTTAAATAGTTCGTCCTGGTAGTTCAATAGTTAGTCCTGGTAGTTAAATAGTTAGTCCTGGTAGTTAAATAGTTAGTCCTGGTATGTAAACAGTTAGTCCTGGTAGTTAAATCGTTTGTCCTGGTAGTTAAATAGTTAGTCCTGGTTGTTAAATAGTTAGTCTTGGTTGTTAAATAGTTCGTCCTGGTAGTTCAATAGTTAGTCTTGGTTGTTAAATAGTTAGTCCTGGTAGTTAAATAGTTAGTCCTGGTAGTTAAATAGTTAGTCCTATAGTTAACCAATAGCTATCTGTATTAACCCTTTTTGCACTTATTTATTTTGACTCATCACATACGCTGCTGTTACGTTTATTATCTATACTGTTAACTACTCACTTTATTCCTAGTTATATGTACATATCTCCCTCAATTACCTTGTACCCCTTCACATGGACTCGGTACTGGTACCCCTGTATATAGCCAAGTTATCGTTACTCATTGTGTATTTATTATAACTTTTATTATTGCGTGTTATTATTTCTCTATTTTCTTTCTCTCTGCGTTGTTGGGAAGGGCCCGTAAATAAGCATTTCACTGTTAGTCTACACCTGTTGTTTACGAGGCATGTGACAAATAAAATGTATGCCTGTGATCTTTCTCTCTCTGCCTAATAATCAATTATTTAGTACCAGCTGGCAGGCAGCAATTCATTTCCACACACAGCTCTGACCCCCAGGAGATAACCTCTGACCCCTGACCTCTAGGGGTGAAAGCTCTAATCCTCCATTAAACGACAACATGTTAGAGGCTATTTCCCCCCGTCTGTCTCAGCTCACACTGGGAACATTAATGGCTCTTAAACTCCTTTGAGGTTGGCTATCACAGTACTGATCAATATCTGTCCTCCAGGCTGTCAGTTAAAACAGCAGTAAAGGGCTTTATTTCTTCTCTCTAGCTGGTCCCTGCTGGATGAGGACTGTGTCTGAAATGGAACTACTTTTAGCTAGGGCCTGCTTTGGATATATATAGGGAATAAGGTGCCTTTTCAGACCCAGGTTAGGTTGGAAATGACTTTGTGTTGGACTGGCTGTGACTGACTTTCCATTTCAGCCTTTTTGAATTTCAGAAATGACTCTTATCACATTTAAGTGCCTGATTTCTAAGATGATGTTGACTTGAAAGGGGACCGGTCACGCAACGCTTGGGACGACAACCCCGACCGGTGCTTTTATACAGCGGAAATGCATCAGTCTTGGCAGCTAAAGCCAGCAATGCTTTATGTAGTAACCCCCCACACTCCCTCTGCTCACCCCATCCCCTGGGCTCAGGCCTTTCATTTCTGTCTTATCTGAGAACAGAGTGTTGTCTTCCATAGACCCACCATGGTTCACATAGCCATCTGTCTGGGTGTGTTGGCTCTAGCACAGAGGAGACTGGGACTGGAGAAGATTGTGGCGATACTGATGGGTATGACTCTTTTATTTTTTATTTTTATTTCACCTTTATTTAACCAGGTAGGCTAGTTGAGAACAAGTTCTCATTTGCAACTGCGACCTGACTCTGATTTTGATAGTCTGATATTCTTCTGTTAGTTAACATGTCTCTCCACTGAATGGTATCACCAATGAGCTTTTCTCATAACAGTTGCCAGTAATGAGACCACACTCTGAATTCCACTGCAGTGAAATGGCTGCGCTTAAAATACCTGGTGTTCCTCTGTGGTGGATTCTGGTAGTTGATAATCGAGCTGTTTGGTTTCCCCCTTTTAGTCAATACCTACTCCATTCTTCTCCCTATCCTTCCTCTCCTCTTCTATCCCCATCTCCTCCACTCCTCTCTACCTACTCCATTCTTCTCCCTATCCTTCCTCTCCTCTTCTATCCCCATCTCCTCCACTCCTCTCTACCTACTCCATTCTTCTCCCTATCCTTCCTCTACTCTTCTACCCCCATCTCCTCCACTCCTCTCTACCTACTCCATTATTCTCCCTATCCTTCCTCCTCTTCTACCCCCATCTCCTCCACTCCTCTCGACCTACTCCAGTCTTCTCCCTATCCTTCCTCCTCTTCTACCCCCATCTCCTCCACTCCTCTCGACCTACTCCATTCTTCTCCCTATCCTTCCTCTCCTCTTCTACCCCCATCTCCTCCACTCCTCTCGACCTACTCCATTCTTCTCCCTATCCTTCCTCCTCTTCTACCCCCATCTCCTCCACTCCTCTCGACCTACTCCATTCTTCTCCCTATCCTTCCTCTCCTCTTCTACCCCCATCTCCTCCACTCCTCTCGACCTACTTCATTCTTCTCCCTATCCTTCCTCTCCTCTTCTATCCCCCTCTCCTCCACTCCTCTCTACCTACTCCATTCTTCTCCCTATCCTTCCTCTCCTCTTCTACCCCCATCTCCTCCACTCCTCTCGACCTACTCCATTCTTCTCCCTATCCTTCCTCTCCTCTTCTATCCCCCTCTCCTCCACTCCTCTCTACCTACTCCATTCTTCTCCCTATCCTTCCTCTACTCTTCTACCCCCATCTCCTCCACTCCTCTCGACCTACTCCATTCTTCTCCCTATTCTTCCTCCTCTTCTACCCCCATCTCCTCCACTCCTCTCGACCTACTCCATTCTTCTCCCTATCCTTCCTCTCCTCTTCTACCCCCATCTCCTCCACTCCTCTCTAGCTACTCCATTCTTCTCCCTATCCTTCCTCTCCTCATCTATCCCCCTCTCCTCCACTCCTCTCAACCTACTCCATTCTTCTCCCTATCCTTCCTCCTCTTCTACCCCATCTCCTCCACTCCTCTCGACCTACTCCATTCTTCTCCCTATCCTTTCTCCTCTTCTACCCCCATCTCCTCCACTCCTCTCGACCTACTCCATTCTTCTCCCTATCCTTCCTCTCCTCTTCTACCCCCATCTCCTCCACTCCTCTCTACCTACTCCATTCTTCTCCCTATCCTTCCTCTCCTCTTCTATCCCCCTCTCCTCCACTCCTCTCGACCTACTCCATTCTTCTCCCTATCCTTCCTCCTCTTCTATCCCCATCTCCTCCACTCCTCTCTACCTACTCCATTCTTCTCCCTATCCTTCCTCCTCTTCTATCCCCATCTCCTCCACTCCTCTTCTATCCCCATCACATCCACTCCTCTCTACCTACTCCATTCTTCTCCCTATCCTTCCTCTCCTCTTCTATCCCTCTCTCCTCTCCTCCTCTCCTCTCTACCTACTCCATTATTCTCCCTATCCTTCCTCTCCTCTTCTATCCCCCTCTCCTCCTCTCCTCTCTACCTACTCCATTCTTCTCCCTATCCTTCCTCTACTCTTCTACCCCCATCTCCTCCACTCCTCTCTACCTACTCCATTCTTCTCCCTATCCTTCCTCTCCTCTTCTATCCCCCTCTCCTCCTCTCCTCTCTACCTACTCCATTATTCTCCCTATCCTTCCTATCCTCTTCTATCCCCCTCTCCTACTCTCCTCTCTACCTACTCCATTATTCTCCCTATCCTTCCTCTCCTCTTCTATCCCTCTCTCCTCTCCTCCTCTCTACCTACTCCATTCTTCTCCCTATCCTTCCTCTCCTCTTCTATCCCTCTCTCCTCTCCTCCTCTCCTCTCTACCTACTCCATTCTTCTCCCTATCCTTCCTCTCCTCTTCTATCCCTCTCTCCTCTCCTCCTCTCCTCTCTACCTACTCCATTCTTCTCCCTATCCTTCCTCTACTCTTCTACCCCATCTCCTCCACTCCTCTCTACCTACTCCATTCTTCTCCCTATCCTTCCTCTCCTCTCTACCTACTCCATTCTTCTCCCTATCCTTCCTCTCCTCTTCTATCCCCCTCTCCTCCTCTCCTCTCTACCTACTCCATTATTCTCCCTATCCTTCCTATCCTCTTCTATCCCCCTCTCCTACTCTCCTCTCTACCTACTCCATTATTCTCCCTATCCTTCCTCTCCTCTTCTATCCCTCTCTCCTCTCCTCCTCTCCTCTCTACCTACTCCATTCTTCTCCCTATCCTTCCTCTACTCTTCTACCCATCTCCTCCACTCCTCTCTACCTACTCCATTATTCTCCCTATCCTCCTCTCCTCTTCTATCCCCCTCTCCTCCTCTCATCTCTACCTACTCCATTATTCTCCCTATCCTTCCTATCCTCTTCTATCCCCCTCTCCTACTCTCCTCTACCTACTCCATTATTCTCCCTATCCTTCCTCTCCTCTTCTACCCCCATCTCCTCCACTCCTCTCGACCTACTCCATTCTTCTCCCTATCCTTCCTCTCCTCTTCTACCCCCATCTCCTCCACTCCTCTCTACCTACTCCATTCTTCTCCCTATCCTTCCTCTCCTCTTCTATCCCCCTCTCCTCCACTCCTCTCGACCTACTCCATTCTTCTCCCTATCCTTCCTCCTCTTCTATCCCCATCTCCTCCACTCCTCTCTACCTACTCCATTCTTCTCCCTATCCTTCCTCCTCTTCTATCCCCATCTCCTCCACTCCTCTTCTATCCCCATCACCTCCACTCCTCTCTACCTACTCCATTCTTCTCCCTATCCTTCCTCTCCTCTTCTATCCCTCTCTCCTCTCCTCCTCTCCTCTCTACCTACTCCATTATTCTCCCTATCCTTCCTCTCCTCTTCTATCCCCCTCTCCTCCTCTCCTCTCTACCTACTCCATTCTTCTCCCTATCCTTCCTCTACTCTTCTACCCCCATCTCCTCCACTCCTCTCTACCTACTCCATTCTTCTCCCTATCCTTCCTATCCTCTTCTATCCCCCTCTCCTACTCTCCTCTCTACCTACTCCATTATTCTCCCTATCCTTCCTCTCCTCTTCTATCCCTCTCTCCTCTCCTCCTCTCCTCTCTACCTACTCCATTCTTCTCCCTATCCTTCCTCTACTCTTCTACCCATCTCCTCCACTCCTCTCTACCTACTCCATTATTCTCCCTATCCTTCCTCTCCTCTTCTATCCCCCTCTCCTCCTCTCATCTCTACCTACTCCATTATTCTCCCTATCCTTCCTATCCTCTTCTATCCCCCTCTCCTACTCTCCTCTACCTACTCCATTATTCTCCCTATCCTTCCTCTCCTCTTCTATCCCTCTCTCCTCTCCTCTCTACCTACTCCATTATTCTCCCTATCCTTCCTCTCCTCTTCTATCCCCCTCTTCTCCTCTCCTCTCTACCTACTCCATTCTTCTCCTTATCCTTCCTCTACTCTTCTACCCCCATCTCCTCCACTCCTCTCTACCTACTCCATTCTTCTCCCTATCCTTCCTCTCCTCTTCTATCCCTCTCTCCTCTCCTCCTCTCCTCTCTACCTACTCCATTATTCTCCCTATCCTTCCTCTCCTCTTCTATCCCCCTCTCCTCCTCTCCTCTCTACCTACTCCATTATTCTCCCTATCCTTCATCTCCTCTTCTATCCCCCTCTCCTCTCCTCCTCTCCTCTCTACCTCCCACTGTGCTGTAGCAGGGTCCTTTTGATTGGGTCCTACTCCAGGGTGAGAACATGTCACAGACCCCTCTGTTATTGTGCCTGTAGAATGATTAACCTGAGCTAGTTGAACCAGAGATAATGGGAGACAGAGTTCAGGCGCTGGAGGAGAATTGTGTGTCTGTGTGGTGAAGGGGGCACAAAGCTTTGTTCCTGGCAGCCCTTACTGTCAGGCTACAGCAGAACCGCAGAGTGTGCTGTGGTACATTACAGTAACAGAACATTGCATTAAAACAGAGGGTTTAGCTCTCACTTATACAAAAGCAGACTTGGGGCTCCAAAATGTAAACATCAAGCGCCAGGATGTCGGAAGCTTGATTTTAAAAACAGAGTCCGTGGTTAATAGGCATCTGTTTCTTTGTTTGGGCCAATGCAGAACGTGTGTGTTCATGTGTGTGTGTTCATGTGTGTGGGTTCATGTGTGTGGGTTCACGTATGTGCGCCAGCGTAATATAAATGAATGTATCTAATAGACCTGCTCATCTATCATGCTCTGGCTCCCACCATGTAGTGGTGTAATCTGTCATGTCCTCCCCCTGCTACGTACCCCCACCCTGGGGCCGCACATGCAGCAGCATCTGTCAACACTGACAGATGGCCCACAAGGGTGTGTGTTCTGACACATCCTAAGCAAAAACACACACACAAACACTAATGGGGGGCAAATTCATACATCCATGTAAATGATATCAATCGCTCCAACCTGCCACATGCCCTTCTGTGTACTACCTGGTGGTGGTGTGGGGAGGGTGAGTGTGTACTACCTGCTGTGTGGTGGTGGTGTGGGGAGGGTGAGTGTCTACTACCTGCTCTGTAGTGGTGGTGTGGGTAGGGAGGGAGGGTGAGTGTGTACTACCTACTGTGTGGGGAGGGAGGGAGGGAGGGTGAGTGTGTACTACCTGCTCTGTAGTGGTGGTGTGGGTAGGGAGGGTGAGTGTGTACTACCTGCTCTGTAGTGATGGTGTGGGGAGGGAGGGAGGGTGAGTGTGTACTACCTACTGTGTGGGGAGGGAGGGTGAGTGTGTACTACCTGCTGTGTGGTGGTGGTGTGGGGAGGGAGGGTGAGTGTGTACTACCTGCTGTGGTGGTGGTGTGGGGAGGGAGGGAGGGTGAGTGTGTACTACCTGCTGTGGTGGTGGTGTGGGGAGGGAGGGAGGGTGAGTGTGTACTACCTACTGTGTGGTGGTGGTGTTGGGAGGGAGGGAGGGTGAGTGTGTACTACCTTCTGTGTGGTGGTGGTGTAGGGAGGGAGGGTGAGTGTGTACTACCTACTGTGTGGTGGTGGTGAGGGAGGGAGGGTGAGTGTGTACTACCTTCTGTGTGGTGGTGGTGTAGGGAGGGAGGGTGAGTGTGTACTACCTACTGTGTGGTGGTGGTGTGGGGAGGGAGGGTGAGTGTGTACTACCTGCTGTGTGGTGGTGGTGTGGGGAGGGAGGGAGGGAGGGAGGGTGAGTGTGTACTACCTGCTGTGTGGTGGTGGTGTGGGGAGGGAGGGAGGGTGAGTGTGTACTACCTGCTGTGTGGTGGTGGTGTGGGGAGGGAGGGAGGGTGAGTGTGTACTACCTGCTGTGTGGTGGTGTGGGGAGGGAGGGAGGGTGAGTGTGTACTACCTGCTGTGTGGTGGTGTGGGGAGGGAGGGAGGGTGAGTGTGTACTACCTGCTGTGTGGTGGTGGTGTGGGGAGGGAGGGAGGGTGAGTGTGTACTACCTGCTGTGTGGTGGTGGTGTGGGGGGGGAGGGAGGGTGAGTGTGTACTACCTGCTGTGTGGTGGTGGTGTGGGGAGGGAGGGAGGGTGAGTGTGTACTACCTGCTGTGTGGTGGTGGTGTGGGGAGGGAGGGAGGGTGAGTGTGTACTACCTGCTGTGTGGTGGTGGTGTGGGGAGGGAGGGAGGGTGAGTGTGTACTACCTGCTGTGTGGTGGTGTGGGGAGGGAGGGAGGGTGAGTGTGTACTACCTGCTGTGTGGTGGTGTGGGGAGGGAGGGAGGGTGAGTGTGTACTACCTGCTGTGTGGTGGTGGTGTGGGGAGGGAGGGAGGGTGGGTGTGTACTACCTGCTGTGTGGTGGTGGTGTGGGGAGGGAGGGAGGGAGGGTGAGTGTGTACTACCTACTGTGTGGTGGTGGTGTGGGGGGGGAGGGAGGGTGAGTGTGTACTACCTACTGTGTGGTGGTGGTGGTGTGGGGAGAGAGGGAGGGAGGGTGAGTGTGTACTACCTGCTGTGTGGTGGTGGTGGGGGGAGGGAGGGAGGGTGAGTGTGTACTACCTGCTGTGTGGTGGTGGTGTGGGGGGGAGGGTGAGTGTGTACTACCTGCTGTGTGGTGGTGGTGTGGGGAGGGAGGGAGGGTGAGTGTGTACTACCTGCTGTGTGGTGGTGGTGTGGGGAGGGAGGGAGGGTGAGTGTGTACTACCTGCTGTGTGGTGATGGTGTGGGGAGGGAGGGAGGGTGAGTGTGTACTACCTGCTGTGTGGTGGTGGTGTGGGGAGGGAGGGTGAGTGTGTACTACCTGCTGTGTGGTGGTGGTGTGGGGGGGGGTGAGTGTGTACTACCTGCTGTGTGGTGGTGGTGGTGTGGGGAGGGAGGGAGGGTGAGTGTGTACTACCTACTGTGTGGTGGTGGTGTGGGGAGGGAGGGAGGGTGAGTGTGTACTACCTACTGTGTGGTGGTGGTGTGGGGAGGGAGGGAGGGAGGGAGGGAGGGAGGGAGGGAGGGAGGGAGGGAGGGGGAGGGAGGGAGGGAGGGAGGGAGGGTGAGTGTGTACTACCTGCTGTGTGGTGGTGGTGTAGGGAGGGAGGGAGGGTGAGTGTGTATTGTATGATTTACATGAATTGACAAAGGAAAGGTTTTATTACATACAGTTGAAATTAGTCAATGACTAACAACACACAAATGAGTGTATTTTGGCATTTTAAAGATCAACATCAATTTTACCCTCAATTTTACCTAGCATTGTTACAGTATCTCTGGTATGATATGGGATCGGGATCATCCTTCATATAGTCAATGTGCTCCTCATCTAGCATCTGGTGCTCTTTATTGATGGAGGGTAGTTAGGGACCAGCCGTCTCTGATCATGATTCTTCCACATCTGGTGCTCTTTATTGATGGAGGGTAGTTAGGGACCAGCCGTCTCTGATCATGATTCTTCCACATCTGGTGCTCTTTATTGATGGAGGGTAGTTAGGGACCAGCCGTCTCTGATCATGATTCTTCCACATCTGGTGCTCTTTATTGATGGAGGGTAGTTAGGGACCAGCCGTCTCTGATCATGATTCTTCCACATCTGGTGCTCTTTATTGATGGAGGGTAGTTAGGGACCAGCCGTCTCTGATCATGATTCTTCCACATCTGGTGCTCTTTATTGATGGAGGGTAGTTAGGGACCAGCCGTCTCTGATCATGATGCTTCCACATCTGGTGCTCTTTATTGATGGAGGGTAGTTAGAGACCAGCCGTCTCTGATCATGATTCTTCCACATCTGGTGCTCTTTATTGATGGAGGGTAGTTAGGGACCAGCCGTCTCTGATCATGATTCTTCCACATCTGGTGCTCTTTATTGATGGAGGGTAGTTAGGGACCAGCCGTCTCTGATCATGATGCTTCCACATCTGGTGCTCTTTATTGATGGAGGGTAGTTAGGGACCAGCCATATCTGATCATGATTCTTCCACATCTGGTGCTCTTTATGGATGGAGGGTAGTTAGGGACCAGCCATATCTGATCATGATTCTTCCACATCTGGTGCTCTTTATGGATGGAGGGTAGTTAGGGCCCAGCCATCTCTGATCATGATTCTTCCACATCTGGTGCTCTTTATTGATGGAGGGTAGTTAGGGACCAGCCATATCTGATCATGATTCTTCCACATCTGGTGCTCTTTATTGATGGAGGGTAGTTAGGGACCAGCCATCTCTGATCATGATGCTTCCACATCTGGTGCTCTTTATTGATGGAGGGTAGTTAGGGACCAGCCGTCTCTGATCATGATTCTTCCACATCTGGTGCTCTTTATTGATGGAGGGTAGTTAGGGACCAGCCGTCTCTGATCATGATTCTTCCACATCTGGTGCTCTTTATTGATGGAGGGTAGTTAGGGACCAGCCATCTCTGATCATGATGCTTCCACATCTGGTGCTCTTTATTGATGGAGGGTAGTTAGGGACCAGCCGTCTCTGATCATGATTCTTCCACATCTGGTGCTCTTTATTGATGGAGGGTAGTTAGGGACCAGCCGTCTCTGATCATGATTCTTCCACATCTGGTGCTCTTTATTGATGGAGGGTAGTTAGGGACCAGCCGTCTCTGATCATGATTCTTCCACATCTGGTGCTCTTTATTGATGGAGGGTAGTTAGGGACCAGCCGTCTCTGATCATGATTCTTCCACATCTGGTGCTCTTTATTGATGGAGGGTAGTTAGGGACCAGCCGTCTCTGATCATGATTCTTCCACATCTGGTGCTCTTTATTGATGGAGGGTAGTTAGGGACCAGCCGTCTCTGATCATGATTCTTCCACATCTGGTGCTCTTTATTGATGGAGGGTAGTTAGGTACCAGCCGTCTCTGATCATGATTCTTCCACATCTGCTGCTCTTTATTGATGGAGGGTAGTTAGGGACCAGCCGTCTCTGATCATGATTCTTCCACATCTGGTGCTCTTTATTGATGGAGGGTAGTTAGGGACCAGCCGTCTCTGATCATGATTCTTCCACATCTGGTGCTCTTTATTGATGGAGGGTAGTTAGGGACCAGCCGTCTCTGATCATGATTCTTCCACATCTGGTGCTCTTTATTGATGGAGGGTAGTTAGGGACCAGCCGTCTCTGATCATGATTCTTCCACATCTGGTGCTCTTTATTGATGGAGGGTAGTTAGGGATCAGCCGTCTCTGATCATGATTCTTCCACATCTGGTGCTCTTTATTGATGGAGGGTAGTTAGGGACCAGCCGTCTCTGATCATGATTCTTCCACATCTGGTGCTCTTTATTGATGGAGGGTAGTTAGGGACCAGCCATCTCTGATCATGATTCTTCCACATCTGGTGCTCTTTATGGATGGAGGGTAGTTAGGGCCCAGCCATCTCTGATCATGATTCTTCCACATCTGGTGCTCTTTATTGATGGAGGGTAGTTAGGGACCAGCCGTCTCTGATCATGATTCTTCCACATCTGGTGCTCTTTATTGATGGAGGGTAGTTAGGGACCAGCCGTCTCTGATCATGATTCTTCCACATCTGGTGCTCTTTATTGATGGAGGGTAGTTAGGGACCAGCCGTCTCTGATCATGATTCTTCCACATCTGGTGCTCTTTATTGATGGAGGGTAGTTAGGGACCAGCCATCTCTGATCATGATTCTTCCACATCTGGTGCTCTTTATGGATGGAGGGTAGTTAGGGCCCAGCCATCTCTGATCATGATTCTTCCACATCTGGTGCTCTTTATTGATGGAGGGTAGTTAGGGACCAGCCGTCTCTGATCATGATTCTTCCACATCTGGTGCTCTTTATTGATGGAGGGTAGTTAGGGACCAGCCGTCTCTGATCATGATTCTTCCACATCTGGTGCTCTTTATTGATGGAGGGTAGTTAGGGACCAGCCGTCTCTGATCATGATTCTTCCACATCTGGTGCTCTTTATTGATGGAGGGTAGTTAGGGACCAGCCGTCTCTGATCATGATTCTTCCACATCTGGTGCTCTTTATTGATGGAGGGTAGTTAGGGACCAGCCGTCTCTGATCATGATTCTTCCACATCTGGTGCTCTTTATTGATGGAGGGTAGTTAGGGACCAGCCGTCTCTGATCATGATTCTTCCACATCTGGTGCTCTTTATTGATGGAGGGTAGTTAGAGACCAGCCGTCTCTGATCATGATTCTTCCACATCTGGTGCTCTTTATTGATGGAGGGTAGTTAGGGACCAGCCATCTCTGATCATGATTCTTCCACATCTGGTGCTCTTTATTGATGGAGGGTAGTTAGGGACCAGCCGTCTCTGATCATGATTCTTCCACATCTGGTGCTCTTTATTGATGGAGGGTAGTTAGAGACCAGCCGTCTCTGATCATGATTCTTCCACATCTGGTGCTCTTTATTGATGGAGGGTAGTTAGGGACCAGCCGTCTCTGATCATGATTCTTCCACATCTGGTGCTCTTTATTGATGGAGGGTAGTTAGGGACCAGCCGTCTCTGATCATGATTCTTCCACATCTCTATCCGATGACAGGTTGGTGTTCTTCTCCTCCATTTCCTACTAAATAACCCTTTTCCTCATCCTTCCCCTCTATTTGTCAGGGTTTGTTATACACAAACAGCACACTGGGACTATGTGCCCTAAATAACTAGGTTGTGTTTTCAAATGAACAATCTGATTATCTAAGAATGTAGAGAAAATCCTTTATTTTGTTTGAGAAAGAAATAAACAATTAATGAAAGAATCCCCCTCCAAATTGAGTTGATATGAAATGGTTCTGATGACGAACCAGCGGGGCCATTTTGGATCGTCCGTCCTTTATATTTATACTGCTGCCTAATCCAATGTCTCTGACGGGATGGATGGAGAAAGGAACACATGGACTTTAAGTGTATTATGACATCATTTGTCTGTACTCTATATCTTTGTAAAAAGACTAGAATAGATTCTAGTCCTCTATAGTGGGATGTGTATTGTCAGTGTGATCCTGTATATACTGTATGTTAACTCCCTCTCGCTATGATAGACATAATTATGCAGTGGCATACAAGTCCCTCTATTACTCTGACAGGACTGTGGCTTATCAACCAGATACATAGAGAGATGAATGGGGGTCGGCTGTGGTGTCCAAACCCAGCAGACACACTGTACTGTTCTGCTGATGGACCAGGAAGGCAGGCAGTGTGGGTAATTGGATGTTATTAAAGTTACATAATCAGGGAGGAGGGAAGTGTAAGTGATTACCAGCAGATGTAAATGCTCCCCTGGACATGTAACCCAGCTGTTTAGAGAGGGGGAGGGAGGGAGTGACAGAGACCAAGGGAGAGCGGGGGAGAAGAGGAGTTGGGAGAGCGAAAGTGCGACAGCGAGAGAGGGGGAGAGAGAGGGACCCAGAGGGTGACCAATTACAGGTTGTGAATTAAGGGGAGATCAAAAGAGGAGAACCAGTTTTGATGCATAGAGATACAATAGAGTACTGTTCTGTTTAACTCTGTTTCCCACTCACATTGACTCGAACTGTTACAAAAGGGATGTAACGTAATGCTGTTGTTCTCTCTTGGGTCACAGTTAAAGCCTGGCTTTAACTAGTCTTTCGAAACATGGTTTTGACTATTTTGTGGCTCACAAAAGAATGTGAAAGGCTTTAGATGGATCCATGGATGATGGATCCCAATGTTAAAACGTTTTGGGAACCACTGACATATGCAGTACGCTGTAATGAATGGCTTTCCAGTGGAAGGGTCCTATTGTTTTCAGACAGTGGTGCTGTGTAGAGGAAGAGTGAATCCCCTTTGCCATGCCAATGGTGCTATCCTGTAGCAGGACCAGTAGTGCTCTAGAACCATTCAACAGCAAAGCTTCCAGAAGGCTCCAATTACAACTCTGACGGTTTTAATGCTTATCTCTGAGGGGCTAATAATTCATAAGAAGCATACAGATGCTGCACTTGATGAATTTATGAAATTGCTTCTCCCAATTATTGATAAACATGCACCTGCTATGAAACTTTATGATAGAACTGGATTGATGGAATTGAATGAATTGATGAGCTTTTGAAAAACGGTATGGTTGAAAGAGATGGGGTGGCTGGAGTGGCTGGAGTCTGGCTGCATATCTGACTTACTTCAAACTGAGAAATGATGTGACTAAACTCAACAAAAAGAAGAAGAAACTGTATTATGAAGCCAAGATCAATGGTATAAAACTTTAACGTACTTTAAATTAAATTATCGTGTCAAAGACAAATTCAATTCAGTCTTTTAATCAAATCAGATGGCTTATTCATCACAAAACAATTTGATGTTGCCAGTTATTTTAATGATTACTTCATTGCCAAAGTGGGTAAAACTTGAGCAGGAAATGCCAACAACAAACAGCGAGCCATAGTATTCATGCATTAAAAATTTTTTTTTTTTATATATATATATATAATTAAAGAAAGCATTGTAAGTTAGTGTGGGACAAGTGAGAAAATAATTGTTATCGATCAATTATTACCTCCTGGCATTGAAAACTTATATGGAAGGCTACTGAGGATGGTAGCTGACTCTATGGCCACTGCTGTCTGTCATATCTTTAATCTGAGTCGAGAGAAAGGTGTTGGTTGTCAGGCCTGGTGGGAAGCCAAAGTAATTCCGAGTGGTAGAGAGTGGTAGAGAGTGGTAGAGAGTGGTAGAGAGTGGTAGAGAGGCCTTTACTGGTTGAAACTGCAGACAAATCAGCTTGCTGCAGCTCTTAGTAAACTGTTGGAAAAAATGGTGTTTGATCAAATACAATGCTATTTCTCTGTAAACAAATTGACAACAGACTTTCAGCATGCTTATAGAGAAGGCCACTCAACATGTACTGCACTGACACAAATGACTGTTGAAAGAAATTGATAACAGAAGGCAGCACCTTATAGTACAATGCTCCTCCCCTATTTGACCTAGATATTGTGTGTATGTATTGATATGTAGGCTCTGTGTGCCATTTTCAAATGTATGTAGTTCTGTCCTTGAGCTGTTCTTGTTTATTAATGTTCTATATTATGTCATGTTTCATGTTCTGTTTGGACCCCAGGAAGTAGCTGCTGCTTTCGCAACAGCTAATGGGGATCCTAATAAAATAGCAATACCAAGAGACAACCCTGTGTTAGCTCCAGCTGTGCCTGTGTTAGCTCCAGCTGTGGAATATACCAGGTATGGAGGGAACAATAGCTCCTGCTGATTTCTGTCAGAGAGGGGGGGGGGGGATTGGAACAAAGGCACAGAGAACAAAGTAGAGAAAGACTGGTTGTTGGCAGTCAGTGTGTCAGTCATAAATCACCAACAGAGAACACACACGTACATACCATGCAGAGTGTCAGACACCCCTACCCCCCGCTGCTCCAAGAGGGGACATGTGTGTTCACCCCCCCCCAAACCCCATCAAATAACCCCCATCTCCCTGCACACCGTCGCTAAGGAAATCTGAAACCTGAGCCAGCAGTACCAAGGTGGCAAGGACAAGGTGAACTTAAAGAGATGCGTGTGTGTGCCTCCCATTGTGTGTGTTATTAGGGGAGTAGTAACACGACGTAGTACATTAGCACTCTCCTCCTACAACCTGCTGTGTCAGTCACATCTACCAATCTCATCAACACTTTATTCTGTTCATCATTTTTCCCCATTATGGCTAAATGCTTTTATCTGTGACGACCCCCCACTAGTAGGCCAAAATGAGAAACATTAAAAAGCTGTCTCTAAGTGAAATAGTAATTTTCTACTGATATAATTCAATCAAAAACACAATTTTATAAAGAAATGACTAAGTGTCTCAGTTATGGCTTCTCTCTCTGACAGAAATTGTTTTCTACTCATCCTTAGTGAGGGAAAAGGGACTACTTCTCCTTCCATTAGCAGGAAACACACGCGGGTTCCAGGGACAGTGAGTTCCTGAGATGGTTCTTTCTTTCAGGAGCCACAACCTGGGGCCAGAGCATTCTTCTCCTTTCTTCTCTCTCTCTCTCCGTCATTGGATTTCTTGATAGCAGATGATGGAAGAAACAACAACTTCACCTCTCCTCCCTGAAGTCATTTCATGCATGGCTCTTCTCTGCCTTCCAATGTACTGATCGATTAGAATTCCACACGACCACATTGACTCTGTGAAATCTAAATGTGTTGTATGAACCAGAGCATCCCAAAAAGCTCCCTTCGACTCTCTCTCGCTCGCCCTCTCTCTTGAGCCATGATTGGCAGGGCAAACAGTGTGTGGCAATATCTTGTTGGGAGCTCAGCCACCCTGGCCTGGACTATGGAAACCAGAGCGGCCCTCTCCCCCAGATGAGATCATGCTTTACTGTTACTGTGGTTAGGGGTGTCTTAGTGGGACAGAAACCAGAGCGGCCCTCTCCCCCAGATGAGATCATGCTTTACTGTTACTGTGGTTAGGGGTGTCTTAGTGGGACAGAAATCAGAGCGGCCCTCTCCCCCAGATGAGATCATACTTTACTGTTACTGTGGTTAGGGGTGTCTTAGTGGGACAGAAACCAGAGCGGCCCTCTCCCACAGATGAGATCATGCTTTACTGTTACTGTGGTTAGGGGTGTTTTAGTGGGACAGAAACCAGAGCGGCCCTCTCCCCCAGATGAGATCATGCTTTACTGTTACTGTGGTTAGGGGTGTCTTAGTGGGACAGACCAGAGCGGCCTCTCCCACAGATGAGATCATGCTTTACTGTTACTGTGGTTAGGGGTGTCTTAGTGGGACAGAAATCAGAGCGGCCCTCTCCCCCAGATGAGATCATACTTTACTGTTACTGTGGTTAGGGGTGTTTTAGTGGGACAGAAACCAGAGCGGCCCTCTCCCCCAGACGAGATCATGCTTTACTGTTACTGTGGTTAGGGGTGTCTTAGTGGGACAGACCAGAGCGGCCCTCTCCCACAGATGAGATCATGCTTTACTGTTACTGTGGTTAGGGGTGTTTTAGTGGGACAGAAACCAGAGCGGCCCTCTCCCCCAGATGAGATCATGCTTTACTGTTACTGTGGTTAGGGGTGTCTTAGTGGGACAGAAACCAGAGCGGCCCTCTCCCACAGATGAGATCATGCTTTACTGTTACTGTGGTTAGGGGTGTCTTAGTGGGACAGAAATCAGAGCGGCCCTCTCCCCCAGATGAGATCATACTTTACTGTTACTGTGGTTAGGGGTGTTTTAGTGGGACAGAAACCAGAGCGGCCCTCTCCCCCAGATGAGATCATGCTTTACTGTTACTGTGGTTAGGGGTGTCTTAGTGGGACAGACCAGAGCGGCCCTCTCCCACAGATGAGATCATGCTTTACTGTTACTGTGGTTAGGGGTGTCTTAGTGGGACAGAAACCAGAGCGGCCCTCTCCCCCAGATGAGATCATGCTTTACTGTTACTGTGGTTAGGGGTGTCTTAGTGGGACAGAAACCAGAGCGGCCCTCTCCCCCAGATGAGATCATGCTTTACTGTTACTGTGGTTAGGGGTGTCTTAGTGGGACAGAAACCAAAGGGATGGTAGAAGGTAAACTCACTTTTATTTTACTACCCTTATGCACCCTCTTCCCCTTACAGAAAGAACCCTCTTCCCCTTACAGAAAGAACTCTCTCTCTCTCCCTCCTCTTTCTCTTTCCCCCCTCTCAATTCAATTTGCTTTATTGACATGATGTAACACTCCTTCCACATTTTGTTACATTACAGCCTTATTTAAAATGGATAAAAAAAGCTGAGGATTTTTAATTCTATCTACACACAATACCCCATAATGACAAAGCAAAAACAATTTTTTTGACATATTTGCAAATGTATTGTAAATGTAAAACCTGAAATCACATTTACACAAATATTCAGATCCTTTAATCAGTACTTTGCTGTAGCAGAGATGTTCGATCGGGTCCAAGCCCGGGCTCTGCCTGGGCCACTCAAGGACATTCAGAGACTTGTCCCGAAGCCACTCCTGAGTTGTCTTGGCTGTGTGCTGAGGTTCGTTGTCCTGTTGGAAGGTGAACCTTCACCCCAGTCTGAGGTCCTGAGCGCTCTGGAGCAGGTTTTCATCAAGGATCTCTTTGTACTTTGCTTCATTCATCTTTCCCTCGATCCTGACTAGTCTCCCAGTCCTTGCTGCTGAAAAAAAAGATCCCCACAGCCTGATGCTGCCACCACCATGCTTCACGATAGGGATGGGTTTGGCCAGGTGATGAGCGGCGCCTGGTTTCCTCCAGAGGTGACGTTTGTCACTCAGGCCAAAGAGTTCAACCTTAGTTTCATCAGACCAGAGAATCTTGTATCTAATGGTCTGAGAGTCCTTTTAAGTGCCTTTTGGCAAACTCCAAGCGGGGCTCATGTGCCTTTACTGAGGAGTGGCTTCCATCTGGCCGCTCTACCATAATGACCTGATTGATCCATCTGGAAGGTTCTCCCTTCTCCACCGAGGAACACTGGAGCGCTGTCAGATTAACTGTTGGGTTCTTGGTCACCTCCCTGACCAAGACCCTTCTCCACCGGTTGCTCAGTTTGGCTGGACGACCAGCTCTAAGAAGAGTATTGGTGGTTCTAACCTTCTTCCATTTAAGAATGATGGATGCAATTGTGTTATTTGGGACCTTCAGTGCTGCAGACATTTTTTGGTACCCTTTTCCAGATCTATGCCTCGACACAATCCTGGCTCGGCGCTCTACGGACAATTCCTTCGACCTCATAGCTTGGTTTTTGCTCTGACATGCACTGTCAACTGTGGGACCTTTTTATAGGCAGGTGTGTGCCTTTCCAAATCATGTCCAATCAATTGAATTGACCACAGGTGGACTCGACCAATCAATTTGTAGAAACATCTCAAGGATGATCAATGGTAACAGGATATACCTGAGCTCAATTTCGAGTGTCATTAACAAAGTGTCTGAATAATTATGGTTTAAATTAAATGATTTCCCCATCGAAAAAACAACAATACCCCTTTTTATTTTTTATATATTTTTATATATTTATATATTATCTCAGTTCACTGGTCACGATGGCAACACCCATCCGTAGCACGCGCTCCAGCAGGTGTATCTCACTGATCATCCCTAAAGCCAACACCTCATTTGGCCGCCTTTCGTTCCAGTACTCTGCTGCCTGTGACTGGAATGAACTGCAAAAATCGCTGAAGTTGGAGACTTTTATCTCCCTCACCAACTTCAAACATCAACTATCTGAGCTACTAACCGATCGCTGCAGCTGTACATAGTCTATTGGTAAATAGCCCACCCATTTTCACCTACCTCATTCCCATACTGTTTTTATACTGTTTTTATTTATTTACTTTTCTGCTCTTTTGCACACCAATATCTCTACCTGTACATGACCATCTGATCATTTATCACTCCAGTGTTAATCTGCAAAATTGTAATTATTCGCCTACCTCCTCATGCCTTTTGCACACATTGTATATAGACTCCCCCTTTTTTTTCTACTGTGTTATTGACTTGTTAATTGTTTACTCCATGTGTAACTCTGTGTTGTCTGTTCACACTGCTATGCTTTATCTTGGCCAGGTCGCAGTTGCAAATGAGAACTTGTTCTCAACTAGCCTACCTGGTTAAATAGGTGAAAGGTGAAATAAAATACATTTTAAAAAATGTTGAAAACCTGTTTTCACTTTGTCATTATGGGGTATTGTGTGTAGATTGAGGAAACAATTAAATGTAATCCATTTTAGAATAACACTGTAACATATAATAAAATGTAGAAAAAGTGAAGGGGTCTGAATTCTTTACAAATGCACTGTACATATTCCTCTTTCTCTCTCTCCTGGCAGACTGAGGGGTAGTGGAGAACCCCCCCAGGCCTCTTTCATTCTCTCCTCTTTTCTGTTAATCAGATTTCACATGAACACCAGGGCCAAATCTCTCCCAGTGCAATTGCTTTTCCCCCGTTTATCCCGCGAACACCCCCAGAGAACAGCACCACTTTCACCCTCCCTGGCTCTCCCTCCCTGCCAATCTCTCTTTCCCTGTGCTGTTGTTGGCAGTCCCCTCGACCATATTTTAGTAATGGGCCCCAGCAGAAATTCAGTATCCAAGTGAAACCGGGCCCCGTAGGCTTTGAAAAGTGTGTGTGTGTGTGTAAGTCGGATAGAGAGCTGACCCTCTGGTGCTGTGTGATATCCAGTGATACTGACGCCTTGGCCCGTCCTTCACACAATGGACCTGTGGAGAGAGGTAGTGATGGAGGAAAAGGGATAGAGTACCCCCAAGAGAAGGGCCTGATATAGTTAGAAAGCTGTATAGTTTGTGGAAGTGGCACTTTGTTGAAAAGAGCCCCTCTGTTTGTTTTGATGATGTGATTGTGGCGATTAGGAGATGTGTTCCATATGCAGGGAGGTTGAGTTTGAGCCACACTTCACTGTGATGGTACATCTCATTATACCCAGAGATGGACCTCTCTGTGGAGGGTTTGTTCTGTTCTGGGAGTGACGTCAGTACTAGGTATTAGAAGATGGAGGGACAACAGGGTTTTTCTATACTCTGGGTTCATGGTATTTTTACTGGAAGTTGCTCACATGTACAGCCAGCCCTTCCCATTCAGCCGTGATAGTCCACTCACCTTTTACTGTGAACCGTGCTCGATGTAAGACACATGGTTCTCACACAGCTCCAGACGTTTCCTGCTGCTTACTCACACTGTTGCCAAACCAGTCAAACGTAAAAGGATGTTGTGTGAGCCGTATGTGGCCACTGCCCCTCTGCAGTGCCAACCCCTCTCCACAGACTCCTAAATGCCAGCCAGGTATATTCAGCAGCACCCTGTCTACAGACCAGACCAGGGCTAACAGAGGATTAACTTATAGGTTCACCCCTCACACTGACCAGACGCTGCCTATATCCTCACATTGCCCTCCATACACTCTGCCCACCTCACACATCTCACACGCTGTGAGCCCGATGCAAACATGAACTCTATCATAGAACCCTATTGGCTTACATGCTGACCACACCGCTTGCGTCATGTACACATACATGTTATTCAATCATTGCACCCACACTGCTCACGAGTGTCTGCGTGGCCAGGTGCTAAAATAGAACTTGGTTCTATTTGTGATTCTCAAACCTGCTGCAAGTCTCGCCTCTCCCATCTTCTAATTTGTTTTAGGAGCATATACCCACGTCCCATCTTCTAATTTGTTTTTAGGAGCATATACCCACATGCCATCTTCTCATTGGTTTTAGGAGCATATACCCACATGCCATCTTCTCATTGTTTTTAGGAGCATATACCCACATGCCATCTTCTCATTGTTTTTAGGAGCATATACCCACATGCCATCTTCTCATTGTTTTTAGGAGCATATACCCACGTGCCATCTTCTAATTTGTTTTTAGGAGCATATACCCACATGCCATCTTCTCATTGTTTTTAGGAGCATATACCCATGTCCCATCTTCTAATTTGTTTTTAGGAGCATATACCCACATGCCATCTTCTCATTGTTTTTAGGAGCATATACCCATGTGCCATCTTCTAATTTGTTTTTAGGAGCATATACCCACATGCCATCTTCTCATTGGTTTTAGGAGCATATACCCACATGCCATCTTCTCATTGGTTTTAGGAGCATATACCCATGTGCCATCTTCTCATTGGTTTTAGGAGCATATACCCATGTGCCATCTTCTAATTTGTTTTTAGGAGCATATACCCACATGCCATCTTCTCATTGGTTTTAGGAGCATATACCCACGTGCCATCTTCTAATTTGTTTTTAGGAGCATATACCCACATGCCATCTTCTCATTGGTTTTAGGAGCATATACCCACATGCCATCTTCTCATTGGTTTTAGGAGCATATACCCATGTGCCATCTTCTCATTGGTTTTAGGAGCATATACCCACATGCCATCTTCTCATTGGTTTTAGGAGCATATACCCACATGCCATCTTCTCATTGGTTTTAGGAGCATATACCCATGTGCCATCTTCTCATTGGTTTTAGGAGCATATACCCATGTGCCATCTTCTAATTTGTTTTTAGGAGCATATACCCACATGCCATCTTCTCATTGGTTTTAGGAGCATATACCCACGTGCCATCTTCTAATTTGTTTTTAGGAGCATATACCCAAATGCCATCTTCTCATTTGTTTTTAGGAGCATATACCCACATGCCATCTTCTCATTGGTTTTAGGAGCATATACCCACATGCCATCTTCTCATTGGTTTTAGGAGCATATACCCACATGCCATCTTCTAATTTGTTTTTAGGAGCATATACCCAAATGCCATCTTCTCATTTGTTTTTAGGAGCATATAACCACGTGCCATCTTCTCATTTGGTTTTAGGAGCATATACCCACATGCCATCTTCTCATTTGTTTTTAGGAGCATATACCCACGTGCCATCTTCTCATTTGGTTTTAGGAGCATATACCCACATGCCATCTTCTCATTTGGTTTTAGGAGCATATACCCACGTGCCATCTTCTAATTTGTTTTTAGGAGCATATACCCAAATGCCATCTTCTCATTTGTTTTTAGGAGCATATACCCACGTGCCATCTTCTCATTTGGTTTTAGGAGCATATACCCACATGCCATCTTCTCATTTGTTTTTAGGAGCATATACCCACGTGCCATCTTCTCATTTGTTTTTAGGAGCATATACCCACGTGCCATCTTCTCATTTGGTTTTAGGAGCATATACCCACATGCCATCTTCTCATTTGTTTTTAGGAGCATATACCCACGTGCCATCTTCTCATTTGTTTTTAGGAGCATATACCCATGTGCCACCTTCTCATTCGTTTTAGGAGCATATACCCACATGCCATCTTCTCATTGGTTTTAGGAGCATATACCCACGTGCCATCTTCTCATTTGGTTTTAGGAGCATATACCCACGTGCCATCTTCTAATTTGTTTTTAGGAGCATATACCCATGTGCCATCTTCTCATTTGTTTTTAGGAGCATATACCCAAATGCCATCTTCTCATTGGTTTTAGGAGCATATACCCACATGCCATCTTCTCATTGGTTTTAGGAGCATATACCCACATGCCATCTTGTCATTGGTTTTAGGAGCATATACCCACATGCCATCTTGTCATTGGTTTTAGGAGCATATACCCACATGCCATCTTCTCATTGGTTTTAGGAGCATATACCCACATGCCATCTTCTCACTCGTTTTAGGAGCATATACCCACGTGCCATCTTCTAATTTGTTTTTAGGAGCATATACCCACATGCCATCTTCTCATTGGTTTTAGGAGCATATACCCACATGCCATCTTCTCATTGGTTTTAGGAGCATATACCCACGTGCCATCTTCTAATTTGTTTTTAGGAGCATATACCCAAATGCCATCTTCTCATTGGTTTTAGGAGCATATACCCACGTGCCATCTTCTCATTGGTTTTAGGAGCATATACCCACGTGCCATCTTCTCATTTGTTTTTAGGAGCATATACCCACATGCCATCTTCTCATTGGTTTTAGGAGCATATACCCACATGCCATCTTCTCATTGGTTTTAGGAGCATATACCCACATGCCATCTTCTCATTGGTTTTAGGAGCATATACCCACGTGCCATCTTCTCATTTGTTTTTAGGAGCATATACCCACATGCCATCTTCTCATTGGTTTTAGGAGCATATACCCACATGCCATCCTCTCATTGGTTTTAGGAGCATATACCCATGTGCCATCTTCTAATTTGTTTTTAGGAGCATATACCCAAATGCCATCTTCTCATTGGTTTTAGGAGCATATACCCACATGCCATCTTCTCATTGGTTTTAGGAGCATATACCCACATGCCATCTTGTCATTGGTTTTAGGAGCATATACCCACATGCCATCTTGTCATTGGTTTTAGGAGCATATACCCACATGCCATCTTGTCATTGGTTTTAGGAGCATATACCCACATGCCATCTTCTCATTGGTTTTAGGAGCATATACCCACATGCCATCCTCTCATTGGTTTTAGGAGCATATACCCACATGCCATCTTCTCATTGGTTTTAGGAGCATATACCCACATGCCATCTTCTCATTGGTTTTAGGAGCATATACCCACATGCCATCTTCTCATTGGTTTTAGGAGCATATACCCACATGCCATCTTCTCATTGGTTTTAGGAGCATATACCCACATGCCATCTTCTCATTCGTTTTAGGAGCATATACCCACGTGCCATCTTCTCATTCGTTTTAGGAGCATATACCCACGTGCCATCTTCTAATTTGTTTTTAGGAGCATATACCCACATGCCATCTTCTCACTCGTTTTAGGAGCATATACCCACATGCCATCTTCTCATTGGTTTTAGGAGCATATACCCACATGCCATCTTCTCATTGGTTTTAGGAGCATATACCCACATGCCATCTTCTCATTCGTTTTAGGAGCATATACCCACGTGCCATCTTCTCATTGGTTTTTAGGAGCATATACCCATGTGCCACCTTCTCATTCGTTTTAGGAGCATATACCCACGTGCCATCTTCTCATTGGTTTTTAGGAGCATATACCCATGTGCCATCTTCTCATTTGTTTTTAGGAGCATATACCCACATGCCATCTTCTCATTGGTTTTAGGAGCATATACCCACATGCCATCTTCTCATTGGTTTTTAGGAGCATATACCCACATGCCATCTTCTCATTCGTTTTAGGAGCATATACCCACATGCCATCTTGTCATTGGTTTTAGGAGCATATACCCACATGCCATCTTCTCATTGGTTTTAGGAGCATATACCCACATGCCATCTTCTCATTGGTTTTAGGAGCATATACCCACATGCCATCTTCTCATTCGTTTTAGGAGCATATACCCACATGCCATCTTGTCATTGGTTTTAGGAGCATATACCCACATGCCATCTTCTCATTGGTTTTAGGAGCATATACCCACATGCCATCCTCTCATTGGTTTTAGGAGCATATACCCACATGCCATCTTCTCATTGGTTTTAGGAGCATATACCCACATGCCATCTTCTCATTGGTTTTAGGAGCATATACCCACATGCCATCTTCTCATTGGTTTTAGCAGCATATACCCACATGCCATCTTCTCATTCGTTTTAGGAGCATATACCCACATGCCATCTTGTCATTGGTTTTAGGAGCATATACCCACCCACATGCCATCTTCTCATTGGTTTTAGGAGCATATACCCACATGCCATCCTCTCATTGGTTTTAGGAGCATATACCCACGTGCCATCTTCTCATTGGTTTTAGGAGCATATACCCACATGCCATCTTCTCATTGGTTTTAGGAGCATATACCCACATGCCATCTTCTCATTGGTTTTAGGAGCATATACCCATGTGCCATCTTCTCATTCGTTTTAGGAGCATATACCCACGTGCCATCTTCTCATTGGTTTTTAGGAGCATATACCCATGTGCCACCTTCTCATTCGTTTTAGGAGCATATACCCACGTGCCATCTTCTCATTGGTTTTTAGGAGCATATACCCATGTGCCATCTTCTCATTTGTTTTTAGGAGCATATACCCACATGCCATCTTCTCATTGGTTTTAGGAGCATATACCCACGTGCCATCTTCTCATTCGTTTTAGGAGCATATACCCACGTGCCATCTTCTCATTGGTTTTTAGGAGCATATACCCATGTGCCATCTTCTCATTTGTTTTTAGGAGCATATACCCACATGCCATCTTCTCATTCGTTTTAGGAGCATATACCCACATGCCATCTTGTCATTGGTTTTAGGAGCATATACCCACATGCCATCTTCTCATTGGTTTTAGGAGCATATACCCACATGCCATCCTCTCATTGGTTTTAGGAGCATATACCCACATGCCATCTTCTCATTGGTTTTAGGAGCATATACCCACATTCCATCTTCTCATTGGTTTTTAGGAGCATATACCCACATGCCATCTTCTCATTCGTTTTAGGAGCATATACCCACATGCCATCTTGTCATTGGTTTTAGGAGCATATACCCACATGCCATCTTCTCATTGGTTTTAGGAGCATATACCCACATGCCATCTTCTCATTGGTTTTAGGAGCATATACCCACATGCCATCTTCTCATTCGTTTTAGGAGCATATACCCACATGCCATCTTGTCATTGGTTTTAGGAGCATATACCCACATGCCATCTTCTCATTGGTTTTAGGAGCATATACCCACATGCCATCCTCTCATTGGTTTTAGGAGCATATACCCACATGCCATCTTCTCATTGGTTTTAGGAGCATATACCCACATGCCATCTTCTCATTGGTTTTAGGAGCATATACCCACATGCCATCTTCTCATTGGTTTTAGCAGCATATACCCACATGCCATCTTCTCATTCGTTTTAGGAGCATATACCCACATGCCATCTTGTCATTGGTTTTAGGAGCATATACCCACATGCCATCTTCTCATTGGTTTTAGGAGCATATACCCACATGCCATCCTCTCATTGGTTTTAGGAGCATATACCCACGTGCCATCTTCTCATTGGTTTTAGGAGCATATACCCACATGCCATCTTCTCATTGGTTTTAGGAGCATATACCCACATGCCATCTTCTCATTGGTTTTAGGAGCATATACCCATGTGCCATCTTCTCATTCGTTTTAGGAGCATATACCCACGTGCCATCTTCTCATTGGTTTTTAGGAGCATATACCCATGTGCCACCTTCTCATTCGTTTTAGGAGCATATACCCACGTGCCATCTTCTCATTGGTTTTTAGGAGCATATACCCATGTGCCATCTTCTCATTTGTTTTTAGGAGCATATACCCACATGCCATCTTCTCATTGGTTTTAGGAGCATATACCCACGTGCCATCTTCTCATTCGTTTTAGGAGCATATACCCACGTGCCATCTTCTCATTGGTTTTTAGGAGCATATACCCATGTGCCATCTTCTCATTTGTTTTTAGGAGCATATACCCACATGCCATCTTCTCATTCGTTTTAGGAGCATATACCCACATGCCATCTTGTCATTGGTTTTAGGAGCATATACCCACATGCCATCTTCTCATTGGTTTTAGGAGCATATACCCACATGCCATCCTCTCATTGGTTTTAGGAGCATATACCCACATGCCATCTTCTCATTGGTTTTAGGAGCATATACCCACATTCCATCTTCTCATTCGTTTTAGGAGCATATACCCACATGCCATCTTGTCATTGGTTTTAGGAGCATATACCCACGTGCCATCTTCTCATTGGTTTTAGGAGCATATACCCACATGCCATCCTCTCATTGGTTTTAGGAGCATATACCCACATGCCATCTTCTCATTGGTTTTAGGAGCATATACCCACATTCCATCTTCTCATTCGTTTTAGGAGCATATACCCACATGCCATCTTGTCATTGGTTTTAGGAGCATATACCCACATGCCATCTTCTCATTGGTTTTAGGAGCATATACCCACATGCCATCCTCTCATTGGTTTTAGGAGCATATACCCACATGCCATCTTCTCATTGGTTTTAGGAGCATATACCCACGTGCCATCTTCTCATTCGTTTTAGGAGCATATACCCACGTGCCATCTTCTCATTGGTTTTAGGAGCATATACCCACATGCCATCTTCTCATTGGTTTTAGGAGCATATACCCACATACCATCTTCTCATTGGTTTTAGGAGCATATACCCACATGCCATCTTCTCATTGGTTTTAGGAGCATATACCCACATGCCATCTTCTCATTGGTTTTAGGAGCATATACCCACATTCCATCTTCTCATTCGTTTTAGGAGCATATACCCACATGCCATCTTGTCATTGGTTTTAGGAGCATATACCCACATGCCATCTTCTCATTGGTTTTAGGAGCATATACCCACATGCCATCCTCTCATTGGTTTTAGGAGCATATACCCACATACCATCTTCTCATTGGTTTTAGGAGCATATACCCACATGCCATCTTCTCATTGGTTTTAGGAGCATATACCCACATGCCATCTTCTCATTGGTTTTAGGAGCATATACCCACATGCCATCTTCTCATTGGTTTTAGGAGCATATACCCATGTGCCATCTTCCAATTTGTTTTTAGGAGCATATACCCACATGCCATCTTCTCATTGGTTTTAGGAGCATATACCCACATGCCATCTTCTCATTGGTTTTAGGAGCATATACCCACGTGCCATCTTCTCATTCGTTTTAGGAGCATATACCCACGTGCCATCTTCTAATTTGTTTTTAGGAGCATATACCCACATGCCATCTTCTCACTCGTTTTAGGAGCATATACCCACATGCCATCTTCTCATTGGTTTTAGGAGCATATACCCACATGCCATCTTCTCATTGGTTTTAGGAGCATATACCCACATGCCATCTTCTCATTCGTTTTAGGAGCATATACCCACGTGCCATCTTCTCATTGGTTTTTAGGAGCATATACCCATGTGCCACCTTCTCATTCGTTTTAGGAGCATATACCCACGTGCCATCTTCTCATTGGTTTTTAGGAGCATATACCCATGTGCCATCTTCTCATTTGTTTTTAGGAGCATATACCCACATGCCATCTTCTCATTCGTTTTAGGAGCATATACCCACGTGCCATCTTCTCATTGGTTTTAGGAGCATATACCCACATGCCATCTTCTCATTGGTTTTAGGAGCATATACCCACATGCCATCTTCTCATTGGTTTTAGGAGCATATACCCACATGCCATCTTGTCATTGGTTTTAGGAGCATATACCCACATGCCATCTTGTCATTGGTTTTAGGAGCATATACCCACATGCCATCCTCTCATTGGTTTTAGGAGCATATACCCACATGCCATCTTCTCATTGGTTTTAGGAGCATATACCCACATGCCATCTTCTCATTGGTTTTAGGAGCATATACCCACATGCCATCTTCTCATTGGTTTTAGGAGCATATACCCATGTGCCATCTTCTAATTTGTTTTTAGGAGCATATACCCACATGCCATCTTCTCATTGGTTTTAGGAGCATATACCCACATGCCATCTTGTCATTGGTTTTAGGAGCATATACCCACATGCCATCTTCTCATTGGTTTTAGGAGCATATACCCACATGCCATCCTCTCATTGGTTTTAGGAGCATATACCCACATGCCATCTTCTCATTGGTTTTAGGAGCATATACCCACATGCCATCTTCTCATTGGTTTTAGGAGCATATACCCACATGCCATCTTCTCATTGGTTTTAGGAGCATATACCCATGTGCCATCTTCTAATTTGTTTTTAGGAGCATATACCCACATGCCATCTTCTCATTGGTTTTAGGAGCATATACCCACATGCCATCTTCTCATTGGTTTTAGGAGCATATACCCACATGCCATCTTCTCATTCGTTTTAGGAGCATATACCCACGTGCCATCTTCTAATTTGTTTTTAGGAGCATATACCCACATGCCATCTTCTCACTCGTTTTAGGAGCATATACCCACATGCCATCTTCTCATTGGTTTTAGGAGCATATACCCACATGCCATCTTCTCATTGGTTTTAGGAGCATATACCCACATGCCATCTTCTCATTCGTTTTAGGAGCATATACCCACGTGCCATCTTCTCATTGGTTTTTAGGAGCATATACCCATGTGCCACCTTCTCATTCGTTTTAGGAGCATATACCCACGTGCCATCTTCTCATTGGTTTTTAGGAGCATATACCCATGTGCCATCTTCTCATTTGTTTTTAGGAGCATATACCCACGTGGGTGATTTAAAGATGAACTGAGGTCCACACTCAGCTCATCGTTGTAGTAATGCACAGTAAAGTTGGTGGCCAGCCACCATATAAAGTCCAAAGAAGAAAAAGTAGCCTGAAGGAAGGAGGAGAGATGTCACATCTGTAGCAGACCTTTGCTCATGGTAGAGTTTCCTCCCTCCACCATTCAGATGACAGCATCTCTGCAGCCTATTGGTTATCATGCTGAGCTTTCTCATCACATACACAAACTAATGAGTTTGTCTGTGTTAGGAATTAAATGTCCATTCCTATGAGCTGTTTTGTTGACCACACACACACACACACACACACACACACACACACACACACACACACACACACACACACACACACACACACACACACACACACACACACACACACACACACACACACACACACACGTGAGAGTTCACGTGAGAAAGAATGTTTGTTTTTAATGGATATTTTGACAGTCAGTGATCTCTTACTCACAGCTATCTCTCTAAAGGGATGCTGTGATATTTTGAGATTTAGGTAATTTTTCTACTTACCAGAGTCAGATAAACTGCATGCAGTTTGGAGATGATTGAAGTTAGCATATCGTTATCTTATTGCAATTGATGAAAGTACAGTATCCAGCTCCTCTCAAAAGCAGAAAATAGACCTAACGACTCCAAGGCTGGGTGGTTGGTCAGATATAATCTTACGAAGCTATACATAGTCATTTATATTTTTTTATATGTTTGTTAATTTTACTGCTAATCATAAGAAACAAGATTCTATCCACTTCCTCATTCTTTGTCCCGTTAGAGATCTCAATGGCGCTGCCTTCAATCATCTCCAAACTGCACGCAGAAACATAACATTGGTATCCATGAGTTCGTCTGACTCTGGGTACTGTAAGCAGAAAAATAACCTAAATATCGAGATCTCGCAGTATCACTTTAAATGGTTGGGGAGATTGCCTTGAATGTTTGTTTGTTTGTCACTAAACTCCAAGGGTGTTTTTTTGATGTTGTATTTATCAGGAACCCCATTATCTGCTGTAGCAGCTACTCTTCCTGGGGTCCAAAAAGGGCTAAAATAATTACACAGCAAGTGAAGTAGATAATAAACTAAAGTGAAATAAACAATCAAAATGAACAGTAAACATTACACTCACAGAAGTACAAAAGGCAAAAGTACAAAAGGAAAAATAAACATAAAAATGGGTTGAATTTAAAATAGTGTTTGTTCTTCACTGGTTGCCCTTTTCTTGTGGCAACAGGTCCCAAATCTTGCTGCTGTGATGGAATACTGTGGTACTTCACCCAGTAGATATGGGATATTATCAAAATGGGGTTTGTTTTCATTCTTTGTGGATCTGTGTAATCTGAGGGAAATATGTGTCTCTAATATGGTCATATATTTGACAGGAGGTTAGGAAGTGCAGCTCAGTTTCCACCTCATTTTGTGGGCAGTGTGCACATAGCCTGTCTTCTCTTAAGAGCCAGGTCTGCCTTCGCTGGCCTTTCTCAATAGCAAGGCTATGCTCACTGAGTCTGTACATAGTCAAAGCTTTCCTTGTGTTTGGGTCAGTCACAGTGGTCAGGTATTCTGACGTTTTATGTTGCTTCCTTTTAGGTTGTTGTAGAATTTAACGTCTCTTTTCTGGATTTTGCTAATTAGTGGGTATTGGCCTAATTCTGCTCTGCATGCATTATTTGGTGTTTTACGTTGTACACGGAGGATATCTTTGCAGAATTCTGCATGCAGTCTCAATTTGGTGTTTGTCCCATTTTGTGAATTCTTGGTTGGTGAGTGGACCCCAGACCTCACAACCATAAAGGGTAATGGGTTCAAAAACGGATTCTCTCTCTCTCCTTCACTCTTTCCTTTTCTGTCTCTCTTTCGCTCTCTCCTCCCCCCTCTCCCTGCTCTAGTCTGTGTGGTGTCTGGCCACCTTGTGTCACCCCTCTCTCTGCTCTAGTCTGTGTGGCGTCTGGCCACCTTGTGTCACCCCTCTCTCTGCTCTAGTCTGTGTGGCGTCTGGCCACCTTGTGTCACCCCTCTCTCTGCTCTAGTCTGTGTGGCGTCTGGCCACCTTGTGTCACCCCTCTCTCTGCTCTAGTCTGTGTGGCGTCTGGCCACCTTGTGTCACCCCTCTCTCTGCTCTAGTCTGTGTGGCGTCTGGCCACCTTGTGTCACCCTTCTCTCTGCTCTAGTCTGTGTGGCATCTGGCCACCTTGTGTCACCCCTCTCTCTGCTCTAGTCTGTGTGGCGTCTGGCCACCTTGTGTCACCCCTCTCTCTGCTCTAGTCTGTGTGGCGTCTGGCCACCTTGTGTCACCCCTCTCTCTGCTCTAGTCTGTGTGGCGTCTGGCCACCTTGTGTCACCCCTCTCTCTGCTCTAGTCTGTGTGGCGTCTGGCCACCTTGTGTCACCCCTCTCTCTGCTCTAGTCTGTGTGGCGTCTGGCCACCTTGTGTCACCCCTCTCTCTGCTCTAGTCTGTGTGGTGTCTGGCCACCTTGTGTCACCCCTCTCTCTGCTCTAGTCTGTGTGGTGTCTGGCCACCTTGTGTCACCCCTCTCTCTGCTCTAGTCTGTGTGGCGTCTGGCCACCTTGTGTCACCCCTCTCTCTGCTCTAGTCTGTGTGGCGTCTGGCCACCTTGTGTCACCCCTCTCTCTGCTCTAGTCTGTGTGGCGTCTGGCCACCTTGTGTCACCCCTCTCTCTGCTCTAGTCTGTGTGGCGTCTGGCCACCTTGTGTCACCCCTCTCTCTGCTCTAGTCTGTGTGGCGTCTGGCCACCTTGTGTCACCCCTCTCTCTGCTCTAGTCTGTGTGGCGTCTGGCCACCTTGTGTCACCCCTCTCTCTGCTCTAGTCTGTGTGGTGTCTGGCCACCTTGTGTCACCCCTCTCTCTGCTCTAGTCTGTGTGGTGTCTGGCCACCTTGTGTCACCCCTCTCTCTGCTCTAGTCTGTGTGGTGTCTGGCCACCTTGTGTCACCCCTCTCTCTGCTCTAGTCTGTGTGGTGTCTGACCACCTTGTGTCACCCCTCTCTCTGCTCTAGTCTGTGTGGTGTCTGACCACCTTGTGTCACCCCTCTCTCTGCTCTAGTCTGTGTGGTGTCTGGCCACCTTGTGTCACCCCTCTCTCTGCTCTAGTCTGTGTGGTGTCTGGCCACCTTGTGTCACCCCTCTCTCTGCTCTAGTCTGTGTGGTGTCTGGCCACCTTGTGTCACCCCTCTCTCTGCTCTAGTCTGTGTGGTGTCTGGCCACCTTGTGTCACCCCTCTCTCTGCTCTAGTCTGTGTGGTGTCTGGCCACCTTGTGTCACCCCTCTCTCTGCTCTAGTCTGTGTGGTGTCTGGCCACCTTGTGTCACCCCTCTCTCTGCTCTAGTCTGTGTGGTGTCTGGCCACCTTGTGCCACCCCTCTCTCTGCTCTAGTCTGTGTGGTGTCTGGCCACCTTGTGTCACTGCGTTGTAATGTGGGGTTGTTTGGTCAAGGACGTCCCACAGCAGACTGATAACAAACAGAACATTGTCTGAAGTAGCAGAGCCATTGCCTGTCTGCCTGTCTGTCTGCCTGCTTGACTCCGCCCAGCATAGTCATCCCATCCCTAAGATACAAGGTCCATCCTCCACCAGGATAGCTATGCAGGACACAACCTAATGTAGTCTTGAATTACAAATCAAATGTAATGGTTAGAACAGTGTTTCAGTATGAGTCAAACAGACAGCCCCCAGCTGTACAGACACAGGACAAGAACAGCCTTACTCACAGGACACAGAGGTCACGGCTGTTTCGAACTCATGCTCACACACTCTCACTCATGTGCTACACACACACACACACTGATGTTTTCTGACAGTCAGTCTCGTATGGGTGAGCAGCAGAGCAGGCCTCTGAAACAGTTTGTCAAAGCAAACCCACATACTAATTGGAAAAATCCTCCTAAGGCTTGAAAGAAGTTTAAAACTGGGTCCAGCTCTTCAAATAACTTATGTGGCCTGTAGGGGCTGGACTATAACCCATGATCTCTGACCCCTGACCTGAGCAGTAAACAGGAGATACCACCCCAAAGTGGGGTGTTGGGAACAGGAGGGATGTTTTTAAAAGGGGATTTAATAGTTAGAATTACAGAAACCTTATTGTCCGTTCAATATGTCAAATGGTTGATGTGAATCATAGTGGAGGGGTTGTGATTTAGTGGATAAGCTCTGTGGATCATAGTGGAGGGGTTGTGATTTAGTGGATAAGCTCTGTGAATCATAGTGGAGGGGTTGTGATTTAGTGGATAAGCTCTGTGGATCATAGTGGAGGGGTTGTGATTTAGTGGATAAGCTCTGTGGATCATAGTGGAGGGGTTGTGATTTAGTGGATAAGCTCTGTGGATCATAGTGGAGGGGTTGTGATTTAGTGGATAAGCTCTGTGAATCATAGTGGAGGGGTTGTGATTTAGTGGATAAGCTCTGTGAATCATAGTGGAGGGGTTGTGATTTAGTGGATAAGCTCTGTGAATCATAGTGGAGGGGTTGTGATTTAGTGGATAAGCTCTGTGAATCATAGTGGAGGGGTTGTGATTTAGTGGATAAGCTCTGTGAATCATAGTGGAGGGGTTGTGATTTAGTGGATAAGCTCTGTGAATCATAGTGGAGGGGTTGTGATTTAGTGGATAAGCTCTGTGAATCATAGTGGAGGGGTTGTAATTTAGTGGATAAGCTCTGTGAATCATAGTGGAGGGGTTGTGATTTAGTGGATAAGCTCTGTGAATCATAGTGGAGGGGTTGTGATTTAGTGGATAAGCTCTGTGAATCATAGTGGAGGGGTTGTGATTTAGTGGATAAGCTATGTGAATCATAGTGGAGGGGTTGTGATTTAGTGGATAAGCTCTGTGAATCATAGTGGAGGGGTTGTGATTTAGTGGATAAGCTCTGTGAATCATAGTGGAGGGGTTGTGATTTAGTGGATAAGCTCTGTGAATCATAGTGGAGGGGTTGTGATTTAGTGGATAAGCTCTGTGAATCATAGTGGAGGGGTTGTGATTTAGTGGATAAGCTCTGTGAATCATAGTGGAGGGGTTGTGATTTAGTGGATAAGCTCTGTGAATCATAGTGGAGGGGTTGTGATTTAGTGGATAAGCTCTGTGAATCATAGTGGAGGGGTTGTAATTTAGTGGATAAGCTCTGTGAATCATAGTGGAGGGGTTGTGATTTAGTGGATAAGCTCTGTGGATCATAGTGGAGGGGTTGTAATTTAGTGGATAAGCTCTGTGAATCATAGTGGAGGGGTTGTGATTTAGTGGATAAGCTCTGTGAATCATAGTGGAGGGGTTGTGATTTAGTGGATAAGCTCTGTGAATCATAGTGGAGGGGTTGTGATTTAGTGGATAAGCTCTGTGAATCATAGTGGAGGGGTTGTGATTTAGTGGATAAGCTCTGTGGATCATAGTGGAGGGGTTGTGATTTAGTGGATAAGCTCTGTGAATCATAGTGGAGGGGTTGTGATTTAGTGGATAAGCTCTGTGGATCATAGTGGAGGGGTTGTGATTTAGTGGATAAGCTCTGTGGATCATAGTGGAGGGGTTGTGATTTAGTGGATAAGCTCTGTGGATCATAGTGGAGGGGTTGTGATTTAGTGGATAAGCTCTGTGAATCATAGTGGAGGGGTTGTGATTTAGTGGATAAGCTCTGTGAATCATAGTGGAGGGGTTGTAATTTGGTGGATAAACTCTGTGGATCATAGTGGAGGGGTTGTAATTTAGTGGATAAGCTCTGTGAATCATAGTGGAGGGGTTGTGATTTAGTGGATAAGCTCTGTGGATCATAGTGGAGGGGTTGTAATTTAGTGGATAAGCTCTGTGAATCATAGTGGAGGGGTTGTGATTTAGTGGATAAGCTCTGTGAATCATAGTGGAGGGGTTGTGATTTAGTGGATAAGCTCTGTGAATCATAGTGGAGGGGTTGTGATTTAGTGGATAAGCTCTGTGAATCATAGTGGAGGGGTTGTGATTTAGTGGATAAGCTCTGTGGATCATAGTGGAGGGGTTGTGATTTAGTGGATAAGCTCTGTGAATCATAGTGGAGGGGTTGTGATTTAGTGGATAAGCTCTGTGAATCATAGTGGAGGGGTTGTGATTTAGTGGATAAGCTCTGTGAATCATAGTGGAGGGGTTGTGATTTAGTGGATAAGCTCTGTGGATCATAGTGGAGGGGTTGTGATTTAGTGGATAAGCTCTGTGGATCATAGTGGAGGGGTTGTGATTTAGTGGATAAGCTCTGTGGATCATAGTGGAGGGGTTGTGATTTAGTGGATAAGCTCTGTGGATCATAGTGGAGGGGTTGTGATTTAGTGGATAAGCTCTGTGAATCATAGTGGAGGGGTTGTGATTTAGTGGATAAGCTCTGTGAATCATAGTGGAGGGGTTGTGATTTAGTGGATAAGCTCTGTGAATCATAGTGGAGGGGTTGTGATTTAGTGGATAAGCTCTGTGAATCATAGTGGAGGGGTTGTGATTTAGTGGATAAGCTCTGTGGATCATAGTGGAGGGGTTGTGATTTAGTGGATAAGCTCTGTGGATCATGATCCAGATAGGCCTGTTCTGGATACAGCATCCTGCATCCGGAAAACCCAGAAGTGACAGCTATCTTTATTGAAGGGGATCAAATGGTCAAATCTGGATGAAAAGTGAAAATGTTCTCTGCTATTGTAAACCAATATTGTGCCAAAATTGAACTGAGAACTTAAACCCTCTTCCCTTTTAACCTTAAAAAGCATATGCACACTATCACTTCACTATTTCATAACCTTTGACATTTACATACCTGTACACTACCACGTTGATGCTCAGTATATCAGCACTGTACCGTTCCTTCCCCTTAAGACTTGGTGTGGAGGTCTAGGAACCGGTAAGAGTAAGCAAGGCTCTTGACTGGATGCTGTGTGCTTGCTGTGCTGTGTGTTCCTGCCGTGCGGACGGTTGTGGGTCCCTCCTCGTAGACTCTGGTCTCTGCTGACCTTTCAGTGTTCATTCCCCTCCACTGGTCTGATGAGGGTGGAGAGGCAGAGCGCTGGCTGGGCAGGCAGAGAGCTGACAACGTGATAAGCCTGTCTATACATAATACATGAAGGGATCAGTTGGTTACTGCAGGCTTGGAAGAGGAGGGGTGGCGTTATCAGCTAGTGACTGGCCTTTCCATAAGCCATGTGCAAGTTTATTCATCTTGTTTTTGAGGTATGTGTGGGTGGGGGTCTTACCACTGTAATCACTGATGGGGGCGGGGGTCTAGCCACAGGATCACCGATGGGGGGGGTCTTACCACAGTAATCACTGATGGGGGGTCTTACCACAGTAATCACTGATGGGGGGGTCTTACCACAGTAATCACTGATGGGGGGGGTCTTACCACAGTAATCACTGATGGGGGGTCTTACCACAGTAATCACTGATGGGGGTCTTACCACAGTAATCACTGATGGGGGTCTTACCACAGTAATCACTGATGGGGGTCTTACCACAGTAATCACTGATGGGGGGTCTTACCACAGTAATCACTGATGGGGGGTCTTACCACAGTAATCACTGATGGGGGTCTTACCACAGTAATCACTGATGGGGGGTCTTACCACAGTAATCACTGATGGGGGGTCTTACCACAGTAATCACTGATGGGGGTCTTACCACAGTAATCACTGATGGGGGGTCTTACCACAGTAATCACTGATGGGGGGTCTTACCACAGTAATCACTGATGGGGGTCTTACCACAGTAATCACTGATGGGGGGTCTTACCACAGTAATCACTGATGGGGGGTCTTACCACAGTAATCACTGATGGGGGTCTTACCACAGTAATCACTGATGGGGGTCTTACCACAGTAATCACTGATGGGGGTCTTACCACAGTAATCACTGATGGGGGTCTTACCACAGTAATCACTGATGGGGGTCTTACCACAGTAATCACTGATGGGGGGGTCTTACCACAGTAATCACTGATGGGGGTCTTACCACAGTAATCACTGATGGGGGGGGTCTTACCACAGTAATCACTGATGGGGGGGGTCTTACCACAGTAATCACTGATGGGGGGGGTCTTACCACAGTAATCACTGATGGGGGGGGTCTTACCACAGTAATCACTGATGGGGGGGGTCTTACCACAGTAATCACTGATGGGGGGGGTCTTACCACAGTAATCACTGATGGGGGTCTTACCACAGTAATGGCCATCCGGCCACGAGGGTCTGCTCTGCCTTTGTTGATGGACTGAATACCTGCTTGGCCTCTCAGAGCTGTGGTATACTGCTGTTGATGATGATGTTGTTTTTGCTTTTTTTATTTTACCCCCTTTTTCTCCCCAATTTCGTGGTATCCAATTGTTAGTAGCTACTATCTTGTCTCATCGCTACAACTCCCCGTACGGGCTCGGGAGAGACGAAGGTTGAAAGTCATGCGTCCTCCGATACACAACCCAATCAAGCCGCACTGCTTCTTAACACAGCGCGCATCCAACCCGGAAGCCAGCCGCACCAATGTGTAGGAAACACCGTGCACCTGGCAACCTTGGTTAGCGTGCACTGCGCCCGGCCCGCCACGGGAGTCACTGGTGCGCGATGAGACAAGTATATCCCTACCGGCCAAACCCTCCCTAACCCGGACAATGCTAGGCCAATTGTGCGTCGCCACCTGGGAGGCCCTGCTTTTGCTTTTTTTTGATTGAATTAGTGAGATTAACCAACATTTGTTTAAGTTTTTTAGTTTTTTTCATACATCTAATTGACAGATGTCGGTTCAACGATTTAAATTAGATATAATAATTTATCACAGCTCAATGCACTGTTTCTCTAGAGACACATCAGATCAAGCCCGAACTGTGCGATGTACTAGGGGGTTGTAGTTTCTAACAGGACAATATTCTACATAGTTTAGCGCAGAAAATGTGGTAATTAACTACAATGACAATAATCAATTGCGCACCTACTTGTCATTTCTGTGGGCACGGAGACCGCGAGGAGAGAAGACCATTTGATTTTGTGGTATTAATATCATGTTGCAAGAATTCCTCATGATTTCAGCTTCAGTATTTGTATTGTATTGTGTTCACTACAGCTCCACCTCTCTCTTTCTAAACTGACTGATATTCATGTTTCCAGTTGTACAGTCATTCATCTGGCCAATACCCCCATCTGATAATAGTTTGTCTACAGTATTAAAGCCAGGCATTCCTTCCTATGAGAAATGTTCTGCTGTAACAGATTGAGATGTCATAAACACCATGATGGTTAAATCATATTGTTTTGCCCCTGTCACAACCTGCACTGCTGTGAATGATGGGTAGACATTTCTCTTCAATTCCTGGATTCCCAAACTGGGCCTCCCAATTGGGCCCCTCTGCCACTAGACATTAGCCTGGCTGTCTGATGTAATTGTTTTCATCTGGGGTTGAAATATCCCTAACCCCTCCAGGACCCTCCCAGGCTGTTCCACCTGTCAGTCCTCTGAGAGATGAAGTATGATCAGGTAACAATCATTCTTGCAGTCCCATCTTCTGACATGGAGAACAAAGGTTTGCGGACACAGCATGACTTTCCTTTAACAAACTATGTTTCCAGGTCTCTATGGCACCTGATATATCATGAGTGTGTATGGCTACGGCTGTAGTATAGAAGCAGCTGACTGGTCTCTATGATACCTGATATATCATGAGTATGTATGGCTACGGCTGTAGTGTAGAAGCAGCTGACTGGTCTCTATGATACCTGATATATCATGAGTGTGTATGGCTACGGCTGTAGTTTTGAAGCAGCTGACTGGTCTCTATGGCACCTGATATATCATGAGTGTGTATGGCTACGGCTGTAGTGTAGAAGCAGCTGACTGGTCTCTATGGCACCTGATATATCATGAGTGTGTATGGCTACGGCTGTAGTATAGAAGCAGCTGACTGGTCTCTATGGCACCTGATATATCATGAGTGTGTATGGCTACGGCTGTAGTTTTGAAGCAGCTGACTGGTCTCTATGGCACCTGATATATCATGAGTGTGTATGGCTACGGCTGTAGTATAGAAGCAGCTGACTGGTCTCTATGGCACCTGATATATCATGAGTGTGTATGGCTACGGCTGTAGTGTAGAAGCAGCTGACTGGTCTCTATGATACCTGATATATCATGAGTGTGTATGGCTACGGCTGTAGTTTTGAAGCAGCTGACTGGTCTCTATGGCACCTGATATATCATGAGTGTGTATGGCTACGGCTGTAGTGTAGAAGCAGCTGACTGGTCTCTATGGCACCTGATATATCATGAGTGTGTATGGCTACGGCTGTAGTATAGAAGCAGCTGACTGGTCTCTATGGCACCTGATATATCATGAGTGTGTATGGCTACGGCTGTAGTTTTGAAGCAGCTGACTGGTCTCTATGGCACCTGATATATCATGAGTGTGTATGGCTACGGCTGTAGTATAGAAGCAGCTGACTGGTCTCTATGGCACCTGATATATCATGAGTGTGTATGGCTACGGCTGTAGTGTAGAAGCAGCTGACTGGTCTCTATGATACCTGATATATCATGAGTGTGTGTATGGCTACGGCTGTAGTATAGAAGCAGCTGACTGGTCTCTATGGTACCTGATATATCATGAGTGTGTATGGCTACGGCTGTAGTATAGAAGCAGCTGACTGGTCTCTATCGCACCTGATATATCATGAGTGTGTATGGCTACGGCTGTAGTGTAGAAGCAGCTGACTGGTCTCTGTTATACCTGATATATCATGAGTGTGTGTATGGCTACAGCTGTAGTATAGAAGCAGCTGACTGGTCTCTATGGCACCTGATATATCATGAGTGTGTATGGCTACGGCTGTAGTGTAGAGGCAGCTGACTGGTCTCTATGGCACCTGATATATCATGAGTGTGTATGGCTACGGCTGTAGTATAGAAGCAGCTGACTGGTCTCTATGGCACCTGATATATCATGAGTGTGTATGGCTACGGCTGTAGTATAGAAGCAGCTGACTGGTCTCTATGGCACCTGATATATCATGAGTGTGTATGGCTACGGCTGTAGTGTAGAAGCAGCTGACTGGTCTCTATGGCACCTGATATATCATGAGTGTGTATGGCTACGGCTGTAGTATAGAAGCAGCTGACTGGTCTCTATGATACCTGATATATCATGAGTGTGTATGGCTACGGCTGTAGTGTAGAAGCAGCTGACTGGTCTCTATGGCACCTGATATATCATGAGTGTGTATGGCTACGGCTGTAGTATAGAAGCAGCTGACTGGTCTCTATGATACCTGATATATCATGAGTGTGTATGGCTACGGCTGTAGTATAGAAGCAGCTGACTGGTCTCTATGGCACCTGATATATCATGAGTGTGTATGGCTACGGCTGTAGTGTAGAAGCAGCTGACTGGTCTCTATGATACCTGATATATCATGAGTGTGTATGGCTACGGCTGTAGTATAGAAGCAGCTGACTGGTCTCTATGATACCTGATATATCATGAGTGTGTATGGCTACGGCTGTAGTATAGAAGCAGCTGACTGGTCTCTATGGCACCTGATATATCATGAGTGTGTATGGCTACGGCTGTAGTATAGAAGCAGCTGACTGGTCTCTATGGCACCTGATATATCATGAGTGTGTGTATGGCTACGGCTGTAGTATAGAAGCAGCTGACTGGTCTCTATGGCACCTGATATATCATGAGTGTGTATGGCTACGGCTGTAGTATAGAAGCAGCTGACTGGTCTCTATGGCACCTGATATATCATGAGTGTGTATGGCTACGGCTGTAGTGTAGAAGCAGCTGACTGGTCTCTATGATACCTGATATATCATGAGTGTGTGTATGGCTACGGCTGTAGTATAGAAGCAGCTGACTGGTCTCTATGGTACCTGATATATCATGAGTGTGTATGGCTACGGCTGTAGTATAGAAGCAGCTGACTGGTCTCTATGGCACCTGATATATCATGAGTGTGTATGGCTACGGCTGTAGTATAGAAGCAGCTGACTGGTCTCTATGATACCTGATATATCATGAGTGTGTATGGCTACGGCTGTAGTATAGAAGCAGCTGACTGGTCTCTATGATACCTGATATATCATGAGTGTGTATGGCTACGGCTGTAGTATAGAAGCAGCTGACTGGTCTCTATGGCACCTGATATATCATGAGTGTGTATGGCTACAGCTGTAGTATAGAAGCAGCTGACTGGTCTCTATGGCACCTGATATATCATGAGTGTGTATGGCTACGGCTGTAGTGTAGAAGCAGCTGACTGGTCTCTATGATACCTGATATATCATGAGTGTGTGTATGGCTACGGCTGTAGTATAGAAGCAGCTGACTGGTCTCTATGGTACCTGATATATCATGAGTGTGTATGGCTACGGCTGTAGTATAGAAGCAGCTGACTGGTCTCTATGGCACCTGATATATCATGAGTGTGTATGGCTACGGCTGTAGTATAGAAGCAGCTGACTGGTCTCTATGATACCTGATATATCATGAGTGTGTATGGCTACGGCTGTAGTATAGAAGCAGCTGACTGGTCTCTATGATACCTGATATATCATGAGTGTGTATGGCTACGGCTGTAGTATAGAAGCAGCTGACTGGTCTCTATGATACCTGATATATCATGAGTGTGTGTATGGCTACGGCTGTAGTGTAGAAGCAGCTGACTGGTCTCTGTGATACCTGATATATCATGAGTGTGTGTATGGCTACAGCTGTAGTATAGAAGCAGCTGACTGGTCTCTATGGCACCTGATATATCATGAGTGTGTATGGCTACGGCTGTAGTGTAGAAGCAGCTGACTGGTCTCTGTGATACCTGATATATCATGAGTGTGTGTATGGCTACAGCTGTAGTATAGAAGCAGCTGACTGGTCTCTATGGCACCTGATATATCATGAGTGTGTATGGCTACGGCTGTAGTGTAGAAGCAGCTGACTGGTCTCTATGGCACCTGATATATCATGAGTGTGTATGGCTACGGCTGTAGTATAGAAGCAGCTGACTGGTCTCTATGATACCTGATATATCATGAGTGTGTATGGCTACGGCTGTAGTGTAGAAGCAGCTGACTGGTCTCTATGGCACCTGATATATCATGAGTGTGTATGGCTACGGCTGTAGTGTAGAGGCAGCTGACTGGTCTCTATGGCACCTGATATATCATGAGTGTGTATGGCTACGGCTGTAGTATAGAAGCAGCTGACTGGTCTCTATGATACCTGATATATCATGAGTGTGTATGGCTACGGCTGTAGTATAGAAGCAGCTGACTGGTCTCTATGGCACCTGATATATCATGAGTGTGTATGGCTACGGCTGTAGTGTAGAAGCAGCTGACTGGTCTCTGTGATACCTGATATATCATGAGTGTGTATGGCTACGGCTGTAGTATAGAAGCAGCTGACTGGTCTCTATGGCACCTGATATATCATGAGTGTGTATGGCTACGGCTGTAGTGTAGAAGCAGCTGACTGGTCTCTATGATACCTGATATATCATGAGTGTGTATGGCTACGGCTGTAGTGTAGAAGCAGCTGACTGGTCTCTATGGCACCTGATATATCATGAGTGTGTATGGCTACGGCTGTAGTGTAGAAGCAGCTGACTGGTCTCTATGATACCTGATATATCATGAGTGTGTATGGCTACGGCTGTAGTGTAGAAGCAGCTGACTGGTCTCTATGGCACCTGATATATCATGAGTGTGTATGGCTACGGCTGTAGTGTAGAAGCAGCTGACTGGTCTCTATGATACCTGATATATCATGAGTGTGTATGGCTACGGCTGTAGTGTAGAAGCAGCTGACTGGTCTCTATGATACCTGATATATCATGAGTGTGTATGGCTACGGCTGTAGTGTAGAAGCAGCTGACTGGTCTCTATGATACCTGATATATCATGAGTGTGTATGGCTACGGCTGTAGTGTAGAAGCAGCTGACTGGTCTCTATGATACCTGATATATCATGAGTGTGTATGGCTACGGCTGTAGTATAGAAGCAGCTGACTGGTCTCTATGATACCTGATATATCATGAGTGTGTATGGCTACGGCTGTAGTATAGAAGCAGCTGACTGGTCTCTATGGCACCTGATATATCATGAGTGTGTATGGCTACGGCTGTAGTGTAGAAGCAGCTGACTGGTCTCTGTGATACCTGATATATCATGAGTGTGTGTATGGCTACAGCTGTAGTATAGAAGCAGCTGACTGGTCTCTATGGCACCTGATATATCATGAGTGTGTATGGCTACGGCTGTAGTGTAGAAGCAGCTGACTGGTCTCTATGGCACCTGATATATCATGAGTGTGTATGGCTACGGCTGTAGTGTAGAGGCAGCTGACTGGTCTCTATGGCACCTGATATATCATGAGTGTGTATGGCTACGGCTGTAGTGTAGAAGCAGCTGACTGGTCTCTATGGCACCTGATATATCATGAGTGTGTATGGCTACGGCTGTAGTATAGAAGCAGCTGACTGGTCTCTATGGCACCTGATATATCATGAGTGTGTATGGCTACGGCTGTAGTGTAGAAGCAGCTGACTGGTCTCTATGATACCTGATATATCATGAGTGTGTGTATGGCTACGGCTGTAGTATAGAAGCAGCTGACTGGTCTCTATGATACCTGATATATCATGAGTGTGTATGGCTACGGCTGTAGTGTAGAAGCAGCTGACTGGTCTCTATGATACCTGATATATCATGAGTGTGTGTATGGCTACGGCTGTAGTATAGAAGCAGCTGACTGGTCTCTATGGTACCTGATATATCTTGAGTGTGTATGGCTACGGCTGTAGTATAGAAGCAGCTGACTGGTCTCTATGGCACCTGATATATCATGAGTGTGTATGGCTACGGCTGTAGTGTAGAAGCAGCTGACTGGTCTCTGTGATACCTGATATATCATGAGTGTGTGTATGGCTACAGCTGTAGTATAGAAGCAGCTGACTGGTCTCTATGGCACCTGATATATCATGAGTGTGTATGGCTACGGCTGTAGTGTAGAAGCAGCTGACTGGTCTCTATGATACCTGATATATCATGAGTGTGTATGGCTACGGCTGTAGTATAGAAGCAGCTGACTGGTCTCTATGGCACCTGATATATCATGAGTGTGTATGGCTACGGCTGTAGTGTAGAAGCAGCTGACTGGTCTCTATGATACCTGATATATCATGAGTGTGTATGGCTACGGCTGTAGTATAGAAGCAGCTGACTGGTCTCTATGATACCTGATATATCATGAGTGTGTATGGCTACGGCTGTAGTATAGAAGCAGCTGACTGGTCTCTATGGCACCTGATATATCATGAGTGTGTATGGCTACGGCTGTAGTGTAGAAGCAGCTGACTGGTCTCTATGATACCTGATATATCATGAGTGTGTATGGCTACGGCTGTAGTATAGAAGCAGCTGACTGGTCTCTATGATACCTGATATATCATGAGTGTGTATGGCTACGGCTGTAGTATAGAAGCAGCTGACTGGTCTCTATGGCACCTGATATATCATGAGTGTGTATGGCTACGGCTGTAGTATAGAAGCAGCTGACTGGTCTCTATGGTACCTGATATATCATGAGTGTGTATGGCTACGGCTGTAGTATAGAAGCAGCTGACTGGTCTCTGTGATACCTGATATATCATGAGTGTGTATGGCTACGGCTGTAGTATAGAAGCAGCTGACTGGTCTCTGTGATACCTGATATATCATGAGTGTGTATGGCTACGGCTGTAGTATAGAAGCAGCTGACTGGTCTCTATGGTACCTGATATATCATGAGTGTGTATGGCTACGGCTGTAGTATAGAAGCAGCTGACTGGTCTCTATGGTACCTGATATATCATGAGTGTGTATGGCTACGGCTGTAGTATAGAAGCAGCTGACTGGTCTCTGTGATACCTGATATATCATGAGTGTGTATGGCTACGGCTGTAGTATAGAAGCAGCTGACTGGTCTCTATGATACCTGATATATCATGAGTGTGTATGGCTACGGCTGTAGTATAGAAGCAGCTGACTGGTCTCTATGATACCTGATATATCATGAGTGTGTATGGCTACGGCTGTAGTATAGAAGCAGCTGACTGGTCTCTGTGATACCTGATATATCATGAGTGTGTATGGCTACGGCTGTAGTATAGAAGCAGCTGACTGGTCTCTATGATACCTGATATATCATGAGTGTGTATAGCTACGGCTGTAGTATAGAAGCAGCTGACTGGTCTCTATGATACCTGATATATCATGAGTGTGTATGGCTACGGCTGTAGTGTAGAAGCAGCTGACTGGTCTCTGTGATACCTGATATATCATGAGTGTGTATGGCTACGGCTGTAGTGTAGAAGCAGCTGACTGGTCTCTGTGATACCTGATATATCATGAGTGTGTGTATGGCTACGGCTGTAGTATAGAAGCAGCTGACTGGTCTCTATGATACCTGATATATCATGAGTGTGTATGGCTACGGCTGTAGTGTAGAAGCAGCTGACTGGTCTCTATGGCACCTGATATATCATGAGTGTGTGTATGGCTACAGCTGTAGTATAGAAGCAGCTGACTGGTCTCTATGATACCTGATATATCATGAGTGTGTATGGCTACGGCTGTAGTGTAGAAGCAGCTGACTGGTCTCTATGGTACCTGATATATCATGAGTGTGTATGGCTACGGCTGTAGTGTAGAAGCAGCTGACTGGTCTCTATGATACCTGATATATCATGAGTGTGTATGGCTACGGCTGTAGTATAGAAGCAGCTGACTGGTCTCTATGATACCTGATATATCATGAGTGTGTATGGCTACGGCTGTAGTGTAGAAGCAGCTGACTGGTCTCTATGGTACCTGATATATCATGAGTGTGTATGGCTACGGCTGTAGTATAGAAGCAGCTGACTGGTCTCTATGGTACCTGATATATCATGAGTGTGTATGGCTACGGCTGTAGTATAGAAGCAGCTGACTGGTCTCTATGGCACCTGATATATCATGAGTGTGTATGGCTACGGCTGTAGTATAGAAGCAGCTGACTGGTCTCTATGGTACCTGATATATCATGAGTGTGTATGGCTACGGCTGTAGTATAGAAGCAGCTGACTGGTCTCTATGGCACCTGATATATCATGAGTGTGTATGGCTACGGCTGTAGTATAGAAGCAGCTGACTGGTCTCTATGATACCTGATATATCATGAGTGTGTATAGCTACGGCTGTAGTATAGAAGCAGCTGACTGGTCTCTATGATACCTGATATATCATGAGTGTGTATAGCTAGGGCTGTAGTATAGAAGCAGCTGACTGGTCTCTATGATACCTGATATATCATGAGTGTGTATGGCTAGGGCTGTAGTATAGAAGCAGCTGACTGGTCTCTATGGTACCTGATATATCATGAGTGTGTATGGCTACGGCTGTAGTATAGAAGCAGCTGACTGGTCTCTATGGTACCTGATATATCATGAGTGTGTATGGCTACGGCTGTAGTATAGAAGCAGCTGACTGGTCTCTATGATACCTGATATATCATGAGTGTGTATGGCTACGGCTGTAGTATAGAAGCAGCTGACTGGTCTCTATGATACCTGATATATCATGAGTGTGTATGGCTACGGCTGTAGTATAGAAGCAGCTGACTGGTCTCTGTGATACCTGATATATCATGAGTGTGTATGGCTACGGCTGTAGTATAGAAGCAGCTGACTGGTCTCTATGATACCTGATATATCATGAGTGTGTATAGCTACGGCTGTAGTATAGAAGCAGCTGACTGGTCTCTATGATACCTGATATATCATGAGTGTGTATGGCTACGGCTGTAGTGTAGAAGCAGCTGACTGGTCTCTGTGATACCTGATATATCATGAGTGTGTATGGCTACGGCTGTAGTGTAGAAGCAGCTGACTGGTCTCTGTGATACCTGATATATCATGAGTGTGTGTATGGCTACGGCTGTAGTATAGAAGCAGCTGACTGGTCTCTATGATACCTGATATATCATGAGTGTGTATGGCTACGGCTGTAGTGTAGAAGCAGCTGACTGGTCTCTATGGCACCTGATATATCATGAGTGTGTGTATGGCTACAGCTGTAGTATAGAAGCAGCTGACTGGTCTCTATGATACCTGATATATCATGAGTGTGTATGGCTACGGCTGTAGTGTAGAAGCAGCTGACTGGTCTCTATGGTACCTGATATATCATGAGTGTGTATGGCTACGGCTGTAGTGTAGAAGCAGCTGACTGGTCTCTATGATACCTGATATATCATGAGTGTGTATGGCTACGGCTGTAGTATAGAAGCAGCTGACTGGTCTCTATGATACCTGATATATCATGAGTGTGTATGGCTACGGCTGTAGTGTAGAAGCAGCTGACTGGTCTCTATGGTACCTGATATATCATGAGTGTGTATGGCTACGGCTGTAGTATAGAAGCAGCTGACTGGTCTCTATGGTACCTGATATATCATGAGTGTGTATGGCTACGGCTGTAGTATAGAAGCAGCTGACTGGTCTCTATGGCACCTGATATATCATGAGTGTGTATGGCTACGGCTGTAGTATAGAAGCAGCTGACTGGTCTCTATGGTACCTGATATATCATGAGTGTGTATGGCTACGGCTGTAGTATAGAAGCAGCTGACTGGTCTCTATGGCACCTGATATATCATGAGTGTGTATGGCTACGGCTGTAGTATAGAAGCAGCTGACTGGTCTCTATGATACCTGATATATCATGAGTGTGTATAGCTACGGCTGTAGTATAGAAGCAGCTGACTGGTCTCTATGATACCTGATATATCATGAGTGTGTATAGCTAGGGCTGTAGTATAGAAGCAGCTGACTGGTCTCTATGATACCTGATATATCATGAGTGTGTATGGCTACGGCTGTAGTATAGAAGCAGCTGACTGGTCTCTATGGTACCTGATATATCATGAGTGTGTATGGCTACGGCTGTAGTATAGAAGCAGCTGACTGGTCTCTGTGATACCTGATATATCATGAGTGTGTATAGCTACGGCTGTAGTATAGAAGCAGCTGACTGGTCTCTATGATGAGCATGGCTACGCCACACAGACACACTGTTCTTTCTACTTTGACTGTCTTTACTGTCTTGACTGTCCCTGTGGGGAAGTGTTGTTACAGTAACATGTACCCTATAAATACTATAGACAACACATTGACAATGCAAAATTCATAGCAGTAACATATAGTATATACCGATGAAAGAAAACCAGCCTGCTGGGTGGATAGGAACATTAATCCCAGCTGTTTAGGAGGGATTTCACACCAAATGAGTGTCTTGTTGTATTTTTCCTGCCAGGGGTTGCCCTATACCTGCACCCAGAGGGGAGTCGTTTCAAATCCAGGGGAATAAAATGATTTTGTAATTGGTGCCACAAACAATGTACAACTGCACTACAGGTTTAACATGTAAAGAAATATTGTTTTGATGTTATCCAAAAAGCATGAACTTTCCTCTTCCTTTCTAGTGCCTCTTTCAGACACTCACTATGGCTCTACATCTCCCTGCTTCAAGCACCTTCTCTTGTGTAACAAACTTGCCATGCTGAATTAGTCTGAATATAACCTGGCAGGAACAAGGTTGTCCTGTTTGCATGGCTAGAGTGGCTAACTTCAAAGAGCTGAGTGGGTGTGGGAGCGCATTCACAGTAATAATATCTATTTCAGAAACGCGGAGAACGTTGAATGATGTCGTGTTGTATAATAGATGGAGTTTTGGAGGGAGGGAGGGAGGGAGGGAGGGAGAGAGGGAGAGAGGGAGGGAGGGAGGGAGGGAGAGAGGGAGAGAGGGAGAGAGGGAGGGAGGGAGGGAGGGAGAGAAAAAATCCATGCGTGGAGTATAGATGTAGAGTAGATAGAACTGCAGTAGGGCTCTGACCATGAGACTGGGAGGAGAGATGATGGTGGGGCTGGAGAAAGGCCAGGGCTCACTGAATAGGATGAAGGAGAGGGAAAGGAGAAGACATCCCATTTTTATGCTCACAATCACAAATGTGATTTTATCTTATGGTTTGTTGACAGGAAGTGTAATGTAGTCTGCTAAAATGTACTGAATGACTATTTTGGAACATTAGTTCCAATGTCTTTAAGGTTCTCTGCAGTATTCAGCTGTTTTTATAAAGTGAACAACATGCTATTTCAGCAGCATGATTATCATACTGTGTGCTGCCAACATCTGGCCTCTCCCAACACTGGTAACCTGAGCTGTGTTTATGCTGGAAGAACAACTCTGAGAGGCCAGGTCAGGATAGACAGCACTACAGACCCACAGAACCAAGGCCACCAGGACTGCTGCTGTGCTGCTCAGCATCATATGGAAGCCATTATGGTTCAGGCTGCTTCACTAATTCTTCCATTAGCTACTAAGTATTGATTAACTGAGAACCACAGCCTTGTTATTTTTCATGCTACTTTTTTTACTTTTTATTCTGTTAGAGAGAGAGAGGGAGGGCGGGAGGGAGAGAATGAGGGTGACAGAGGGAGAGAGAGACAGAAATAAATAAAGAGAGAACTTGTGTCAGCCTCAGTTTGGAGCTACACATCAGCCTAAGGAGGGTTGTTTTGTCCTCCTGGGTTCATCTGTTGTTAAAGTAGTGTTTGGCCCTGTGTAACAATCTCCTTTGGCTACATCAGGAGAGCTGTGTTAGGAGTGTCTATTGATTCTTCTCTGTTAGTCTCACCTGTTTATAGATGTGTTTCGTTCCACACTCTGCCTGGAACTGATGGCTTCTCCACCTTGTGAAGGGGAACAGACCTTTTCATGATTGTTTAAAGGTGGTGGGCATTGCCAACGATGATGATGATGTTTTGAGCTTCTCCGTGACCTTGAGTTGAATGGAGACCTATTTGTGACCTCGTTCTCCTCTTAGAGGTTCAGTAGAACCTCATTCCTCCATTGAGACATTCCTTTCCTCCCTCCTCCTTCTCCCTCACACCATCACCTCTCCAGCTCCCTGTGCTGGTTGAGGCTGCAGCTGAGGTCCAACACACATCTATTTACCCTACTGACTGACTGGCTGGCTGACTGACTGGCTGGCTGGCTGACTAAAATGACTGAATTATTTAAACCTGTGGAACTCCACTGAGATCCTCTCCATCTCAGAAGTAGGTGAAACAGCACAGGGTCCTGACTGCTTCATATCTGATGTACTACCACCGACTCAATGTGTCAAACACAAGGGACAGCAGCAGGAACGTATTCACCATAAACACATAGTGACATGGTGTTAATATATTTGTAGAAGTTTGGCATGGTCAGTTTTATCTCAGCTAGGCCTGTATGCTCACTTCTTTTATATTTTATTGACATTCTAGTTGTGGATTCTGAAATAGCTTTACAGTTTGGACTGTTCTACTACAGGTGGACTTTTAACTAGGAGTTCTACATGTTTAACCTCTACTAAAACCCCTGAAGACCAAACATCAAATCTTACCCACAAATGGAGACTAGCTTCTCTCAGGTTTCTATTCAATGTCCTTCCTGATCCCCTCCATGTCCCCTGCCTGGTATGTGAGTAACCATATGCATGTACCGTATGTATACATAAGGAAGTGCGTGACTGAACACTCACCCTCATCCACTGCTGGCTGGTTGCCTGTGGATTGTCCTCCTGGGGGTGGGGTTACTGGGTTGCTCAAAGTATGGAGCCTTTTACAGGTCAGCGGTATGTGATTGAAACAGTGTGTGTGTGACACATGTATGTATTGTGTGTCTGCGCAGGGGTGCGGGGCTCTGCGGGGATGCATCTGTCACTCACAGACCTGCTGCTACTACACCGGTGCACCCAGGGGGCAGTGCAATGTGGGTCCACCAACTAACCCCTGTCGAGGGCAAGTGCCACCTCCCCCTTTAACTCTGTAGCCAGCACCACCTCCCCCTTTACCTCTGTAGCTAGCACCACCTCCCCCTTTACCTCTGTAGCCAGCACCACCACCTCCTCTAGCCAACACCTCCCCCTCTGTAGCCAGCACCACATCCCCCTTTACCTCTGTAGCCAACACCACCTCCCCTCTGTAGCCAGCACCACATCCCCCTTTACCTCTGTAGCCAACACCACCTCCTCCTCTGTAGCCAGCACCACCTCCCCCTCTAGCCAACAACACCTCCCCCTCTGTAGCCAGCACCACCTCCCCCTCTGTAGCCAATAACACCTCCCCCTCTGTAGCCAATAACACCTCCCCCTCTGTAGCCAATAACACCTCCCCCTCTGTAGCCAGCACCACCTCCCCCTTTACCTTTTACCTCTGTAGCCAGCACCACCTCCCCCTCTGTAGCCAGCACCACCTCCCCCTCTGTAGCCAATAACACCTCCCCCTCTGTAGCCAGCACCACCTCCCCCTTTACCTTTTACCTCTGTAGCCAGCACCACCTCCCCCTCTGTAGCCAGCACCACCTCCCTCTCTGTAGCCAGCACCACCTCCCCCTCTGTAGCCAGCACCACCTTCCCCTCTGTAGCCAGCACCACCTCCCCCTCTGTAGCCAGCACCACCTCCCTCTCTGTAGCCAGCACCACCTCCCTCTCTGTAGCCAGCACCACCTCCCCCTCTGTAGCCAGCACCATCTCCCCCTTTACCTCTGTAGCCAGCACCACCTCACTCTTTACCTCTGTAGCCAGCACCACCTCCCCCTTTACCTCTGTAGCCAGCACCACCTCCCCCTTTACCTCTGTAGCCAGCACATGGAGAGTCCACATCATCCCTCAGACACACTGCTTTTCCTGGAGATTTGAGAACAGCCATCACCGGCACATCCTATAAATTAAAGATGGTGCCATGTTTATTATGCTGTTCAGCCATCTCTCTGCTGGGTAAGGGAGAACCAGCTACGCTACAGTAGTGCTGTATATGCAGGATTCTTGTCAGCCAGGCACAGGGATAGTTAGCAAGGTACTGTTCCTCGTTACTGCTTCTCGCTCGGGTCTTGCATCACTCTGACTGTCTCTCCCCCTTTGGCCCTCGTGGCATTTTGCTGCAGAAGAACCATATTGAGCTTAGAGAGCCCTGTACGTACAGTACTGCAAATATCTTCTCCATGACAACGGCATGGTTGAAGGTGAGCCCCTTAGGGGGTGATCGGTCAGGATTGTGAACCTACACAGGATGCAACCCCCGACACCCCTCCATATGCCTAACTCCATTCCTTCCATCACTCTCTTCCCTCACCTCCCTCAATCCGCACGCATCACAGTGAATACTCTATGCTAATGTCTCCTTTTGTTCTCAGTCTGTAGTGATGATCGTGTTTAATCTGAGTTCTGTCCCCGGACCACTCGCATGAACCAGGAGCCTCTCACCCTGGGCTCCCCACACATGAAAGACCTGAGACACATATGGTCACACACATACACAAGCATGTACATACACAATACAGTAAGGTCCATAATTATTGGCACCCTTGATAAAGATGAAAACGGAGCTTTTTGGCCACGCACACCAGTGGTTCGGCGTTGAAAAACAGAATCATATTCAGAAAAGTACTTCATAGCTACGGTAAAATATGGTGGCGGATCTTTGGTGTTATGGGGCTATTTTGTTTCCACTGGACCTGGGGCCTGTTAACGTCTTATGGTATAGGGGACGCTTGCGTCCCACTTGGCCAAAAGCCAGGGAAAATGCAGCGCGGCAAATTCAAATAAAATGATATAAAAATCAAACTTTCATTAAATCACACATGTAAGATACTAAATTAAAGCTGCACTCGTTGTGAATCCAGCCAACATGTCAGATTTTAAAAAGGCTTTTCGGCGAAAGCATAAGATGCTATTATGTGATGATAGCACAACAGTAAACAAAGAGTAGCATATTTCAACCCTGCAGGCGCTACACAAAACGCAGAAATAAAATATAAAACATGCCTTACCTTTGAGCTTCTTTTGTTGGCACTCCAATATGTCCCATAAACATCACAATTGGTCCATTTGTTCGGTTAATTCCGTCCACATATATCCAAAATGTCCATTTATTTGGCGCGTTTGATCCAGAAAAAAAACAGCTTCCAAATTGTGCAACGTCTCTACAAAATATCTCAAAAGTTGCCTGTAAACTTTGCCAAAACATTTCAAACTACTTTTGTAATACAACTTTAGGTATTTGTAAACGTTTAGTAATCGATCAAATTGAAGACTGGCCTATCTGTGTTCAATACAGGAAGACAACAAACTTTTCAAGTCTTGCTCAACTCTCAACAGTGTTACCCATTTCCTAGATGGCCATACTTCTTCATACCTTAAGAAGTTAAGGTCAACAGCATCATGAACTTTACCAAATACCTGGACATTTTAGCCAAAAACCTTGTTGCCTCTGACAGGAGGCTTGACACCTGGCCACAAGTGGATCAACCTGAAACACTAATCAAAATCCACAAAGAAACGGTAAATTGACCACAAAATCAACATTATGCCATGGCCATCTGTCTCCAGACTTAAAACGCATTTAAAAACCTGTGGTTTGAATTATAGACCCAGTTCACTTTAAAGTTTTGTCACATGCACAAGTACAGTGAAATTCCTTTCTTGCAAACTCCAAACCCAACAATGCCGTAATCAATAACAATGTAGTACTAAAATAAGGTAAAACAAGAACACAAAGTAAGCATACTATATACAGGGTCAGTTCAAGTACCATATTTACAATGTGCAGGAATACTGGATCGATAGAGGTAGAAATGTGTAGGGGTAAGGTGACTAGGCATCAGGATATATGATAAACAGAGTAGCAGCAGTGTATATGATGATTGTATGTGAGTGAGTGTGTGTAGAGTCAGTATAAATGTATGTGTGTGATAAAACTGTGTGTGTGTGAGCAAATGATGGATTGAATGTGTGCATGTATGTGTGTTGGAGTGTCAGTGTGTGTGGTGTGTAGGGCCCTGTGAGTGTGAATGGAGACACATAGGAATAAAATGTAAAGGTCAACTCAGATTGTCTGTGTAGTCCATAAGAACAGATGAAGGATGTTAAGGATCTGGAAAGATGCTGTACAGAAGAATGGTCTAGGATCCCTCCCAATGGGTTCTCCAGTCTCAAAATACAGTTTAGAAAAAGCCTCAGTGTTGTTATCATCGCAGGGGAAGGGTGCTGGAGTATTGAAAACAGGGCTGTCAATAATTCTGACCCTTATCGTTTTTGTATTTCCTATTAGTATAAAATAATATTTTCAAATGTTATGATCATACAATACAGCTCAGTATTTGTGTTATTTATTTTATACAGTCTTTTTTGCTCATCTTTATCAAGGGTGCCAATAATTCTAGACCTGACTGTATATGCCTTACCCTCTCCCCTCTTCACAACCCCCATCTCTCATTCCATTGTGATTCTGAGCATCACAGCGGTCTCTACCACCCCCTCCTATGTACAGGAAAGGAGGAGGGAAGATGGGGGATGGGGTAATTTAGCAGTGATATTTCTAGAGGTGGTCGGCTGTGGTGGTGGTGTATTAAAGCTGATCAAATGATCCACTCAGGATATGGCTTATGGCTATCTGTATCGGCCAGCTGTCACAACGACCAATCACACTCCTCTGCCACAGCTCCCGAGCTCCGCCGTCATCACACACATATATACACACACACACACACACACACACACACACACACACACACACACACACACACACACACACACACACACACACACACACACACACACACACACACACACACACACACACACACACATTCACACACACACACACACACAATGACCCATAGATTAATCCACTGTAGTTTGTCATTTTTTATGAGGAATTTTAATAACCCCAAAGCATCGCCACTTTCATTCGATTTCATCATGTGTTATGATCCTGTGTTCTCATATCACATTTATTTCATTATCTGGTTAAAGAGAATGTCCTGCTGTGTCTGTGATGCATGCACTAACTAACATATCATTCTCTAGGATGGTTTGGGCTGTACTTTTTACCCACACATGCGTGTACACACATGCACGGTTGTAGTAAAAGTGTATGTCGGTTCATGTTACCAGGTGGTATCAGTTCAAGGTCCTCATCATGAACATAAAGGAACCACCACCATCGAGACATGCTGTTTGTTGACAATAGACCATATCCATCATGATATCCCAGTCATGCACTGGCATCCTGGGGCGGCAGGGTAGCCTAGTGGTTAGAGCGTTGGACTAGTAACCGGAAGGTTGCAAGTTCAAACCCCCGAGCTGACAAGGTACAAATCTGTCGTTCTGCCCCTGAACAGGCAGTTAACCCACTGTTCCTTGAAAATAAGAATTTGTTCTTAACTGATCTTGCCTAGAAGGTAAAATAAGGTAAAATAAAAAAAATAAAAAAATCCTGTAGTCGTCCATCCAATCACCAGCTCAAAACCTCTCTGAGGAAAACACATTTCCATAACAAAACCTCTCTGAGGAAAACACATTTCCATAACAAAACCTCTCTATGAGGAAAACACATTTGCATAACAAAACCTCTCTATGAGGAAAACACATTTCCATAACAAAACATCTCTATGAGGAAAACACATTTCCATAACAAAACATCTCTATAAGGAAAACACATTTCCATAACAAAACCTCTCTATGAGGAAAACACATTTGCATAACAAAACCTCTCTATGAGGAAAACACATTTCCATAACAAAACATCTCTATGAGGAAAACACATTTCCATAACAAAACATCTCTATAAGGAAAACACATTTCCATAACAAAACCTCTCTGAGGAAAACACATTTCCATGACAAAACCTCTCTATGAGGAAAACACATTTCCATGACAAAACCTCTCTATGAGGAAAACACATTTGCATAACAACATCTCTCTATGAGGAAAACACATTTGCATAACAAAAACTCTCTATGAGGAAAACACATTTCCATAACAAAACATCTCTATGAGGAAAACACATTTCCATAACAAAACCTCTCTATGAGGAAAACACATTTCCATAACAAAACATCTCTATGAGGAAAACACATTTGCATAACAAAAACTCTCTATGAGGAAAACACATTTCCATAACAAAACATCTCTATGAGGAAAACACATTTCCATAACAAAACATCTCTATGAGGAAAACACATTTCCATAACAAAACCTCTCTATGAGGAAAACACATTTCCATAACAAAACATCTCTATGAGGAAAACACATTTCCATAACAAAACATCTCTATGAGGAAAACACATTTCCATAACAAAACCTCTTTATGAGGAAAACACATTTCCATAACAAAACATCTCTATGAGGAAAACACATTTCCATAACAAAACCTCTCTATGAGGAAAACACATTTCCATAACAAAACCTCTCTATGAGGAAAACACATTTCCATAACAAAACATCTCTATGAGGAAAACACATTTGCATAACAAAACCTCTCTATGAGGAAAACACATTTGCATAACAAAAACTCTCTATGAGGAAAACACATTTCCATAACAAAACATCTCTATGAGGAAAACACATTTCCATAACAAAACCTCTCTATGAGGAAAACACATTTCCATAACAAAACATCTCTATGAGGAAAACACATTTCCATAACAAAACCTCTCTACTAGTTTGGCTACACTCTAGAACGAGATTCTTCATATTGGAATCCAAGCTGTACTTGCCAGTGGAATGAATGGCTGATTACCTGCTAATGCACAAAACAACCCTAGTGGCTAATTAGCAACTGGCTCACACAGACTCCCTCCCATACAGTAGGCTTTTCCTATTTGAAGCCAGGGTTATTTAAGGCTACTTCAAATACGTTTGGGAATAGAGCTGTGAAAGTCAAGTGCACCGTGATGTATCCCAGGCAGGCAGGCTGGTGGGCTGTCCTAGATTGACTGTGTAGTGGGGATGAAACCAGTCCAGGTTTGTGTCCCAAATGGCACCCTATTCCCAACACAGTACACTACTTTTGACCAGAGCCCTTTGGGTCCTTGTCAAAAGTAGCGCACTACATGGAGAATAGGGTGTCATTTGTGATGCAGACCAGGAACCACTTCAGTCCTGTCTCTCGTATGGAGCTGCTATATAATGGAGCAGTCTTTATAGAGGGCTGTGGCTGTGAGCCTAACTAACTGTACCACCTAGGTCATCTATAATTAAGACACCGGCCTGACGATGATGTCAGAACTAAGTCAGGCTCTTAGCCATGGTCATGTTCTCCCTCTTTCTTTCCCAGTCAAGCTCTACACATTCCAAGACCTGACAACCTTATTGTGTGTGTGTGTGTTGCTGACAAAGCAAGGGTCTCAGAATATATCCCACATTCTGCAGCATTGCCTAACATTATTGTACAGCCCTTTCCTATTATTATGCTACCTTTACAGTGCCTTCGGAAAGTATTCACGCCCCTTGAATTACATCCTTATTCTAAAATTGATTTGATGAGGGGAAAAAAACAATTTAATCGACACACAATACCCTCATAATGACAAATCAAAAACAGGTTTTTCGAAATGTTTGCTTATTATTATTATTATTATTTTTTTTTAAATCTATCACATTTACATAAGTATTCAGACCATTTAATCAGTTCTTTGTTGAAGCACCTTTGGCAGCGATGACAGCATCAAGTCTTCTTGGGTTTGACGCTACACCTGTATTTGGGGAGTTTCTCCCATTCTTCTCTGCAGATCCACTCAAGCTCTGTCAGGTTGGATGGGGAGCGTTGCACACAGCTATTTTCAGGTCTCTCCAGAGATGTTCGATCGGGTTCAAGTTCAGGCTCTGGCTGGGCCACTCAAGGACATTCAGAAACTTGTCCCAAAGCCACTTCTGAGTTGTCTTGGCTGTGTGCTTGGGTTCGTTGTCCTGTTGGAAGGTGAACTTTCGCCCCAGTCTGAGGTCCTGAGTGCTCTGGAGCAGGTCTTCATCAAGGATCTCTCTGTATATCCCCACAGCATGATGCTGCCACCACCATGCTTCACCGTAGGGATGGTCCCAGGTTTCCTCCAGACGTGACACTTGGCATTCAGGCCAAAGAGTTCAATCTTGGTTTCATCAGACCAGAGAATCTTGTTTCTCATGGTCTGAGAGTCGTTAGATGCCTTTTGGCAAACTCCAAGTGTGCTGTCATGTGCCTTTTACTGAGGAGTGATCTCCGTCTGGCCACTCTACCATAAAGGCCTGATTGGTGGAGTGCTGCAGAGATGGTTGTCCTTCTGGAAGGTTCTCCCATCTCCACAGAGGAACTATGGAGCTCCAATCAAGTTGTAGAAACATCTCAAGGATGATCAATGGAAACAAAGGTTCTGAATACTTATGTAAATAAGGCATTTCCGTTTTTGATTTGTCATTCTGGTGTATTGTGTATAGATAGCTGAGGAAAATGTTTTATTTCATCCATTTTAGAATAAAGTTGTAACATAATGTAGAAAAGGTCAAGGGGTCTGAATACTTTCCGAAGGCACTGTATTTCATTTATGGAAAAAAGGGAGGCTTTCAGAGTGTGGCTAGTATATAGGAAAACATGCTGTGCTCTGAGTGTTTAGCTGTGTGAATACTACTCTGGGTGAGCATGCCTTGTGTAGACATGTTATTAACACTATAAATAAGGCAAGAAGAAATGCCGTGAGGGGGGTATTTGTAGTTGACTGGATTTCGGAGAGTTGGAGTGTTTGTGTGTGTGGTTGAGCGAATGTATTTTTATATGGGCCAGGTGCATGTGTGTGATGTCATTGATGTGATGTGGAGTGATGGACTCTATCTGAACTGTCCATCTTCAAGAGAGAGCATTGCTGCAACGTTGATGAAGCGCTCTGCTTTCCCCTCAACCCCTGTGCCCTGTTCTAGAGCTGTCTGGTGGACGGCAACACTGTCAAACACAGACATAGATTGACAAACCATCTGACAGGCCCGCAAATGTGTTATATTATCCTGTTGTATGTAGCCTAAACCCCAGACCTTAAAACAGGAAAAACTAGAAAGAAAGAGTGGAGGAAAATGCCCTATATTTAAAAAAATATATTTGTATTTGTTTAATGAATTCAAAGAGTATAGACCTAATCTCCGATCTCAGCTCTGAATCATGACATCCCATTGAAGACTCAGAGAACAAAGAGAGACAACAGTGTTTAACGACTAACTAGACATCATCCAAAAAAGATGGGAAGGCGATGTGCTGATGCGTTGCCTTTTGCTGTTGTTGTCAGGATGATCAGGCTATAAGGTGGAAAGAGGAGACAGTTGGCAGTTGAAAGAGAAGCTGTGAAACACTAAAAGTCAGTTGACTCCAATGTACCTCCCAGTATGATTCCCAGTATAGATGGGGTCTAATGGGAGCGGATTGTTCCAGTTGACTCCAATGTGCCTCCCAGTATGATTCCCAGTATGATTCCCAGTATAGATGGGGTCTAATGGGAGCGGATTGTTCCAGTTGACTCCAATGTGCCTCCCAGTATGATTCCCAGTATAGATGGGGTCTAATGGGAGCGGATTGTTCCAGTTGACTCCAATGTGCCTCCCAGTATGATTCCCAGTATAGATGGGGTCTGATGGGAGCGGATTGTTCCAGTTGACTCCAATGCGCCTCCCAGTATGATTCCCAGTATGATTCCCAGTATAGATGGGGTCTAATGGGAGCGGATTGTTCCAGTTGACTCCAATGTGCCTCCCAGTATGATTCCCAGTATGATTCCCAGTATAGATGGGGTCTAATGGGAGCGGATTGTTCCAGTTGACTCCAATGCGCCTCCCAGTATGATTCCCAGTATAGATGAGGTCTAATGGGAGCGGATTGTTGCAGTTGACTCCAATGTGCCTCCCAATATGATTCCCAGTATAGATGGGGTCTAATGGGAGCGGATTGTTACAGTTGACTCCAATGTACCTCCCAGTATGATTCCCAGTATAGATAGGGTCTAATGGGAGCGGATTGTTACAGTTGACTGCAATGTACCTCCAAGTATGAATCCCAGTATAGATGAGGTCTAATGGGAGCGGATTGTTCCAGTTGACTCCAATGTGCCTCCCAGTATGATTCCCAGTATAGATAGGGTCTAATGGGAGCGGATTGTTCCAGTTGACTCCAATGCGCCTCCCAGTATGATTCCCAGTATAGATGGGGTCTAATGGGAGCGGATTGTTCCAGTTGACTCCAATGTACCTCCCAGTATGATTCCCAGTATGATTCCCAGTATAGATGGGGTCTAATGGGAGGGGATTGTTGCAGTTGACTCCAATGTGCCTCCCAGTATGATTCCCAGTATAGATGGGGTCTAATGGGAGCGGATTGTTCCAGTTGACTCCAATGTGCCTCCCAGTATGATTCCCAGTATGATTCCCAGTATAGATGGGGTCTAATGGGAGCGGATTGTTCCAGTTGACTCCAATGTGCCTCCCAGTATGATTCCCAGTATAGATAGGGTCTAATGGGAGCGGATTGTTACAGTTGACTCCAATGTGCCTCCCAGTATGATTCCCAGTATAGATAGGGTCTAATGGGAGCGGATTGTTCCAGTTGACTCCAATGCGCCTCCCAGTATGATTCCCAGTATAGATGGGGTCTAATGGGAGCGGATTGTTCCAGTTGACTCCAATGTACCTCCCAGTATGATTCCCAGTATGATTCCCAGTATAGATGGGGTCTAATGGGAGGGGATTGTTGCAGTTGACTCCAATGTGCCTCCCAGTATGATTCCCAGTATAGATGGGGTCTAATGGGAGCGGATTGTTCCAGTTTACTCCAATGCGCCTCCCAGTATGATTCCCAGTATAGATGGGGTCTAATGGGAGCGGAATGTTCCAGTTGACTCCAATGCGCCTCCCAGTATGATTCCCAGTATAGATGGGGTCTAATGGGAGCGGATTGTTCCCGTTGAGTCCAATGCGCCTCCCAGTATGATTCCCAGTATGATTCCCAGTATAGATGGGGTCTAATGGGAGCGGATTGTTCCAGTTGACTCCAATGTGCCTCCCAGTATGATTCCCAGTATGATTCCCAGTATAGATGGGGTCTAATGGGAGTGGATTGTTCCAGTTGACTCCAATGTGCCTCCCAGTATGATTCCCAGTATGATTCCCAGTATAGATGGGGTCTAATGGGAGCGGATTGTTCCAGTTGACTCCAATGTGCCTCCCAGTATGATTCCCAGTATGATTCCCAGTATAGATGGGGTCTAATGGGAGCGGATTGTTCCAGTTGACTCCAATGCGCCTCCCAGTATGATTCCCAGTATGATTCCCAGTATAGATGGGGTCTAATGGGAGCGGATTGTTCCAGTTGACTCCAATGTGCCTCCCAGTATGATTCCCAGTATAGATGGGGTCTAATGGGAGCGGATTGTTCCAGTTGACTCCAATGCGCCTCCCAGTATGATTCCCAGTATAGATGGGGTCTAATGGGAGCGGATTGTTCCAGTTGACTCCAATGTGCCTCCCAGTATGATTCCCAGTATAGATGGGGTCTAATGGGAGCGGATTGTTCCAGTTGACTCCAATGTGCCTCCCAGTATGATTCCCAGTATAGGTGGGGTCTAATGGGAGCGGAATGTTCCAGTTGACTCCAATGCGCCTCCCAGTATGATTCCCAGTATGATTCCCAGTATAGATGGGGTCTAATGGGAGCGGATTGTTCCAGTTGACTCCAATGCGCCTCCCAGTATGATTCCCAGTATGATTCCCAGTATAGATGGGGTCTAATGGGAGCGGATTGTTCCAGTTGACTCCAATGTGCCTCCCAGTATGATTCCCAGTATAGATGGGGTCTAATGGGAGCGGATTGTTCCAGTTGACTCCAATGCGCCTCCCAGTATGATTCCCAGTATAGATGGGGTCTAATGGGAGCGGATTGTTCCAGTTGACTCCAATGTGCCTCCCAGTATGATTCCCAGTATAGATGGGGTCTAATGGGAGCGGATTGTTCCAGTTGACTCCAATGTGCCTCCCAGTATGATTCCCAGTATGATTCCCAGTATAGATGGGGTCTAATGGGAGTGGATTGTTCCAGTTGACTCCAATGTGCCTCCCAGTATGATTCCCAGTATGATTCCCAGTATAGATGGGGTCTAATGGGAGCGGATTGTTCCAGTTGACTCCAATGTGCCTCCCAGTATGATTCCCAGTATGATTCCCAGTATAGATGGGGTCTAATGGGAGCGGATTGTTCCAGTTGACTCCAATGCGCCTCCCAGTATGATTCCCAGTATGATTCCCAGTATAGATGGGGTCTAATGGGAGCGGATTGTTCCAGTTGACTCCAATGTGCCTCCCAGTATGATTCCCAGTATAGATGGGGTCTAATGGGAGCGGATTGTTCCAGTTGACTCCAATGCGCCTCCCAGTATGATTCCCAGTATAGATGGGGTCTAATGGGAGCGGATTGTTCCAGTTGACTCCAATGTGCCTCCCAGTATGATTCCCAGTATAGATGGGGTCTAATGGGAGCGGATTGTTCCAGTTGACTCCAATGTGCCTCCCAGTATGATTCCCAGTATAGGTGGGGTCTAATGGGAGCGGAATGTTCCAGTTGACTCCAATGCGCCTCCCAGTATGATTCCCAGTATGATTCCCAGTATAGATGGGGTCTAATGGGAGCGGATTGTTCCAGTTGACTCCAATGCGCCTCCCAGTATGATTCCCAGTATGATTCCCAGTATAGATGGGGTCTAATGGGAGCGGATTGTTCCAGTTGACTCCAATGTGCCTCCCAGTATGATTCCCAGTATAGATGGGGTCTAATGGGAGCGGATTGTTCCAGTTGACTCCAATGCGCCTCCCAGTATGATTCCCAGTATAGATGGGGTCTAATGGGAGCGGATTGTTCCAGTTGACTCCAATGTGCCTCCCAGTATGATTCCCAGTATAGATGGGGTCTAATGGGAGCGGATTGTTCCAGTTGACTCCAATGTGCCTCCCAGTATGATTCCCAGTATAGATGGGGTCTAATGGGAGCGGAATGTTCCAGTTGACTCCAATGCGCCTCCCAGTATGATTCCCAGTATGATTCCCAGTATAGATGGGGTCTAATGGGAGCGGATTGTTCCAGTTGACTCCAATGCGCCTCCCAGTTTGATTCCCAGTATGATTCCCAGTATAGATGGGGTCTAATGGGAGCGGATTGTTCCAGTTGACTCCAATGTGCCTCCCAGTATGATTCCCAGTATAGATGGGGTCTAATGGGAGCGGAATGTTCCAGTTGACTCCAATGCGCCTCCCAGTATGATTCCCAGTATAGATGGTGTCTAATGGGAGTGGATTGCTCCAGTTGACTCCAATGCGCCTCCCAGTATGATTCCCAGTATAGATGGGGTCTAATGGGAGCGGATTGTTCCAGTTGACTCCAATGTGCCTCCCAGTATGATTCCCAGTATAGATGGGGTCTAATGGGAGCGGAATGTTCCAGTTGACTCCAATGCGCCTCCCAGTATGATTCCCAGTATGATTCCCAGTATAGATGGGGTCTAATGGGAGCGGATTGTTCCAGTTGACTCCAATGCGCCTCCCAGTATGATTCCCAGTATAGATGGGGTCTGATGGGAGCGGATTGTTGCAGTTGACTCCAATGTGCCTCCCAGTATGATTCCCGGTATAGATGGGGTCTAATGGCAGGGGATTGTTCCAGTTGACTCCAATGTGCCTCCCAGTATGATTCCCAGTATAGATGGGGTCTGATGGGAGCGGATTGTTGCAGTTGACTCCAATGTGCCTCCCAGTATGATTCCCAGTATAGATGGGGTCTAATGGGAGGGGATTGTTCCAGTTGACTCCAATGTGCCTCCCAGTATGATTCCCAGTATAGATGGGGTCTGATGGGAGCGGATTGTTCCAGTTGACTGAAGTGGAGACTTCCTTCTAGAACTGGCAAATATTTTTTTAAAGGCCCATTGCCATTTAATTCACAGTAGGCGGAAGTGGTTAGTTGCAACAATGTTGGATTCAGGTCATACCCATTTGTTATTTATCTTTGTGCCTACACATGCTGAATATGGTGAATGATTCGGTGACTTGTTTTAACTGAATATACAGTGAAACCCTAGCTAGCGATGTCGCTGAGGAGTTGTTTCTCTGCTACTTGCAGTGCTGTGCCATAGTTGTCTGCCCCTAAAAATGAGTGACTCAGACTCCATTTGTCATTAAAAACAAAAGCAGTTTCCCAGATGTGACACACAATACTGTGTACATGTCTCATGCTTACAATCCTGAGTTAAAAAAATACCCTGCATGGCTGAGTTCTTACCACTATGGTCAAACCCCTGATTGAAAGCAGCAGACAGCCAGTGACTAACTGCCATTCACCCTTAGCACGAATATACCTAACACACACTCACAGTTAAGGGTGCTGTCTCATATCTCGTGTTTTTTTATTTTACCATTAGCCAGGACACCAGAGTTAACGCCCCTACTCTTATTTTTTATTTAACTTTTTGACCTTTATTTAACTAGGCAAGTCAGGTAAGAACAAATTCTTATTTTCAATGACAGCATAGGAACAGTGCCTTGTTCAGGGGCAGAACGACAGATTTTCACCTTGTCAGCTCGGAGATTTGATCTTGCAACCTTTTAGTTACTAGTCCAACGCTCTAACCACTGGGCTACCTGACGCCCCATGATAGGTATCATGGCATCTTTAGTGACCACAGAGAGTCAGGACACCGTTTAATGTCCCATCCGAATGACTGCACCCTACACAGGGCAATGTCTCCTATCACTGCCCTGGCGCGTTGGAAATGTTTTTAGACCAGAGGAAAGGGTGCCTTCTACTGGCCCTCCAACACCACTTCCAACAACATCTGGTTTCCCATCCAGGGACCAACCAAGACCGACCTTGCTTAGTTTCAGAAGCAAGCCAGCAGTGGGATGCAGGGTGGTATGCTGCTGCAGTGTTATTATCATCATTACCAGATGTCATTCACGTAACCCTCCATGCTCTGTTACAGTCAGGTATGACATCATATAGTCCATTCCTCTCTGAGGCAAGGCTGAAGGCTGACAACACTGACAGGCTTTGTTTAACTTGTGATAAGTGTTGTTGAGAGAACATGTGTTTGAATGGAATCATCAGTGACCGACTACTGTACTGAACGGAGTAGTTGGCTTACCTTGTCCCTAGCTTTTGACTTAGGTTCCACTTTGTTGTTTTGATTTAGTCTCGCTTCGGCCAAACTGATAGGTCTGTAGACATAGTGGCTGTGGGAAGAGACTATTTAGATTGGCTTCCAATCAAAAATGTATCTTTTGACCAATGGGTAAAATAACATGTTCACTGTGTAGATAATGCTCTATGAAAATCAATGGCCCAAACCTTATGTCTCTAACATAATCTGATTAAAAGTGATTGTATTTTCTACCCTTGTAGCATGGCTAGAATAAGGGTGACTAAATCAATGGAGGCCAGAGAAAGAAAGCATAGGGTCAGCTAGGCTGGATTCTGTGCAAGAATTAAAAGATTACTTTGAGATTATGGCAATGAGGCCTTTTATCTACTTCCCCAGAGTCAGATGAACTTCGGAAACCATCTTTATGTCTGTGTCCAGTATGTAACAAGTTAGAGGTAGTTTCGCGAGCCAATGCTAATTAGCGTTTGTGCAATGACTGGAAGTCTGAGTATCTGCCAGCATGATAGTAGTTAATCTGACTCTGCAGAAGGAGATAAAAGGCCTCATTGCCAAAATTCCAAAGTATCCCTTTAAGGCTACTGGCTACCTGATAGGCTCACTTTCCTGTTGAATTCCTCATCTTTCTTCTCGTTTCTGCAGAACATAAAACAGAGGTAAGATGGATATTGATTTTCAGACATGACATGGAGTATTTTCAGGTTTTATTATACACTTTCATATTAATTGGAAATGTCTTCTTTTTAGAAGATTTCTCACAAAAACATGTGTATCTGTGAAATGTCAATGGAGCCCTGAGAGTATACCAAGCTTTTCATTTTCAATGCATTTTACATTTAATTCAGCTCATGTCATGCTAATTTATATTTGTACTTTTTACTCCCTTTTCTCCGTAGTTTTGTGATATCCAATTGGTAGTTACAGTCTTGTCCCATCGCTGCAACTTCACAATGAGCTCGGGAGGCGAAGGTCGAGTCATGCGTCCTCCAAAACATGACCCGACAAACTGCGCGTCTTAACATCCGCCCACTTAACCCAGAAGCCAGACGCACCAATGTGTCGGTTCAACTGACGACCGAGGTCAGCCTGCAGGCGCCCGGCCCGCCACAAGGAGTTGCTAGAGCGCGATGAGCCAAGAAAAGCCCCCCCCCAGCCAAACTCTCTCCTAACCCGGATGATGCTGGGCTAATTGTGCGCCACCCTATGGGACTCCCAATCACGGCAGATTGTGATACAGCCAGGGATCGAACCCGGTTCTGTAGTGGCGCCTCTAGACCGCTGCGCCACTCGGGAGGCCCCAAAACTATTTTTTGTTTTGTAGTCGGGAACCGCGGTCCTTATTGACCCTGTTCTGGGTCCGGAACGTGGTCCACCAGTGAGATATAAGGGGCCCTACTGTATGTGTCTGCAATCAATGCATGCGTTCCTCCTTTCGTGGGTGATACTGCATGTTTATCTGCCCCCGTTCCCTCTCTGTGCTCCCCTCCCATGACTCATAGTGCTGCTATCTGAAGGTATCAGTCTACCTCAGAGCAGGTAGGGAGTCTGACCATAGACTAAATCCTAGCTACTGTTCAGGAGAGGAGACAGTCTGTCTGAGTGTAATGCAGCCTTCTGACTTTTTCCTTTTCTCCCTCAGAAATGAACATGAACCAAGATGGAATATGACAAGCATGGCTTGGACATCCCTTCCCAGATTGATACACCCATTATACAATGTACTATTCCCTACTCCTCCTGGTATTGCTATTTTATTAGGATCCCCATTAGCTGTTTGTGAAAGCAGCATCTACTTCCTGGGGTCCAAACAGAACATGAAACATGACATAATACAGAACATTAATAAACAAGAACAGCTCAAGGACAGAACTACGTACATTTAAAAATGGCACACAGAGCCTACATATCAATACATACACACAATATCTAGGTCAAATAGGGGAGAGGCATTGTACTGAGGTGTTGCTTTATCTATTTTTTAAAAACAGGTTTGTTATTCATGAGACCATGCAATAATGACTCTATATAATACTGGACGTCTTCTTGAATTTGTTCTGGATTTGGGGACTGTGAAAAGACCCCTGGTGGCATGTCTGGTGGGTGGGTGTGTGTCAGAGCTGTGTGCAAGTTGACTATGCAAACTATTTGAAATTTAACACAATGTTTCTTATAAAAATAAGAAGTGCTGCATTCAGTCTCTCCTCAACTCTTAGCTAAGAGATACTAGAATGCATAGTATTGATATTAGCCCTCTGATTACAATGAAGAGCAAGATGTGCCATTGTGTTCTGGGCCTGCTGCAGTTTTTCTAGGTCTTTCTTTGTAGCACCTGAGCACATGGCTGGACAATAATCAGACAAGACAAAACTAGAGGCTGCAGAACTTGCTTTTTGGACTGATTCACTCTGGTGGTCTCCAGAGAGGGTGGATAGATATGAGTTATATCCTGATGTGTGTGGATGGATGGCTGAGGGAGGTGGTGTGTAAGGGGTTAACCAGCGTAGTGGAACCGCTGGGGGTCAATTCGTCCTGTGTCTGTCCTCTGGGACCTCTGGGCTGGTGAGAGAGCGGGGGTGTGGGGAGGCAGGGGAGAGTGGTTGGAGTACAGACATGCACACAAGCACACATGGATATGCATGCACACACCCCGGTTGGGAACAGACACGCACACACACACACATAATGGACGGAGGACTCAGAGGAGTGTGGAAGCCCACACACACATAATGGACGGAGGACTCAGAGGAGTGAGGAAGCCCACACACACATAATGGACGGAGGACTCAGTGGAGTGTGGAAGCCCACACACACATAATGGACGGAGGACTCAGTGGAGTGTGGAAGCCCACACACACATAATGGACGGAGGACTCAGTGGAGTGTGGAAGCCCACACACACATAATGGACGGAGGACTCAGTGGAGTGTGGAAGCCCACACACACATAATGGACGGAGGACTCAGTGGAGTGTGGAAGCCCACACACACATAATGGACGGAGGACTCAGTGGAGTGTGGAAGCCCACACACACATAATGGACGGAGGACTCAGTGGAGTGTGGAAGCCCACACACACATAATGGACGGAGGACTCCGTGGAGTGTGGAAGCCCACACACACATAATGGACGGAGGACTCAGTGGAGTGTGGAAGCGTGGAGAAGAAGTCATCTAGAGAAAACGCATGGCAACAGGCACACAGGACGACAGAGGGAGAAAGAGAAGGACAGAAAGGGGAAGAGAGAGGGTGAGGAGAGAGCGGGAGCGAGGGGGGTGGAAGGTTTAGAGTACAAAAACGTGCTTCTTGTCACGATACGAGAAGGTGTCCGTGTTTGGTGCTAAAATGATTTAGCCTCTTTTTTTCCCCCACCCTTGTTAAACTGATTTGTGGAGAGTTTGTTCTTTTGAGGTTCCGTTATATGTTGTGGACATATGGTTGTTTCTGATGGGATCTAAATCACCCTGTTAGAGGTCGCATCTCCCTCTTCTCTCTCTCCTTCTCTTCTTCACCTTCCTTATTCCTTTTTTACGCACTTCCTCAATTGGTTACCAATTATGGGAAAGGATGAGAGGCATGAAGGCTATGAGGAAAGGCACAGAGCAGGGTTTGTCATCTCTCTCGCTCTCCTTCTCTCTGTTATTTGGAGGTGTGTTCTCACATCTGGAGAAACAGAAATAGGTTGTAACAGCAGCAGCTCATTCACTCCCCCTCCTCCTGCATCACCCTCCCTCCCAGTCTCTCTGCTTCCCTCCCCTTTCTCTCTCTCGCTCCACCTCCCCCTCCTCCTGCTTCACCCTCCCTCCCAGTCTCTCTGCTTCCCTCCTCTCCCTCCTCTCGCTCCACCTCTCCCTCTCTCTGCTTGCATTACTGGAAATCAGATTGTGAGCTGTGGAGATGCTGGCAGCAGCACAGTGTGGAATTAGCTTGACATCCCAGAGAGGAACCAGTGTGGAATTCTCCGGCTTTAGAAGAATGAAAACCATGTCAGGATCAGGATTCTCTGTTCTCACAGACTGAAGCTGCCTCTCAAACTTTGTGCCTTCCTTATCTACCTTAACTTCAATTTTCACCTTATTTTATTCATCTTAGTTTCCAAATGAACATCAACTGAGAGACACTTTTCTAGTCTCCACATTTAAAAGAGAATCCCAACCTTGGTATTTGGTGTTGATCTTTGACGTGAGGTTTTTCTGGACAGCGGCTACCTTGGGGATTTTGTTCCTAGTTAGTTCATATTATAACCCCGTGGGCCGACGCCTCAGGTAGGATGACGGAAATCCTGGTGTCAGATGTGAACCTGAACACCGTGTGTGAGCGGCTGGAGCAGCAGTGCTGTGTGGAGGATGACCAGCAGAACAACCAGCAGCAGCTTCAGCAGCCTCAAACCCCCTCCTCAGCTATCAAGAGGCACACCAACACCGGGGCAAAGCTATGGGGTCGTGTACGCAGCAAGCTCCTCAGACAAAAGGTCCCCTTTTTCCTTTTTCTTTTCTTTCTCTTGATCAGCTAAGTCACGGTTGTCCCTCTGTCATTGTGTTCATCTTTTTACTCTCTCTTTCCTGTGTGTGTTTGTTTTCATCCCTTTCTCTCTGTACTTGTATTCACTGTGGTGAAATATACACCTGTAACTGGTACTGCTACTCCAGCTAAAGCCTCCATGCTCTGTGCTGATGTTGTTAGATGACACTGGTATAGAAATGAAAGATTTAGGTAGAGGAGATCATTTACTTGTATAATGTACTGTTGGTGCGGAACTGCAGTAACTGTCTCATTGCCCTGAGTACTGTGTATGTGTGAGATGCTACAGTAAATTGAATTCACAGCCTTGACCATTACTCGCCTACACCCTCCCCCTCCCCTTTTCACTTTCTCACCCTCTCATCCTCCTTCCACATCTACCACTCTGATCTTTCCAAGCTCTCTCCTCAGTGTAAAGCCAGTGAAGCTGAATGGTGATATACCTCTGTCTGTGTGGTTGCTGATCTGTTAAGGTAATCAGAGGTGTTTTGGTGTAGCTGAGAGTGTGAGACTGCTCCCTCTGCTGTCCTGTAGAGGAATTACCCTGAGACACTGATCTAAGGCCAGAGTGTTGTTGGTAGAGCTTAATTATGACCCACAATCCTTTCAGCAGGGTACATGGTAACCCGGGGAGAGACTAATTACTGATCCGACAGGTTAATTACTGTCATCTCAATGACACGTTGTGGAGACGCATGGTGCAGTTCACTACTCTTTCAAGTTTGACTGACTCCTCTGTCTGGGGAACACGCACGCACGCAGACCTTAGCTTCAGGTTCTAGGTCAGGACTCATGTGTGAGAGGAAGAAGAAAGAGGTTATTTTTAGTAAATACTGTTTTTATCCCCTGTGCAGATGTGCAGCACACATATTTTACAGAGGCAGTTAATATATGGCAGTTTGATATCAGTATGCTGGTATCCATTAGCCACTATACTGCGTCATACACTGAGTACAAAGCATTAGGATCATTATGCTCTTTCCTTGACAGACTGACCAGGTGAATCCAGATGAAAGCTGTGATCCCTTATTGATGTGACTTGTTAAATCCACTTCAATCAGAATAGATGAAGGGGGGGACACACATTTACATTTGATGAAATAATTTCAATAGATTGCGCTTCTCTGGCAAAATGTGGAAGCAATATAATTAACCCTGAGCAGCTTATTGTGAATACCAGATCTATAGACAGGTCAATAAAGACCCTCCTGCTGCTGGTGGCTGGAGTTGACAGGTCTATCTCTCTGCTGGTCTCGCCTGACACTGCAGACCTGGATTACAGGCAGAAATCCCCCCAGCTTTACCCCCATTGATCTCAGCTGATCCCAGACCTATCCACAGCCCTGGCTGAGTCCTCCCACACTTCTGGCTTAATCTGGGAGAGAGGACAGTCTTATCTGTTTGGGCTGTTTTGCTTCTTCTATTTAAATGACATAGACAATTGGTTTGTTCAGTGCTGCACACTCACAATGTTAGTTTCCTATATACACTGATACTCAGTTTACACACAGAGCCATATTGACTCTCTGTACCTCTTTCATAATCACAGTATAGTACACACCTTCACACACACACATGCCTACTCTCACACTTGCACATATTTTCACACACTTGATCATGCACTTTCATGTTCATCTCTCGTCTCTCTCTCACATACACATCCTCCCATAGAAGCATACTTTCACACAGTTATCTGGTCTCATTCATTCATGTTGAGTGAGTCTTTGATGGTTGAGTCTGAATAAACGTCAGGTCTATGAATGAACTCTGTCTGGTCCGGATCCAAACCCGACTGGGTCTGAATTATTCCCCACCATATTCATCCTACAGCAGCACAGAGAATCAGGCATTGAACTGGAGGGATTATAGTATCCCTGACATTTCTGCTATACCACTCTCATGCTGTCAAAGGATGCTAAGACGGAGACGAAGGAAAGAGAGTGGGTGTGGAAGTGGAAGAGGAAGAGGAAGGAAAGAGAGGGTGGGTGTGGAAGAGGAAGGAAAGAGAGGGTGGGTGTGGAAGAGGAAGGAAAGAGAGAGTGGGTGTGGAAGAGGAAGGAAAGAGAGGGTGGGTGTGGAAGAGGGAGAGGAAGGAAAGAGAGTGGGTGTGGGAGAGGAAGGAAAGAGAGGGTGGGTGTGGAAGAGGAAGGAAAGAGAGGGTGGGTGTGGAAGAGGGAGAGGAAGGAAAGAGAGGGTGGGTGTGGAAGAGGGAGAGGAAGGAAAGAGAGGGTGGGTGTGGAAGAGGGAGAGGAAGGAAAGCGAGGGTGGGTGTGGAAGAGGGAGGAAAGAGAGGGTGGGTGTGGAAGAGGGAGAGGAAGGAAAGAGAGTGGGTGTGGAAGAGGAAGAGGAAGGAAAGAGAGAGTGGGTGTGGAAGAGGAAGAGGAAGGAAAGAGAGGGTGGGTGTGGAAGAGGGAGAGGAAGGAAAGAGTGGGTGTGGAAGAGGAAGGAAAGAGAGGGTGGGTGTGGAAGAGGAAGAGGAAGGAAAGAGGGTGGGTGGGTGTGGAAGAGGGAGAGGAAGGAAAGAGAGAGTGGGTGTGGAAGAGGAAGAGGAAGGAAAGAGAGAGTGGGTGTGGAAGCGGAAGGGAAGAGAGGGTGGGTGTGGAAGAGGAAGGAAAGGGAGGGTGGGTGTGGAAGAGGAAGGAAAGAGTGTGGGTGGGTGTGGAAGAGGAAGAGGAAGGAAAGAGAGTGGGTGTGGAGAGAAGGCTGGCTGAGAGAAGGCTGGCTGAGGCCGAATCAGATATTATACTCTTTTAAAACCATGATCATGATGTTTTCTGTTACATTTGTTCTGAACCTATGTCGTCTCCTATACTGATTTCCATTTTGCCGTGTTATTGTGTTTTACACCTTGGTGGGCGTCAGTTACAGTATCCCTAGAAGTCCCATTAAATAATCATGAAAAACAAATGCCTTAAAACCAGAACAAAAGCAGTTTTCTGCTCATTTGGGTATGACAGAAAATAAAGTATAATTCTCCCAATCCCTAAATATATTTCTCAACACATAAAAGGGTGGTGTTCCATTTCAGTATACTGATTAGTGTAGATGACATGTTACTGTTTCATCACACTTGCCTCTTTGAAGGGCCTTAAAATGCCAGTCATAAATCTGACTGTCACTACAGGGGGATCCAGCATTTCACCCCCATCTACCAAAAGGATTTCCCAATCGTTCCAAACAGAACCACTATTTTTCTAATAAAGTTCTGTATAATAAAGTTCCGAACTGGTTCGAACCAAAAAAGTAATGGTTTATAAAGTTCCTTTTCATTCATTTTTTTAACACATGAAATCAACAGAGGCATTAGAAACCGGTTCTCAAGAATTTAAAATTACGGTTCTGTTCCGGAACACCAGAGAGAACTTTCGTTCCCGGTTCTGTTTCCGCTCCTCGGTTCTGTTCCTTGAACCGGTTCCAACCCCTGCTACTGTACCTACACAAAGAGTGGTAGCATTCGGCTGGACTAGAGGAATGAAAGGGAAACAAAAGACCCTCTCATACGGTATCAATGGTGTTTCCAAATGCTGTTTATCTACCTGCCTATAAATGACCTATACAAGCACTTTTTTGGATGACCCATATTATCACTGTAAATACTCTAATTACAGCTACATTATGGACTAATAAAAAATTCAAACTTTCCATCCAAGACCAAAAGAAGGTCATCAAGGGATTGATAATGTGTTTGATAATGCGATTGGAAACCCCTTCTACATATGATTGAGTTAACAGAAGATAAAACAGATAGGCTGTTACCACAACTTATCATTGGAAGTCATCTGCTTACATGTATTTTATTCTGGGGTTTGACATAAGGAAGCCCAAGGACTCAACATACTCTCTTTCTCCCTTTCGCTCTGACTTTCTGTCTCTTTCTCTTCCTCTCTGTCCTTTTTGTCCAGGCTACTGTGAGGCTGGCCTGCATGGGACCACATGCTGTAGTGTACAGAACTGTGAGACCAGTAGTGTCCCTGCTGGTGATTATCAGAGAGGTCACCCTCTCCTGTACTACCTGTAAATCATCAGTGTCGCTGTAGGCAGGAACATGCTGTTGTGTACAGAACTGTGAGAACAGTAGTGTCCCTGCTGGTGATTATCAGAGAGGTCACCCTCTCCTGTACTACCTGTAAATCATCAGTGTCGCTGTAGGCAGGAACATGCTGTTGTGTACAGAACTGTGAGACCAGTCATGTCCCTGCTGGTGATTATCAGAGAGGTCACCCTCTCCTGTACTACCTGTAAATCATCAGTGTCGCTGTAGGCAGGAACATGCTGTTGTGTACAGAACTGTGAGACCAGTAGTGTCCCTGCTGGTGATTATCAGAGAGGTCACCCTCTCCTGTACTACCTGTAAATCATCAGTGTCGCTGTAGGCAGGAACATGCTGTTGTGTACAGAACTGTGAGAACAGTAGTGTCCCTGCTGGTGATTATCAGAGAGGTCACCCTCTCCTGTACTACCTGTAAATCATCAGTGTCGCTGTAGGCAGGAACATGCTGTTGTGTTAGCCTTGTCTTAAAGCAGATGCCTTTATGTTGCATGATGTTTATGAAGTTGGATCTTATACTGTATGCCTGAGACATGTTGCCCTTAGGGGTTGTGATAGGATGCTTGGGCTGGTCCTTGGCCAACCATAACTCTCTGCCTGCTGAGAACGCGTGCTGGTTAGGCTCAAACCAGGAAGTCTTGTCAGGAAGTTCATGACAACAGAGTCAAAAGGCCTTACATTTCACTTGTGTATAATGACATCAGCAGCTGTTTACCAAAGTGTCATATTATTAATAAGTAGAATGATGTAAACATTTTACATAGCTATGTTATGTATATTCACTCTTACGTTCATCTGCAGCTAAATTTAGATTCAAAATATTGTCAACTCATATGGCTTTGTTTTTGTTACAATCATCAGGCCAGTAATATTAATCTGTCAGCAGAAAAAAGAATGATGCTCTTGTTTGTAGAGGTCTTAATAAATAAAAAAACAATCCCAGGTTGCTGTTTTTAATTAAATGAAAGCCACTGCCCATGCAGTTGAGCTAGTTAGTTTCTAATTAAACCGGATGGGAACATTGCTGCTTATTGTTCATTTAAAACAGAACAGTCAGTCACAGAATGAATATTTAAATGTAATCTCCCAGTGAACAGAAAGTGAGAGGTACAAGGAAAGTAGCAAAGCACAAAGGAAATATTAAGAGGAATTAATGAATTTGCCATATCAAAAGTTCATACTTCATCATAATTAAGTTCTGCCTTTAAAAAATAATTCCCTGTTAATCTAACAATGGGATTAATTAAAGATTTTGGCAAGCGTCTGTGTAATCAGAGTTCACACTTTTCTTCCCTGATGCATTGTTCACATACTATATTGCCATGTTTTGATAACTTCCAGTGCTTTGAAGTTCCACATCCTAGAGGTTGTATTCCTTCCTCAGAACGGAAGCCATGACAGTTTATTTTTTTACATGCGTCATCCATAAACCAATGTCTTTGACCAAAATCTAGATCTGTCATTTTATGTCCTATGTGAGAAGCAGGTACCTGGGTTATGGTGATGGAGACTGGCTGTGTTGTAGATACATTATACCACAGTATCCTCAGGAGGGTTGCGGAGAGTTCAGTAAGAGATGGATTTAGAATAGGAACATCTCCAGAGGGACCTCGGCATCTGTTTTTCAAACTACTTCAACCCTGCCTGTGCTGTGCTCTGTCCCCCGTTGGCAACAGCAGTGGGATCAGTAGAAGGGCTTCTCACTATGTACAGTATGTGTGTGTACTGTGTGTTTTGCCTGCCTTTCTGCACATGTATGTTTGATGTATACTCAGTGGAGGCAACTTAGAACAAGTGTCAGCCACATGTCCACTGGTCTATACCACACTATACATAGAAGAGAGCTGACATCACAGTAACCTGAGTGGCTCTCTTCTCATCCACTGACTTTCCATGTATCAATTCTTTCCCCCTCTCGCTTGTCATATTAACTGTGTGTGTGTGTGCTGGTGATGTCTAGCTAGGTCTCTCAACCAGGTGCTCTGTACTGGCTGTGTTGAGATAGGGAGGGACCACTAACTTCCCCAGCTGAGCCCCCCGATCCACAGCCAGATCACCATGTCCCCAGCCCACTCGAATAGCATTGCAACAGACACACACACACCAGGAGAGTCGGCCCTCAACCTAGGGGTCGCTCAGAGAACAGTGTGTTCCCACAAAACAGAGCATCATGCTGGCTAAAAGGAACACACCTCATTGCTACTCATCCACTCGAACTCACACTCTCAGAATTCATGTTTTTCGTCTTCTGTTTTTCTACATGCAGTATGTTCTGTTCCACATGAAAGCTGATTGTACAGTGTAGTCAGTGTGGATATGCATTGTTACAGTATCATCTGACCTACATCATGTATTATGATCCTCTCCCCAATCAGTCACGGTGTTTTAGGCCGCATAAAGGAGGCTTTGACCTCTGGAGGAGTGACAAGGTCCTCATTGGAACCATTGTTTGGTTTAGGATTTCCTATATTTGTGATTTACTGATTTTAATATCCCATATCCTTCCACCAGCCTGTGTTTCACCAGCCTATCTTTCTTCTACAAACACAGGCTAATAATATGTTTCAAGGATTCTCTGGAGAGAGAGGATTTGGCTTTGTGATTCATCGCTTGGATTTGGAATAAAAAATACTTTGAGGACCCGCCCCCTTTATGTTTTTGTTCATGCTTCACCTCATATAGTCTTCCCTCTGATTGGTTTCACTCAAGACAACTTATTTTTTCCTCATCTCCTGTTGCCAGATGGGCATAACCCCAAGTCACGTTGGGGAGATCATTCTTTCCAAAGCAACCTATCTATCTTGCCCCCCCCCCCCCATCTATCCATCCTCTGTGATAGGTTGAGAATATAGTGTAGCACCGTACTGAATCAGTGGCACTTTGGTCTCTCCTCCTTCCCAGGCAAGGAAAGGAAAACTGATAAATTGGGGCAGAAGTTCTTCCTGGAGTTTTGAATAAAGCAGCAGAGTATTAGAGGTGAACGGTGGAGTGATTGAGGGGAAATGGGTGCGCTTGACTGCGCTCTGCTCAGCTGCATAAAACTTTAAAATAAATATGTTTTATTGTCACATACACCAGATAGGTGCAGTGAAATGTGTTATTTTACAGGGTCAGACATAGTAGTTAGGCTCTTCGTATTTGTATAACCCAATTTGACAACAACAAAAAATTGTCTATTGAGAAGTGCGTAGAGCCGTAGACCGTAATTGAGAGAGGGGAGAGGTACTGCATTAAGTTTTTAGGGATTGATTTGGGTGGATTACAGTACAGTAGTGAGGACCCCATAGCCATGATTAGGGCAACCTTGTTAAAATCCCAAACCCTGTTGACAAAATTTCCCCTAATGGTAATAGGTGTCAGAGTAATTGATTCAAAACCGTTTTTTTATTAGGTAATTAGACTCCCTAAATACAAACATTTATGAGTGCTAGCTTAATGTAATGTTACGAGAAAGTGAGTGTGTTGGCCTTGCGCTCGCTCAGCAATAAACAATTATGCGGCTTAAGACAGACAAGCACATCATCTAGGAAGGTAGTAATGGTATACACAGGGAGCTACTGAATCCGTGTATTAAAGGCATTAGCTCCTTGTTGTAGAACTGCTATGCTAGTCAGTGGCTGCGGTGTGTGTATCACAGCATGTTCAGTGTAAGCTAGGTGGAAAAGCTGTCTGAGACTTATATAGAGTGCCTTCAGAAAGTATTTACACACCTTGTCTTTTTGACATTTAGTTGTTACAAATTGGGACTCAAATGGATACAATTGTATTTTTGTTTAACAATCTACAAAAAATACTCAAAGGTCAAAGTGTAAGAAAAATTCTAACATTTTTTAAAGATGAATGACAAAAAAAACAATATAATAGCTTGATTAAGATAAGTATTCAACCCCCTGAGTCAAAACACCTTTGGCAGCGATTACAGCTGTGAGTCTTTTTGGGTAAGTTTCTAAGAGCTTTGCACACCGTGAAATATTTGCTCATTATTCTTTATTTAAATTCTTCAAGCTCTGTCAAGTTGGTTGTTGATCATTGCTAGACAGTCTTGCCATAGATTTTCAAGCTGGTTTAAGTAACAACTTTAACTAGGCCACTCAGAAACATCCAATGTCATCTTGGTAAGCAACTCCAGTGTATATTTGGCCTTGTGTTTTTAGGTTATTGTCCTGCTTTAAGGTGAATTTGTCTCCCAGTGTCTGTTTGAAAGCAGACTGAACCAAGTTTTCCTCTAGGATTTTGTCTGTGCTTAGCTCTATTCCATTTATTTTATACCTTAACATGATGCACCCACCACCGTTCTTGAAAATATGAAGAGTGGTACTCAGGGATGTTGTCGGATTTTCCCCAAACATAATGCTTTGTGTTAGGAAGGACGCCTGTATCTTTGTAGTAACTGGGTGTATTGATACCCCATCCAAAGTGTAATCAATAACTTCACCATGCTCAAAGGGATATTCAATGTCTGCTTTTTTTATCTACTCTACCAATTGGTGCCCTTCTTCTTGAGGCATTGGAAAACCTCTCTAGTCTTTGTGGTTGAATCTATGCTTGAAATTCACTACTCAAATGACAAATAATTGTATGTGTGGGGTACAGCGATGGGGTACTCATTCAAAAATCATATAATCACTATTATTGCAAACAGAGGGAGTACATGCAACTTATTATGTTAATTGTTAGGCATATTTTTACTCCTGAATGTATTTAGGCTTGTCATAACAAAGGGGGTTGAATACTTATTGACTCAAGACATTTCAGCTTTTAATTCATTTGTAAAAATGTCTAAAAACAAAATTCCACTCTGACATTGTGTTATGTGTAGATCAGTGGCACAAAATCCAAATGTAATCCATTTTAAATTCAGGCGGATGTCTCTGGGGTTTGCTTCTCATCAAAAATCATATCAGAGCTCTATTCTCCCAAAGCAGCATGAGAAAACTGCCCAGCTCTGCCTCTGCTACTGAGCAGGCTGAAGCGTGTGAGGCAGTCATTTTCATGGCCACTGCTTACCCCTAGAGACAGCCATACGTAAACGAGAAAAACACAACCCCTGTCCCTGTCTCACTTTCTTAAAGAACACACTGCCCTGTCTCTACCCACAAGCATTTCAGCAGAGCTACAAAGAACTTGGCCTACAATCAGATGACAGTTCAGCTTACAAGAACTAACAGGAACAAGATGAAACTGGGCACTAGCAATATCAATAAAATGGTAGTGAACAGAAAGGGCAGCAGCAGTGCTTTCATTGTTGTGTGTTAGCCTATATTTGTGATTTACTGATTTGAAAAAGGGGTCTTTCTTGTGTGGTGTATTTTAATCGCAATCAATGTGATTCTTGTTCACATTAGTGAAAGGAGGGAAATGTGATACATTAGTTAGTTAGCCCAGTAGAGGACCGATGTGGTGAATGGACTGTTTCATGATGCATGAAAGAGGAAATATTGTGTGTTTTAATGCAGAGATAATCAATGTCATTAGGTAGGGACAGACACACACAGAGCCCTCAGGCTGGCTAGGCTACAGAGGTTCCTCTCAGTCTAAACATACACACACACATTACCCAGCGTGCACCACTGCTCCATCCACACATGGGGCAAAGTCCATTTAACTTTATCAGATGTCAGCATCCTGTAAATTTTATATGGAGGAGAAAAGAAAAACTGCAGTTGAATCTGAAGTTCCCAGGGATTTTTTGTTATTTAAATATAGACAGGCCAGTCTGGGAATTTCCATTGAGGAGGCAAAAGGAAAACGGGGTCTTATTTTCTCTCCACGTAGCAGCAGTCAGAAAATAGCCCCCCTCCTCCTGCCTATGTTGAAAGGGAGAGTCTCGTCTCGGAAAACAAACTGTAACGTGGCCTCTTTGTTCTCTTGGCTGGACTTTAAAGGAGCTCTTCAGAACCTCACCAGAGCATGACGGGAGGGACACATATGGGACAGGTGCTTGAAAGAGAGAGCGAGAGAGCAGTGAACCCTGGGTAGGCAGAAGTCCAGAGCTGGCTAGGTCCAGGGGTGTGGTTATAGAAGAACAAGTACAACACAAAACATTGTTGAAGTTAACATAACATGGACGTCTTCATGTTTGTGTCCTAATAAACAGACTAATTCATCCAGTGCAGTGAACCCTGGGTACTCGGAGAGCTGGCTAGGTACTGTGGTGTAGTGACAGTCAGATTAAGTTAACACAAGAAGAACACATCACACAGGCACCATGCCAGAAATAAGGCTTTAGTGTCTCTGCTAGAGTGCAGTTGTACATTTACGATACAAGGAGTGTGTTCTGTGAGGGTCCATGTGATTGTGTCCATGATACTGTACGTGGATTTGAACACTCTCTGCTCTTGTCATACCTTCTCTCAGTCTGCTATGAGGTTATGCATCGATTATGGCATGGGCAGAGAATATAACGAAGGAAACTTAATCATGTTCTTTCTCTTTGTATTTCAGCTGGACCCCCAGACGGTGCAGTCCAAGAACTGGCACGTGGATGTCATAGAGATGAATGGGGTAAGGGACACCAGGAACCTTTGGGGCCAGTTTGCCAGACCCAGATCAAGCCTTTTCTTGGACTAAGAAGCTCTTTCAATGTTGAATCTCCACTGAACATGCTTTTTCATCTAGGACTAGGCTTCATCTGTGTCCAGGAAACCAGCCCTTGATTTCCTAATTCCATTCCTGATCCTGTCAGTCATTTACCCATTCAACCCCATCAATAGAAGATGACTTGTCAGGGCTTAGTGTGTGGATATTATAATGTAGCTTGTTATAGTTTGCCAGAGACAATGCAATATTATCTTTACAAGCTTGGCCAACTCTGATTTCTAACTCTGATTTCTCTGCAACGGTGTTTTTAAACAGCTGTAATACCTAACCACTGGATCTTCTTAAACTCCTGGATGTTGTGAAATGATCAAAAAGAAAGCACTTGGAAGCTGTGTATTTTAAACTCATTTTAAATTAGGGACTGCAGATGAACTGTGTCACTAAAAGCTGCTGCAATGTTCACGGTACATAATCCCTGTCAAATAATAAAATAAAATAATGCAGACTGTTTGACACTTTGTATGTATCGTCTCCCACAGATCAAGGTGGAGTTCTCCATGAAGTTTACTAGTCGGGACTTGAGTCTGAAGAGAACGCCCTCCAAAAAACAGAGTGGGGTGTTCGGGGTCAAAATCAGTATTGTGACAAAGTAAGCTATGTTGGATTTCTCTCATAATAAACTAATGAACAAACTACAGTGCCTTCTGAAAGTATTCACACCCTTTGACCTGTTACATATTTTGTTGTGTTACAGCCTGAATTTAAAATGGATTCAATTCGATTTCAATTTGTGTCACTGGCCTACACACAAATACCCCATAATGTCAAAGTGGAATTATGTTTTCTGACATTTCTACAAATGTATTAAAAATGAAAAGCTGAAATGTCTTGAGTCAATAAGTATTCAACCCCTTTGTTATAGCAAGGCTAAATAAGTTCAGGAGTAAACATTTGCTTAACAAGTCACATAATAAGTTGCATGTGTGCAATAATAGTGTTTAACATGATTTGTTTTATGACTTCCTCATCTTTGTACCCCACACATCTGTAAGGTCCCTCAGTCAAGCAGTTCATTTCAAACACAGATTCAACCACAAAGACCAATGCCTCGCAAAGAAGGGCACCTATAGTTAGATGCCGTTTAAAAAATATATTATAAACAGACATTGAATATCCCTTTCAGCATGGTGATGTTATTAATTATACTTTACATGGTGTATCACTACAATGATACAGGCATCTTTCCTGACTCAGTTGCCGGAGAGGAAGGAAATCGCTCAGGAATTTCACTATGAGGCCGGTTAGAGTTTAATTGGTGTGTAGGAGAAAACTGAGGATGGATCAACAACGTTAGTTACTCCACAATACTAACCTAAATGACATGTGAAAAGAAGCCTGTACAGAATACAAATATTCCAAAATATGCATCCTGTTTGCAATAACGCATTAAAATAAAACTGCAAAAAAAAATGGGATTAGAACTTAACTTTGTCCTGAATACAAAGCCTTATGTTTGGGGCAAATCCTACTCAACACATCACTGAATACCACTTTTCATATTTTCAAGCATGGTGGTGGCTGCATCATGTTATGGATATGCTTGTCATTGGCAATGACTTGGGAGTTTTTTAGGATAAAAATAAACGCAATAGAGCAGAACAATAACCTAAAACATAAGGCCAAATATACACTGGAGTTGCTTACGAAGACTAGATGAATGAATGATCTTGAGTGGTGTGGTTAGTTTTTACTTAATTTGGCTTGAAAATCTATGGCAAGACTTGAAAATGGCTGTCTAGCAATGATCAACAATCAACTTGACAGCGCTTGAATCGCTGCCAAAGATGATTCTAACGTGTTGACTTGGGGTTGAATTTAGAATTTAATCCATTTTAATCCTACCTTGCAAAACAACAAAACGTGGAAAAAGTCAAGGGGTGTGAATACTTTCTGAAGGAGCACTATATGTCACTATGTGTAGTTAAGACTACATCACTTCAGGATAAACCCCTCTCTATAATCTTTCTGTACAGTTTGTTTGATTGCTAAGATTAGCATTAACGTTATTTGAAAGGGACCGTGCTGTAATATCAATTCTGATGTGTGTTGGGTTTGTCCCCCAACAGGCGTGAGCGCTCCAAGGTGCCTTACATAGTCCGTCAGTGCATTGAGGAGGTGGAAAAGAGGGGGATCGACGAGGTGGGAATCTACAGGATCTCAGGGGTGGCCACTGACATCCAGGCCCTCAAAGCAGCATTCGACACCAGTAAGAAACACTCACACTACCAACACTGTAAAATACACCTGTCTTAATCAATAGAACCAGGAGATTGTCTTGGCCATGGGACTTGACCAGGCATAACTCTGGGCCTATAAACTGAGTATAGAAAACATTAAGGACACCTGCTCTTTCCATGACATAGACTGACCAGGTGAATCCAGGTGAAAGCTATGATCCCTTATTGATGTCACCTGTTAAATCCACTTCAATCAGTATAGATGAAGGGGAGGAGACAGGTTAAAGAAGGATTTTTAAACCTTCAGACAATTGAGACATGGATTGTGTATGTGTCCCATTCAGAGGGTCAAAGGGCAAGACAAAACATGTGATTGTAGAGTCCATGGCCCAACGATTTAAGACTATTCTGAAGGCAAAATGGGGGGGGCTGGAACTCAATATTAGGAAGGTGTTCCTATTGCTTGCTATACTCAGTGTATATAAGCTATAACTAGGGCCATGAGTTTTTCCTGGTCAGGTTACATTATCAGAAATAACTCCAGGCCCTACATTATCAACACAAGTCTCCTCCTGAGCTGTCCTGTCGTTCCTCTCCTTCCATCCTCCGTTGTACGGCGTGCCGTGGTCAGGCTAGCAGGCCCATGGCAGAGGGTCTTCAGCCTGGCTATTAACAGAACGAGTTGTGGGAAAGGGCAGGAAGAGCACAGGGGAGCTGCAGCTGTCAGCTGTGTGTTGTCCTCCCTGGGAGTACCAGGGTGCATCCCAAATGGCACCCTATTACTTCTATATTTCATTGCTTTTGACCAGAGCCCTATGGCTCTTTACAGCCAGGCTGTGCACTGTATATGGAAATGGGTGCCATTTGGGATGCAACCCATGTCTCTGTCACGGCACCTAGACCAAACCAAAGATAACCCCTTCTGTGTCTCTGCTCTGTTCATGGCTCACTGAGCTGAGATCACTGGTGGTTTGGGTTTTAAACAGTGTTGTTGCTTGTTATGTCATCTCTGGAGCCAGAATGATCCGTCTGGAAATGAAGTAGTTGTTTGGTTGAGGCTGATGCGCTTCCCTTGAGCTCATGTGTGTTTTTGTTTTCTCTCCCCCTCCCTCTCTCCCCTCCACAGATAGCAAAGACATCCTGGTGATGTTGAGTGACATGGACATCAATGCCATTGCAGGGACTCTGAAGCTGTACTTCCGTGAGCTGCCAGAGCCCCTGCTCACTGACCGCCTGTACCCAGCCTTCATGGAGGGCATAGGTACGACCTCTGACCCAGACCATACCAATACAATTAGGATGCATCTCAATAGTTACATTTTACATTTACATTTAAGTCATTTAGCAGACGCTCTTATCCAGAGCGACTTACAAATTGGTGCATTCACCTTATGACATCCAGTGGAACAGCCACTTTACAATAGTGCATCTAAATCTTTTAAGGGGGGGGTGAGAAGGATTATTTTATCCTATCCTAGGTATTCCTTAAAGAGGTGGGGTTTCAGGTGTCTCCGGAAGGTGGTGTTTGACTCCGCTGTCCTGGCGTCGTGAGGGAGTTTGTTCCACCATTGGGGGGCCAGAGCAGCGAACAGTTTTGACTGGGCTGAGCGGGAACTGTACTTCCTCAGTGGTAGGGAGGCGAGCAGGCCAGAGGTGGATGAACGCAGTGCCCTTGTTTGGGTGTAGGGCCTGATCAGAGCCTGGAGGTACTGAGGTGCCGTTCCCCTCACAGCTCCGTAGGCAAGCACCATGGTCTTGTAGCGGATGCGAGCTTCAACTGGAAGCCAGTGGAGAGAGCGGAGGAGCGGGGTGACGTGAGAGAACTTGGGAAGGTTGAACACCAGACGGGCTGCGGCATTCTGGATGAGTTGTAGGGGTTTAATGGCACAGGCAGGGAGCCCAGCCAACAGCAAGTTGCAGTAATCCAGACGGGAGATGACAAGTGCCTGGATTAGGACCTGCGCCACTTCCTGTGTGAGGCAGGGTCGTACTCTGCGGATGTTGTAGAGCATGAACCTACAGGAACGGGCCACCGCCTTGATGTTAGTTGAGAACGACAGGGTGTTGTCCAGGATCACGCCAAGGTTCTTAGCGCTCTGGGAGGAGGACACAATGGAGTTGTCAACCGTGATGGCGAGATCATGGAACGGGCAGTCCTTCCCCGGGAGGAAGAGCAGCTCCGTCTTGCCGAGGTTCAGCTTGAGGTGGTGATCCGTCATCCACACTGATATGTCTGCCAGACATGCAGAGATGTGATTCGCCACCTGGTCATCAGAAGGGGGAAAGGAGAAGATTAATTGTGTGTCGTCTGCATAGCAATGATAGGAGAGACCATGTGAGGTTAAATAGTCAGTTATAGGGGAGTTATTCCTTGTTTTTATTGAGACCACAACATTGAAATGATGGTTCATATTCCCCCGTAGAGGGGTAATTCTTAAATTCTCTTCTGTTCTTCTCTTCTTTCCCCTCTCTTCCTCTTCCTCTTCTCTACAGCTCTGTCAGACCCTGCAGCCAAGGAGAACTGCATGATGCACCTGCTGCGCTCTCTGCCTGACCCTAACCTCATTACCTTCCTCAGCCTGCTGGAGCATCTCAAGAGGTACACACACACATAATCTACCATAAAGGCTAGTAACCATTACTGTTGACAGTTGGGCCATATTAACTGGCAGCCTAATACATACAGATCGTACATTGGAGAAGTTCTGGCCAGAGTACGGTACATGTGCGAGTGGTTCTTTAAGCCTGCTATAAAACTGTGTTCTGGAGAGCTTCACGTTCAGCTGCACTCTGCCTGAGGTCATGAGGTGTGCTCCTGCTACTGTGACCGCACAACGCTCATTAGCCACTGACTGACTGCCCCAATAAGACAGAGGACAGAGGGAAATGTCATCAGTGCTCAGGCCAGACATTGTGTGGTTAACAGAGCATACGAATGCCAGGCCCTGGAGAGATGACAAGTATACACTGGCCCTTTTAAGCCAACCCGTTAGTGGTGAGGTTAAGGTGCTAGACTGAGGAGTTATGGTCCAGATGGAAGGACGCATTTATGTCAATGAAAAATGACTTCCCTACTGCTAAAATGACTTCCCTACTGCTAAAATGACATCCCTACTGCTAAAATGACTTATATACTGCTAAAATGACTTCCCTACTGCTAAAATGACTTCCCTACTGCTAAAATGACTTCCCTACTGCTAAAATGACAACCCTACTGCTAAAATGACTTCCCTACTGCTAAAATGACTTTTCTACTGCTAAAATTACAACCCTACTGCTAAAATGACTTCTCTACTGCTAAAATGACTTCTCTACTGCTAAAATGACAACTCTACTGCTAAAATGACTTCTCTACTGCCATTTTGTCTTTGAATATAGCTGTGATGGTCTCAGTTGGCCAATCATGTGCCAGTCTGGAAAGGCAGTGTGTAACCACATGTGATGACATGGTGGTGCCTGTTAAAACTGCCTTCAATTAGAAGGGCATGGTAGAGGAGGGCACAACCACAGACTGGTAACCACTAGCATTGGCGGAAACACTTAGGAAACACTTGTGGGTGATGGGAGGAGACCCATATCTGTCATCAGCTACAGTAGTAATGGCCTGTGTGGGGACTTATTCATACTCTGAGTACAGTAATAGTTTTCACCACCAGACTTTTAAAAGATCAGGTTCATGTGTTTGTTATGGTTTCCTACTGCAGGGCAGACAATGGTTTTATTTCACTTTTATTTGAACAGGCAGTCATGTTGAGACCAAGGTCTCTTTTACAGCTGTGTAATTACAAAAATATACACATCAATACAATATGAAAAGCAGAGATACAAAACAGTCATAGAAAACAAACACATTCTACATTTAAAGGGTCGTCAATCAGCCGTCTGAGGCACTAATTCATCACATTTTACAATGACAAATGAGACTGAAAAATGTGTTAAGTCAGAGAGTATATCATTCTCCTCTAGCTATATAACAGGAACTAGGGGGAACTAAGACCAAGTTTAATGCGTAGTGCTGCTTGCCAGTTTCAGTCACACATTACTTCACTCACGCCTCCTCCCAGAAGTTTGTGTTCAGTTCATCCTTGCAGTGAGATTGAAAAATGAGAAAAGAAAGCTTAGAGCGGTGTGTATCCCCAGTAGAGGGGTTATACAGTGTGTGTGAAGCTGCTGCAATAGAAATGAATGTCAGAGTTTGGCAGGCAAGCAGGAAGGTGCATAGATATTAATCAGATGTCTACCTATGGGCAGGCCTGAGGTCAGTTTACAGGGCTAGCGCTGGGTCAGAATACAACCCTACTGCGCCATGTAACCATTATGGTGGCCTGATCCCAGTACAGCTCTTTAACATCCATCAGTGCAGACAGTGCAGTCAGTCAGCAGAATGTACACAGAATGCTCTCATAAACACGCTGAGGATTCCCGCTGGACGCTCTGGTGACATGAATGGCTTTGCAGTTCCCATGAAGAACATCAATAGCTGATGGCAACTTAGTTCAGAAATTCAATGGTCCTTGTAGAAGAAACATATTGTGCTGCACTGACGGTCACTGCTACGGGAAGATGAGTCATCATAGTAACATGGCAAGACCAGCAAACATGTCGCGTGACTAGAAAAATAACTAATACCGATCTGTCCCTGTGATCGCTGTCGTCTGACTGGTCTATCTTTCTGTTTTGTGTTCCAGAGTTGCTGACAAGGAGCCCATTAACAAGATGTCCCTCCACAACCTGGGCACAGTGTTTGGCCCCACCCTGCTCAGACCCTCTGAGTCAGAGGTCACCAAGGGACACATCACACTGGCCTCTGACATCTGGTCACACGACGTCATGGCGCAGGTCAGTGTGACTTGGGTGCGTACATCTGTGTGTGTGTGCATGTGCATTTGCTTGTGAGAAGGTAAGCGAGCGAGTGAGTGAGTGTGTGTGAATCTACATACATCTGTGTATGAATCTACATACATCTGTGTGTGTGTGTGTGTGTGTGTGTGTGTGTGTGTGTGTGTGTGTGTGTGTGTGTGTGTGTGTGTGTGTGTGTGTGTGTGTGTGTGTGAATCTACATACATATGTGTGGGTGTGTGTACTCCAAGGTAGCTTAGTGGGTTGTGTATGTTTTACCCGTGTCAGACAGGTCTGGCCTCCCAGCTGTATTTATAATTAGGAAGCCCCACTTGGAGCTCTGCCCGGTGCTGAGAGAGAGAGAAACCACTTCATGTTCACAAATGACTTATTCTAGGGCGCATATAAACAGTGACTACTGTAAATCACTATAAAGGCCCCAATGCTAACAATAGAATGCTATATTTCATCATTAACTGTAAAGACAGCGACAACTATTGTGCAGTGACTTATTAAATATCCATATGTTTAGTGGATAGATATCATGGAGAGATGCTTCGTCACATACTGAGTCATGTACAGAATGTGTAGTCACATGGCTTTATGTAATGCGCCATATCCTAGTCCTTTTTTGGTTAGAACTATGATTAGTGGTATTTAAACGAAACACAATTGATTTTAGGCTGAAGCTCCTTATTTCTCTCTCCCCATCTCAGGTCCAGGTGTTGCTGTACTACCTGCAGCATCCTCCCATCTCCTTCGCTGAGCTGAAGCGGAACACACTCTACTTTTCCACTGACGTTTAATCCCTTGGGGGTCCGGAGCGAAAGACTCAACTGCAAGTCCCCCCACCCCCATACCACCCAGCTCCCTTTTAAAACTGGACAGCCCCCGCTGGGAGAAGAAATGGAGTTAGACGTGAGGGAAGAGGAGACATGGTGCTCCCCCTGGATCCCATAGTCACGTCTTCTAGTGTCATGTTAGTGTGCAGTACATCCATCTGGTGAAGTGCAGGTGTGGAGGGAGCAGCAGACCTCTGGCCCACAGTAACCCCACAGACAGCCACCATTCTGGGACCTCTATCAGTGAGGGGTTAAAGGTCAGAGTCTGGTTTGTTACTGACTCCATTTCTCTCTTTTTTTTCTCCAGAGGCATTCCAAGAAAAACTGCATTTACATATTTTATAAATATTATTTGCTCAATTGTTCCTTTGTTTCTATCTGGCTTTGTGCATGTGGTGGAGGAGGGCTCTGTGTGTATATAGAACCGCGTGGGAACGTTAAAGCAAGGAGCTGAGGACTGAGCTTGCAAGCCGCCAGTAAATGGTCACTGTCAGATTTTCTCTCCATGTGCAAAGATGAGAGCACAGCCCTCCCTCTGTCTGAGTCTTGGCCAGATTTGCCCCTATTATTTATAAATAAATATATTACGTGTGCCTGTACAGTCCAGTACAATTAGAGAATTGCGCAACGGAGTCTGTTTGAAGTTTTTTCTTAGCTTATTCTTATTCACAGCCAAGGTTGGCTGAGCTGTACTGAAACGATCACAGCAACAGTGTAAAATCTGAACCACTCTTTAAAGAGATATCATCAACCTGTGAGATGAGGGTTATGGAAAAATGGAACACATTTTTGAACATTTGCTTTTTTTTCGTCATTACATTGCAAGCCTGTTCTGAGTGTCCAATGACACCAGTTATAATCTATGGGATGATGTTTGTAGTGTAATGCCCTCATTGCATGTTCAGCTTGTCAATCATATCAGGCTGGCTGACAAAGGTAGGTTGTCACTGCTAGTTTGTTGCACCAGCAATCTCCATCAATGCTGTACAAATCCAACATTTCTGCTATCAAGCCTGAGACATATCTTGAAATAAGCACTGTTAGATGAGTCCTAGTTGATATTTTAAATAAGATTTAAAAGAAAACATGTATTTTACTTCCTTTGAGAACAATGAGTATACTGTATTAACAAGGATAAATGTTGATGTAAACTTCTTTTTAGTAAAATAAGTGTACCAAAATGAAGTTGTCTAACTTTTATTGCAAGTAATTATTTTCTTGGTACTTCTGTTTTTGTTTGGTTTGTTGCATCCTACTGCACTTTGTGATAGTTGGGAAGTGACATTCATGTATTATCATTTTATCCGTACTGTCCAAACTCAATTTTTTGCGCTGCAATCTTAAGTATTCTGAATCTATTAAGCATGCAGTTACCAAACAAATCATTAGAATTAAAAAATGAATACAAAACTACAGGAGCAATTAGCAGTGGTTTGTGTTTTAATTGATAACCAGTCCTGCAATTAAATGACACATCGAACCCACAACTCTGAGTTCATATTATTCACCATGAATGAATTTGAAACATGTGTAGATCTTATCTGGGTGGGCACGTCCAGTCATGTAATGCATTGTTATCTGGGTGGGCACGTCCAGTCATATAATGCATTGTTATCTGGGTGGGCACGTCCAGTCATGTAATGCATTGTTATCTGGGTGGGCACGTCCAGTCATATAATGCATTGTTATCTGGGTGGGCACGTCCAGTCATATAATGCATTGTTATCTGGGTGGGCACGTCCAGTCATATAATGCATTGTTATCTGGGTGGGCACATCCAGTCATGTAATGCATTGTTATCTGGGTGGGCACGTCCAGTCATGTAATGCATTGTTATCTGGGTGGGCACGTCCAGTCATATAATGCATTGTTATCTGGGTGGGCACATCCAGTCATATAATGCATTGTTATCTGGGTGGGCATCCAGTCATATAATGCATTGTTATCTGGGTGGGCACATCCAGTCATATAATGCATTGTTATCTGGGTGGGCACGTCCAGTCATATAATGCATTGTTATCTGGGTGGGCACGTCCAGTCATATAATGCATTGTTATCTGGGTGGGCACGTCCAGTCATATAATGCATTGTTATCTGGGTGGGCACGTCCAGTCATATAATGCATTGTTATCTGGGTGGGCACATCCAGTCATGTAATGCATTGTTATCTGGGTGGGCACGTCCAGTCATGTAATGCATTGTTATCTGGGTGCACGCCCAGTCATGTAACATTGTTATCCAGTCAGTCATGTAATGCATTGTTATCTGGGTGGGTCCAGTCATGTAATGCATTGTTATCGTCCAGTCATGTAATGCATTGTTATCTGGCACATCCAGTGCATTGTTATCTGGGTGGGCACGTCCAGTCATGTAATGCATTGTTATCTGGGTGGGCACATCCAGTCATGTAATGCATTGTTATCTGGGTGGGCACGTCCAGTCATGTAATGCATTGTTATCTGGGTGGGCACGTCCAGTCATATAATGCATTGTTATCTGGGTGGGCACATCCAGTCATGTAATGCATTGTTATCTGGGTGGGCACGTCCAGTCATGTAATGCATTGTTATCTGGGTGGGCACGTCCAGTCATGTAATGCATTGTTATCTGGGTGGGCACGTCCAGTCATGTAATGCATTGTTATCTGGGTGGGCACGTCCAGTCATGTAATGCATTGTTATCTGGGTGCACGCTCCAGCATGCATTGTTATCCAGTCATCATATAATGCATTGTTATCTTGGTGGGCACATCCAGTCATATAATGCATTGTTATCTTGGTGGGCACGTCCAGTCATATAATGCATTGTTATCTGGGTGGGCACATCCAGTCATGTAATGCTTTGTTATCTGGGTTCCAGTCATGTAATGCATTGTTATCTTGGTGGGCACGTCCAGTCATGTAATGCATTGTTATCTTGGTGGGCACGTCCAGTCATATAATGCATTGTTATCTGGGTGGGCACGTCCAGTCATATAATGCATTGTTATCTGGTGGGCACGTCCAGTCATGTAATGCATTGTTATCTGGGTGGGCACATCCAGTCATGTAATGCTTTGTTATCTGGGTGGGCACGTCCAGTCATGTAATGCATTGTTATTCCAGTCATGTAATCATTGTTATCTTGGTGGGCACGTCCAGTCATGTAATGCATTGTTATCTGGGTGGGCACATCCAGTCATGTAATGCATTGTTATCTGGGTGGGCACATCCAGTCATGTAATGCATTGTTATCTGGGTGGGCACATCCAGTCATGTAATGCATTGTTATCTGGGTGGGCACATCCAGTCATATAATGCATTGTTATCTGGGTGGGCACGTCCAGTCATATAATGCATTGTTATCTGGGTGGGCACGTCCAGTCATGTAATGCATTGTTATCTTGGTGGGCACGTCCAGTCATATAATGCTTTGCTTAATGACTTTAAATAAACCATTTACACCGGTGACCTGTTTCAGTTAACTATAAATTGGATGGATTCTGTAAATGTTGCTTTTACAGTAAGACTGTTTGAGTCCAAGACTATAAAACAATTAGTTGCATTAGTGCGGCTAACCTTTGTCAAGTCATCGCCTTTCAAAGTGTGTTGCGTTCTGGAGCTTAGAAATTTTCTGACTCATGAACTTTACAGTGTAGGTTTCTGCAGCCATCACCTGCATTGTAGATTTTTTTGGTCACGTTTGCATGGGTCTAATTTTCCGCAATTCATGTGTACAGTAAATATATACAAATAAATGACTCATCGATTGTATAATGTACACACAATTTCAGTTTGAGTGTAATATGGGTGTTGGAGGATGCAGATGTTTATTTTGGCACAGAAAACCTTTTATAAACAATGGCACATTTAGTGTTTGTTGCTTTAGCCTTAACACTCAAACACACCCATTGACCTGGACTCAAACTTTTGACTTAATGTCACCAGGCTGTATTTTACCCACAACTAAACAGCTCTCATCTAAAATCCACAGTTTAATCTCAATGACGAAGTTTAACTTCGATAAAGGAAAAGCCAGCATGACATCACTGTGCACAGGATACAGTCAACAAAAGGTAATTTACTCCTGAGGTGCTGACCTGTTGCACCCTTTACAACCAATGTGATTATTATTATTTGACCCTGCTGGTCATCTATGAACATCTTGGCCATGTTATGTTATAAGCTCCACCTGGCACAACCCTCATAGCCTGGTTTCTTCCTAGGTTCTGGCCTTTCTAGGGAGTTTTTCCTAGCCACTGTGCTTCTACACCTGCATTGCTTGCTGTTTCTGTACAGCACTTTGTGACATCAGCTGATGTAAGAAGGGCTTTATAATTGTAATTGATTGATGAAGACCAGGATGGAATTGTCCAACTGTAATAATCCTCATGACCAGATGTGCCATCTGCAGAGCAGTGTTCTCTGGGATGTGTTTCTTTCCATGAGGTATAAAGTCTGTTACTGGCCCAGAGGGACAGTCACCTCAACCATATTCAACAGGGGTAACGAAGGCCCCCTGGTTTTCACCGGAGATAGTACTCAATGGCAGCAGAGAAGGCAGCGAAACCTCCACATCCCAGCACTCCAGCCTTCGCCCCAGCTATACGAAAGGACACAATCACAGCTTAAAACCAATTATCGTTTAACAATCAGTCAGTGATATCAATGCATGGGACATTTGAACTTACATTAAGTAGTTAACTCACCACGAAATCCTATTGCTCCCCCAGTAACACAACCACTGTAGACAGCATTCTTCCAGTCTGACTTTCCCCTGTGCTGTAACATACAATATAGACCACAGGGGGGCAGTATGAGACCGATGACTAATACAGAGTACTAGTTCCAGTTTTCAAATTCTCTTTGGTATTTCTCAAAACAATGATTACATAATCACGGTATGAATTTCATCGGCCATTAGCCGAGAAGATTAACATAATATTATGTAACCGCAAAGTTAAGGTAATAAAATTGTCCAAAAATTACAGGCTGTCTCATGCTTGGGATGAATTGACACATTTGCCAGAATAAGGACTGACCTAGTGCTAAGTTTCAATATATATCTTTAGTTCCACTAATCAGACTACTCTCACTTTGCTACTCTCTTAGTTAGCATAGTGTAACGACCCTGGGTTTAATAAGCATGGATATTGACTCTGCCGCTCGAGCATGCTTTTGCGCGCTGGACTCCGGGGCTAGAAGATTGAGGGTTCGAGGCCTGCTCCCTGCTGTTTCATTACATTGGTGTCAGAAGTGATCGGACCTTGCATCCTCGCATTACATTGGTGTCAGAAGTGATCGGACCTTGCATCCTCGCATTACATTGGTGTCAGAAGTGATCGGACCTTGCATCCTCGCATTACATTGGTGTCAGAAGTGATCGGACCTTGCATCCTCGCATTACATTGGTGTCAGAAGTGATCGGACCTTGCATCCTCGCATTACATTGGTGTCAGAAGTGATCAGACCTTGCATCCTCGCATTACATTGGTGTCAGAAGTGATCGGACCTTGCATCCTCGCATTACATTGGTGTCAGAAGTGATCGAACCTTGCATCCTCGCATTACATTGGTGTCAGAAGTGATCGAACCTTGCATCCACGACAGTGTGTGTGCTTGGCCGGTGAGCACATTCCTATAAGACGTTGAGTCGCACGCTAGCGCGAGGACGTGCTCTTTGAAAGGAGTGTAATGACCCTGGGTTAATAAGCGTGGATATCGATTCTGCCCACTGGAGCATGCTTTTGCGGCACAGTCGATACGTGCTGGACTTGAAGATAGAAGGTCGAGGGTTCGAGACCTGCTCCCTGCCAATTTCATTACAATATTATCTTCTGATGTTTTCAAGCAGGAAAGTAAAACGTCAGACAACCTACCGATTCAATGATGCACTCTGTGCAGGAGAACATTGCTCCAATGACTGCAAAGTTTTTGGCGTAGGACATTCCCCTCTGGCCCATGTCTTTAAGGACTTCTCTGGCAGTAGGTGTTCTCATGGGGTCTTTGGGGTCAAATCCCACATTGGTATCTATGCCAGCCGTGAACACACCAAACGCTCCCCCAAGAACAAACCCTGTGGGGAAAACACAGTGTCACAAGATTGTGTTAGCTACAGCAAATATGGGCATAGTAATGTTATAGTGAAAATTAACAACATCACAGAGAGACGTCAAGGGCTCATATCATCAGTAAGATACCAACACAATAAAGATGCATCATTTGGAACAACTGTGTGTGCATTATAAGTGGTTGGCCTCTTGCATGGAGAGAAACTGCTGTAGCTAGCTGCAATCAACGGTCACCATGGGATCGTTATGTCAGGCAGCAACACCCCCGAAAAAGAAATGCACCAAGCAAGTTGCAATTGTAATATCGTCGACAATAGTGAAAGACTAGCTAACCTCCAACACATGCCAACACCGCCTTGAAGGCACAGCTCTCCATTCCCCGTTCGATCATCTTCTGGTCGTCGGTTTTCATGGGATTGGGAAGACCTCCCATAACGGTTGGATTCAAATCTTTAATCGGCCTCTTCTCCCCGATTAGGTGCTCCAGGAGCATGCTGTACTGGAATGTTGAACCTTCATAGCGTCGATCAGCCGAGGTTGTGGATTGTGTGTCCGACACAGGGACATTTCCACTATTCACGGTCGTCGCCATGATGTTCGTGAACGGCTGGTCAATTCAAGAAAGACGTTATTTAAAAACGGTAGATTCGCCAAATGTATGGCAGTTTGAGGTTAACTATATTACTTCCTTGTGAAAAAACTATTACGTTCAGGAATAACATAGAAATTCTGTTTTATTATTTTAGAAAATGTTTGTCAATTTATAGGAATGAACCTTTTCTGCTTGCTTTAGCATGCAAGTGAAGTGCACCGGAGTCTTCCTATCTGTATTAGCAGATTCGACTAAAAGATTTGCTGGAGATGTTCTCTCCCAATCAATCCACATTCACTGTTTTAATATATGCTGTATTAAATATGTCCAGATTCCAGTCATAAACATGAAATCCCTGAATCAGCCATATCATCTTAGATCAATATTGGCACAGCACTTCTCACTATATATACATTGACAGTTGAATTCGTTTTAACCTTTATTTAACTAGGAAGGTCAATTAAGAACAAATCTTACTTACAATGACAGCCTAGGAACAGTAGGTGAACTGCCTTGTTCAGGACATTTTTACCTTGTCAGCTCAGGGATTTGATCTAACAACTCTCTGGTTACTGGGCCAACACTCTAACCACTAGGCTGCTGGCCTCCCCAATTTTTATATTAACTCTGCAGGAAATAGATAAGGAGAGTGTCAATTTAATAAAATGTTTATCATACACTGAACAAAAATATAAAAACGCAACAATTTAAAATATTTTACAGTTACAGGTCATAAGGAAATAAGTCAAAGGAAATACATTTATTAGAATCTATGGATTTCACGACTGGTCAAACAGATATGCATCTGTTGGTCACAGATACCTTTAAAAAAAGTAGGGTCTTGGATTGAAAAACCAGTCAGTATCTAGTGTGACCACCATTTGCCTCATGCATAGAGTTGATCATGCTGTTGATTGTGGCCTGTGGAATGTTGTCTCACTTCTCTTCAAAGGCTGTGCGAAGTTGCTTAGTATTGACGGGAACTGGAACACGCTGTTCGATCATGCTGTTGATTGTGGCCTGTGGAATGTTGTCTCACTTCTCTTCAAAGGCTGTGCGAAGTTGCTTAGTATTGACGGGAACTGGAACACGCTGTTCGTACATGTCGAGCCAGAGCATCCCAAACATGCTCAATGGGTGACATGTCAGGTTAGTATGCAGACCATGGAAGAACTGGGACATTTTCAGCTTCCAGAAATTGTGTACAGATCCTTGCGACTTGGGGCTGTGTATTATCATGTTGAAACATGAGGTGATAGTGGCAGATGACAATGGGCCTCAGGATCTTGTCACGGTATCTCTGTGGATTCAAATTGCCATCGATAAAATGTAATTGTGTTCATTGTCCGTAACTTATGCCTGCCTATACCATAACCCCACCGCCACCATGGGGCACTCTGTTCACAACATTGACGTAAGCAAACCGCTCTCCCACACAACACCATACACGTGTTCTGCGGGTGTGAGGCCGGTTGGACTACTGCCAAATTCTCTAAAAACGACGTTGGAGGTGGCTTATGGTAGAGAAATAAACATTAAATACTCTGGCAACAAGTCTAGTGGACTTTCCTGCAGTCAGCATGCCAATTGCACACTCCCACAAAACTTGAGGCATCTGTGGTATTGTGTTGTGTGACAAAACTTCACATTTTAGAGTGGCACACATTTTTAATGATCATGCTGTTTAATCAATTTATTGATATGCCACACCTGTCAAGTGGATGGATTATCTTGACAATGGAGAAACTCTGACTAACAGGGATGTAAACACATATGAGTCTGGAATTTAAAAAAAAATATATATATTTCATCTTATCAAACATGACCAAGGCTTTACATGTTGCGCGTTGTAACGAACCCGGGTTTATAAGCGCGGAAATCGACTCGGTCGCACGAGCATGCTTTTGCGGTACAGTCGATAGCGCGCCGGACCTCGGGCTCGAAGGTCGAGGGTTCGAAACCTGCTCCCTGCTGTTTCATTACAGTATATTTTCATCAACGAACACACTATTTAAAAACCGGTACTGCACCAAACTCGTGCGCTCTACATGCAGGCGCAGTTCTACTGCCGTGTTGTTTAAGTGCTAGTCAGAACTAGGAAACGCGAAAGATTCCGATTTGCAAATTTATACACGTGCCGTGTTCTACGAATCAGCAAGTCAGACCTTTCCGAGTTTCCTAGTTCCGAGTAGTATTGAACGCTGCATATATCCACACACGAGCGTCATCGTCACATCACCTCATCAGCAGCAGCACGGAGCGGGCTCGCGGCAGAGTTAAAAAGAGCAGGTGAGGTGAGGGAAACATTTATATTATTTTGCGTTTTTTGTCGAAAATAACATGTTTTGAACCAACAATGATAATGTTATCCGTTTTTACCATTTCGTCATACACGTTTCACATATATTTTGTGAGGCTGTGAGAGAGTCGTTATGACGACCAGTTGGCTAGCAATACTGTAGTTCACAGCGGCTGACGTTTTGGTGTTGATCAACGACAAGGGGTTTGTCTCATGACAGCCACAGTACCCTCAGCTCGTGGTTCTTTTTTATTTACCTGTGTTTAAAAAATGTATGGTCAGCTCGAGTCGACATTTTCAGGGCCACATATTTTACAATTAGAGAATACTGCAGTTATACTTCTGTGATGGTAAAGCTGAGTCAACCGAAGACATCTGTCATGTCATTTTTGGAGACAGGGTGGAATTATTCACACTGGACCTCTTCCCATTGTGAATAAGAGAGCTCTGGTGCCTTTGCTAATTTGTGTGTCTCTGTTTGAAGTTCAACAGGGTGTTGTTTCTGTCTGCTGCCTCCACCTGTAAATTTGGTGACAGAGAAAAGCAACCTCCTGCCTACTAAAATAGGTTAGCTCTTCCAAGCTGACATATTCCCATTGCGTAGCCTATATTGTCTAAGTGCTTATAAACTGCTTAAGCTATTAGTAGATCATTAATACAAGAATTAGCCTATGTCATACGTAACGATGTAATTATATATTTTCTGTTGGCATTTTAACACGTATAGGTCACACATAATGTGACATTTTACAAATGTGTAATTACTGTGCTCAACTATGTTGATATGTCCTTAGTGGATACATTGGCTGTATTTGAAACCCGCCACATGCTACTGTTGCGAACGGCTACAGTATTTTTCACACGATCAGCCTGCCATTTGTTCCTTATTAGAGCTATACATGTAGCTAAGGCTTTGTTAAGGCTTTGTTGTAGTTAGTCTCGTCATCTGTGAAAGTTTGCTGTTTATTTCTTTAATAGATCCCTTAGTGATTCCTTATGGTCAATGTTGTTATGACTGAGCTACTGTGTGCTGTACTGGCTGTGCCATAATCAGCTGCAGCCCTATTACATTTATCTGCCTATAAACTACACAGTCACAGCTTCCAGGCTTAGTCAAACGATGGTCTCAAAACGATGCTTAGGTTTAAACTTGTAAACTGCTGCTATTTTGGTCTTGGTTTACTGCGTGTTATAATGAGAAAAGTAGCCTACCTAGGGGAAAGCTAGTCTAGACCCTAGACTCCCCTAAATTCAGACTGTTCCCTTTAAGATGTATATTTTTTTACATTAAATGTTTTCAAGAGGTTAACAAGCACTGTGTCATTCATGTCATGTGTCATTCACACAGCCGATTAGTTATAGTATCAAGGCACAAGCCGAGACCCAAGTGCAGACACAGGAGGCAGATGGTTGGAGTCTTACAATGGCTATATATCCAAAGGGGTAGGCAAGAGAATGGCCGTGGACAGGCAAAAAGGTCAAAACCAGATCAGAGTCCAGGAGGTACAGAGTGGCAGACAGGCTCGGGGTCAGGCAGGCGGGTACAAAGTCCAGAAACAGGCAAGGGTCAAAACCGGGAGGACTAGAAAAAGGAGAATGGGAAAACCGCTGGTTGACTTGGAAACATACAATACAAACTCACATAGAGACAGGAAACACAAGGATAAATACACTGGGGTAAACAAGTGACACCTGGAGGGGGTGGAGACAATAACGAGGACAGGTGAAACTGATCAGAGTGTGACAGTACCCCCCAGGACGCCACTTGGTGTCCTACCTGGGCGCATACCTTGTAGACTGGGGTGTTGGCGGTGGAAGTCGGTGATGAGGGCTGGATCAAGGATTCTCTAGCGGGAACCCAGCACCTCGGGTTAGGCAAGTCGGTTAGGACATCTACTTGGTGCATGACAAGTAATTTTTCAACAATTGTTTACAGGCAGATTATTTCATTTAATCACAATTCCAGTGGGTCAGAAGTCTACATACATTAAGTTGACTGTGCCTTTAAACAGCTTGGAACATTTCAGAAAATTATGTCATGGTTTTAGAAGCTTCGGATAGGCTAATTGACATAATTTGAGTCAATTGGAGGTGTACCTGTGGATGTATTTCAAGGCCTACCTTCAAACTCAGTGCTTTTTTGCTTGACATCATGGGAAAATCAAAAGAAATCAGCCAAGACCTCAGAAAAAAAATGTTGACCTCCACAAGTCTGGTTCATCCTTGGGAGCAATTTCCAAATCTCTGAAGGTATCACGTTAATTTGTACACCTACACCACCCGACACCTACACCACCCGATGTCACAGGAAGGCCATAAAGATCATCAAGGACAACTACCAGCTGAGCCACTGCCTGTTCACCCCGCTATCATCCATGAGGCGAGGTCAGTACAGGTGCATCAAAGCAGGGACCGAGAGATTGAAAAACAGCTTCTATCTCAAGGCCATCAGACTGTTAAACAGCCACCACTAACATTGAGTGGCTGCTGCCAACACACTGACTCAACTCCAGCCATTTTAATAATGGGAATTGATGGGAAATGATGTAAATATATCACTAGCCACTTTAAACAATGCTACCTTATATAATGTTACTTACCCTACATTATTCATCTCATATGCATACGTATATACTGTACTCTACATCATCGACTGCATCCTTATGTAATACATGTATCACTAGCCACTTTAACTATGCCACTTTGTTTACTATGTCTACATACTCATCTCATATGTATATACTGTACTCGATACCATCTACTGTATGCTGCTCTGTACCATCACTCATTCATATATCCTTATGTACATATTCCTTATCCCCTTACACTGTGTATAAGACAGTAGTTTTGGAATTGTTAGTTAGATTACTTGTTGATTATCACTGCATTGTCGGAACTAGAAGCACAAGCATTTCGCTACACTCGCATTAACATCTGCTAACCATGTGTATGTGACAAATAAAATTTGATTTGATTTGATTACTGTGGAGGGACAGGACATTTTATAGCTACCTGCCCTATTAGGAAACCCTTGTCTCTAGTGAAACCCTTGTCTCTAGATAGGAAACCCTTGTCTCTAGATACTATGGTGAGTCAGACTGGGAGTTCCCTATTTCCCATCACCCGCACACCCCTTTTTGCTCTTGTGCTGTTGGGAGACCAATGTAAGTCTCTCTGAGTGTTCATTGACTCTGAGGCTGATGAAAATCTTATGGATGCCACGATAGTTTCGGAGCTTGGTATTCCCTCTCAACCTCTCTCTGTGCCCATGGATGCTAGGGCACTGGATGGCCGCTCTATTAGGGAAGTCACCCATAGTACTGTGCCCGTTCAATAATGGGTTTCTGGTAACCACAGTGAGACAATACAGTCCCTCTTCATTACCTCTCCCCATGTTCCGGTGGTTTTGGGATTTTCCTGGCTTTAAAAGCATAATCCGATGATTGATTGGACCACAAGCTCCATCCTGGGTTGGAGCCCATTTTGCCATTCCCACTGCCTTCAAGCAGCACAGCCTTCCTCAAGTCATCTTCCTCAGGATGTTAGCAAGACTGTGGAAGTCTCTGCTATCCCCATATAATTCCATGACCTCCTGGAAGTGTTCAGTAAGGCACGTGCTACTTCCCTTCCCCTGCACCGTCCTCATGATTGTGCCATTGACCTTCTCCCAGGCACTACACCACCCCGGGGTCGATTGTATTCTCTGTCTGTACCAGGGATCAAAGCTATAGAGGAGTACATAATGGAGTCTCTGGCCAATGGGGCGGTCCATCCGTCTGCATCTCCTGGGTTTTTCTTTGTGGAGAAGAAGAACAAGACCCTGCGTCCATTCATTGACTACCGGGGACTTAATGACGTTACTGTCAAGAATCGTTACCCCCTACCTCTCCCATCCTCTGTGTTTGAACCTCTCCAGGGGGCCACCATATTTTCCAAGTTGGACCTTCGAAATGCCTACCACCTGGTTCGGATACGCGAGGGGGATGAGTGGAATACAGCCTTCAACACAGCCAGTGGACATTATGAGTACTGTTTTCCATGCTTTGGTAAATGATGTACTTCCGGACATGCTAAATCGGTTTGTGTTCGTGTACCTTGACGACATCCTGTTTTTTTCCCCCAATCTGCACAAGAACATGTTCTTCATGTCAGACAGGTCCTTCAGCGCCTCCTATAGAACCAACTGTTCGTGAAAGCCTTTTGTGGACCTGAAGCATTGGTTCACAACAGCACCCATCATCATCAATCCGGGCCCCTTGCATCAAATTATGGTGGAGGTGGATCCGTTTTGTCACTAAAGCACCTTATACCACCCACCACTGCGACTTGTATGCTCTAGTCGGCTGGCCCTCACTACATATTCGTCGCCAGACCCACTGGCTCCAGGTCATTTACAAGTCCATGCTAGGTAAAGCTCCGCCTTATCTCAGTTCACTGGTCACGATGGCAACACCCATCCGTAGCACGCGCTCCAGCAGGTGTATCTCACTGATCATCCCTAAAGCCAACACCTCATTTGGCCGCCTTTCGTTCCAGTACTCTGCTGCCTGTGACTGGAACGAATTGCAAAAATCTTTGAAGTTGGAGACTTTTATCTCCCTCACCAACTTCAAACATCAGCTATCCGAGCAGCTAACCGATCGCTGCAGTTGTACATAGTCTATAGGTAAATAGCTCACCCTTTTTCACCTACCTCATTCCCATACTGTTTTTATACTGTTTTTATTTATTTAATTTTCTGCTCTTTTGCACACCAATATCTCTACCTGTACATGCCCATCTGATCATTTATCACTCCAGTGTTAATCTGCAAAATTGTATTATTCGCCTACCTCCTCATGCCTTTTGCACACATTGTATATAGACTGCCCATTTTTTTCTACTGTGTTATTGACTTGCTAATTGTTTACTCCATGTGTAACTCTGTGTTGTCTGTTCACACTGCTATGCTTTATCTTGGCCAGGTCGCAGTTGCAAATGAGAACTTGTTCTCAACTAGCCTACCTGGTTAAATAAAGGTGAAATAAAAAATAAATAAAAAAAATGCTTCGGATGTTGGATTGGGGGCCATCCTGTCCCAGCGATCTGCCTAGGATCAGAAGCTTCATCCCTGTGCCTTCCTGTCCCATCGTCTCAATCCTGCTGAAAGGAACTACGATGTTGGCAACCGAGAACTACTGGAGGTGTAGATGACTTTGGAAGAGTGGAGGCACTGGCTGGAAGGAGCAGAACAGTCATTCCTGGTCTGGACTGACCATAAAACCCTGGAATATCTCTGTACAGCCAAGAGCCTCAATGCCAGGCAGGCCCAGTGGGCCCTCCTGTTCACCAGATTTAACCATCTCCTATCGCGCAGGGTCAAAGAATGTTAAGCCTGATGCCCTCTCCCGCCTATACAGTTCCTCTGCCACACCCTCAACCTCTGAAACTATTCTCCCTACGTCATGCCATGCTGCCACTGTGGATTGGGGTATTGAGAACCTGGTCCGCGAGGCTCAACGCTCTCAGCCTGGACCTGAAGGGAGCCCGGCTAACCGGCTGTTTGTACCTAATCCAATCCCGTCCCGGGTCCTGGAACGGGCTCAATCATCCAGGCTGACCTGTCATCCAGGGTCCCGTCGAACACTAGCCTTTTGGGCCACAGCGTTTCTGGAGGCCCAAAATGGTCCCTGACGTCTCTGCCTTCGTCACCGCACAATGTGTGTGCTTAAAACAAGACTCAATGGCAAGCTTCTGGCCTCCTGCAGCCACTACCTCATCATCCCTGGTCTCATAAGTTTACATACACCTTAGCAAAATGTATTTAAACTCAGTTTTTCACAATTCCTGACATTTAATCCTAGTTAAAATTCCGTCTTAGGTCAGTTAGGATCACCACTTTATTTTAAGAATGTGAAATGTCAGAATAATAGTAGAGAGAATGATTGATTTATTTCAGCTTTTATTTCTTTCATCACATTCCCAGTGGCTCAGAAGTTTACATTAGAGGTCGACAGATTAATCGGAATGGCCGATTAATTAGGGCCGATTTCAAGTATAGGTATTAGGTATTTTTGGACGTCGATTTGGCCGATTTAAAAAAAAAAAAAAAAAAGATTTAACATCTTTATTGAACCAGGTAGGCAAGTTGAGAACAAGTTCTCATTTATAACTGCGACCTGGCCAAGATAAAAAAAGCAGTTCGACACATGTAACAACACAGAGTTACACATGGAGTAAAACAAACATACAGTCAATAATACAGTAGAAAAATAAGTCTATATACAATGTGAGCAAATGAGGTGAGATATGGGGGGTAAAAGCAATAAATAGGCCATGTTGGCGAAGTAAATACAATATAGCAATTAAAACACTAGAATGGTAGATTTGACAGTAGATGAGAGTGCAAAGTAGAAATACTGGGGTGCAAAGGAGCAAAATAAATAAATACAGTAAGGGAAGCGGTAGTTGTTTAGGCTATTTATAGATGGGCTATGTACAGGTGCAGTGATCTGTGAGCTGCTCTGACAGCTGGTGCTTAAATCTAGTGAGGGAGAGAAGTGTTTCCAGTTTCAGAGATTTTTGTTGTTCATTCCAGTCATTGGCAGCAGAGAACTGGAAGGAGAGGCGGCCAAAGGAGGAATTGGCTTTGGGGGTGACAAGTGATATATACCTGCTGGAACGCGTGCTACGGGTGGGTGCAGCTATGGTGACCAGCGAGCAGAGATAAGGCGGGACTTTACCTAGCAGGGTCTTGTAGATAACCTGGAACCAGTGGGTTTGGTGACGATTATGAAGCGAGGGCCAGCCAACGAGAGAGTACAGGTCGCAGTGGTGGGTAGTATATGGGGCTTCGGTGATAGACTGCATCCAATTTGTTGAGTAGGGTGCTGGAGGCTATTTTGTAAATGACATCACCAAAGTCAAGGATTGGTAAGATGGTCAGTTTAACAAGAGTATGTTTGGCAGCATGAGTGAAGGATGCTTTGGTTCGAAATAGGAAGTCAATTCTAGATTTAACTTTGGATTGGAGATGTTGTATGTGAGTCTGGAAGGAGAGTTTACAGTCTAACCAGACACCTAGGTATTTGTAGTTGTCCACGTATTCTAAGTCAGAACCGTCCAGAGTAGTGATGCTGGGCGGGCGGGCGGGCATGTAGCGATTGGTTGAAGAGCGTGCATTTAGTTTTACTTGTATTAAAGAGCAGTTGGAGGCCACGGAAGGAGAGTTGTATGGCATTGAAGCTCGTCTGGAGGGTTGTTAACACAGTGTCCAAAGAAGGGCCAGAAGTATACAGAATGGTGTCGTCTGCGTAGAGGTGGATCAGAGACTCACAAGCAGCAAGAGTGACATCATTGACATATACAGTGCCTTGCGAAAGTATTCGGCCCCCTTGAACTTTGCGACCTTTTGCCACATTTCAGGCTTCAAACATAAATATATAAAACTGTATTTTTTGTGAAGAATCAACAACAAGTGGGACACAATCATGAAGTGGAACGACATTTATTGGATATTTCAAACTTTTTAACAAATCAAAAACTGAAAAATTGGGCGTGCAAAATTATTCAGCCCCCTTAAGTTAATACTTTGTAGCGCCACCTTTTGCTGCGATTACAGCTGTAAGTCGCTTGGGGTATGTCTATCAGTTTTGCACATCGAGAGACTGAAATTTTTCCCATTCCTCCTTGCAAAACAGCTCGAGCTCAGTGAGGTTGGATGGAGAGCATTTGTGAACAGCAGTTTTCAGTTCTTTCCACAGATTCTCGATTGGATTCAGGTCTGGACTTTGACTTGGCCATTCTAACACCTGGATATGTTTATTTTTGAACCATTCCATTGTAGATGTTGCTTTATGTTTTGGATCATTGTCTTGTTGGAAGACAAATCTCCGACCCAGTCTCAGGTCTTTTGCAGACTCCATCAGGTTTTCTTCCAGAATGGTCCTGTATTTGGCTCCATCCATCTTCGCATCAATTTGAACCTTCTTCCCTGTCCCTGCTGAAGAAAAGCAGGCCCAAACCATGATGCTGCAACCACTATGTTTGACAGTTGGGATGGTGTGTTCAGGGTGATGATCTGTGTTGCTTTTACGCCAAACATAACGTTTTGCATTATTGCCAAAAAGTTCAATTTTGGTTTCATCTGACCAGAGCACCTTCTTCCACATGTTTGGTGTGTCTCCCAGGTGGCTTGTGGCAAACTTTAAACAACACTTTTTATGGATATCTTTAAGAAATGGCTTTCTTCTTGCCACTCTTCCATAAAGGCCAGATTTGTGCAATTGTAGGATTGTTGTCCTATGGACAGAGTCTCCCACCTCAGCTGTAGATCTCTGCAGTTCATCCAGAGGGATCATGGGCCTCTTGGTTGCATCTCTGATCAGTCTTCTCCTTGTATGAGCTGAAAGTTTAGAGGGACGGCCAGGTCTTGGTAGATTTGCAGTGGTCTGATACTCCTTCCATTTCAATATTATCGCTTCCACAGTGCTCCTTGGGATGTTTAAAGCTTGGGAAATCTTTTTGTATCCAAATCCGGCTTTAAACTTCTTCACAACAGTATCTCGGACCTGCCTGGTGTGTTCCTTGTTCTTCATGATGCTCTCTGTGCTTTTAACGGACCTCTGAGACTATCACAGTGTAGGTGCATTGATACGGAGACTTGATTACACACAGGTGGATTGTATTTATCATCATTAGTCATTTAGGTCAACATTGGATCATTCAGAGATCCTCACTGAACTTCTGGAGAGAGTTTGCTGCACTGAAAGTAAAGGGGCTGAATAATTTTGCACGCCCAATTTTTCAGTTTTTGATTTGTTAAAAAAGTTTGAAGTATCCAATAAATGTCGTTCCACTTCATGATTGTGTCCCACTTGTTGTTGATTCTTCACAAAAAAATACAGTTTTATATCTTTGTTTGAAGCCTGAAATGTGGCAAAAGGTCGCAAAGCTCAAGGGGGCCGAATACTTTTGCAAGGCACTGTACAGAGAAGAGAGTTGGCCCAAGAATTGAACCCTGTGGCACCCCCATAGAGAGTGCCAGAGGCCCGGACAACAGGCCCTCAGATTTGACACTGAACTCTGTCTGAGAAGTAGTTGGTGAACCAGGCGAGGCAATTATTTGAGAAACCAAGGCTGTTGAGTCTGCCGATGAGGATGTGGTGATTGACAAAGTCGAAAGCCTTGGCCAGGTCAATGAATACAGCTGCACAGTATTGTTTCTTATCAATGGTGGTTAAGATATCGTTTAGAACCTTGAGCGTGGCTGAGGTGTACCCATGACCAGCTCTGAAACCAGATTGCATAGCGGAGAAGGTACGGTGGGATTCGAAATTGTCGGTGATCTGTTTGTTAACTTGGCTTTCGAAGACCTTAGAAAGGCAGGGTAGGATAGATATAGTTCTGTAGCAGTTTGGGTCAAGAGTTTCCAATCTTTGGGAATCTCAGACGACACGAAAGAGAGGTTGAAAAGGCTAGTAATAGGGGTTGCAACAATTTGGCAGATAATCTTAGAAAGAAAGGGTCCAGATTGTCTAGCTCGGCTGATTTGTAGGGGTCCAGATTTTGCAGCTCTTTCAGAACATCAGCTGACTGGATTTGGGAGAAGGAGAAATGGGGAAGGCTTGGGTGAGTTGCTGTGGGGAGTACAGTGCTGTTGACCGGGGTAGGGGTGGCCAGGTGGAAAGCATGGCCAGCCGTAGAAAAATGCTTATTGACATTCTCAATTATAGTGGATTTATCGGTGGTGACAGTTTCCTATCCTCAGTGCAGTGGGCAGCTGGGAGGAGGTGCTCTTTTTCTCCATGGACTTTACAATGTCCCATAACTTTTTTGAGTTTGTGTTGCAGGAAGCAAATTTCTGCTTGAAAAAGCTAGCCTTGGCTTTTCTAACTGCCTGTGGATATTGGTTTCTAACTTCCCTAAAAAGTTGCATTTCCCAGGGGCTGTTCGATGCTAATGCAGAACGCCACCGGATGTTTTTGTGTTGGTTAAGAGCAGTCAGGTCTGGAGAGAACCAAGGGCTATATCTGTTCCTGGATCTAAATTTATTGAATGGGGCATGCTTATTTAAGATGGTGAGGAAGGCATTTAAAAAAAATAAGCAGGCATCCTATACTGACGGGATGAAGTCGATATCCTTCCAGCATACCCGGGCAAGGTCGATTAGAAAGGCATGCTCACTGAAGCGTTTCAGGGAGCGTTTGATAGTGATGAGTGGAGGTCGTTTGACCGCTGACCCATTACGGATGCAGGCAATGAGGCAGTGATCGCTGAGATCTTGGTTGAAAACAGCAGAGGTGTATTTAGAGGGCAAGTTGGTTAGGATGATATCTATGAGGGTGCCCGTGTTTACGGCTTTAGGTTTGTACCTGGTAGGTTCATTGATAATTTGTGTGAGATTGAGGGCATCAAGCTTAGATTGTAGAATGGCCGGGGTTTAGGTCAACTATCAGCACGAGCTCTCAAGTAGTAAGACATGTATAAAAGCAACAGATACCATGAATAAGAGGGGGCTAGAAGTGTTATATGGTGAGCTACTGAGTGGGTATGACAGGCAAACCCCATACTATTGTGGAGGACTTAATTCTTCCTGCTGCAGTGGATATGGCTGGGACAATGCTGGGGGATGCTGGGGGAAAAGGCCAGGAGATGTTTTGAAACAATTATTGCTTCGCATACAAGCTAGTGAATTCTATGTGTTATATCTAGATGAGTCAACATGCCTGGCACAGCTCCTGGTACATGTCCGTTACGTGTATGGGGGGTCAATTATTAAGGAAGACATCCTTTTCTGCAAACCACTGGAAACCAAGACAACAAGAGAGGATATTTTTAAAGTACTGGACAGCTTTGTGACATCAAATGGACTTTGGTGGTCAAGATGTGTTGGTATCTGTACTGATGGCGCAAAAGCCATGACAGGGAGACATAGTGGAGTGGTAGTGCGCGTGCAAGCACTACCACACTGCAGCATCCACGAGAGGAATGCCTGACAGCTTGAAAGATGTTTTGAACACTGCAGTGAATAGTTAACTTTGTTAAGGCAAGACCCCTGAACTCTCATGTATTTTCTGCACTTACCGATATCTGAAGAAGAGAGCCTCATCAAAATTGCAACAAGTGGTTCTGTGAAAATTGTATTTAATGAAAAGCCACTGCCAGATTTCGGGATTGGGCTGAGCTCAGAGTATCCTGCCTTGGCAAATCGCGCTGTTAAGACACTGATTCCCTTTGCAATCACGTACCTATGTGAGAGTGGATTCTTGGCCCTCACTAGCATGAAAATTAAATACAGGCACAGACTGTGTGTTGAAAATGATTTAAAACTGAGACTCTCCAAAACAACACAACATTGCAGACTTATGCGCATCTTTTCAAGCACACCCTTCTCATTAACCTGTGGTGAGTTATTCACAATTTTCGATGAACAAATTAAGTTTTATATGAAAGATGGCTAAATAAAGAGCAAAATTATTGATTATCATTATTATTTGTGCCCTGGTCCTATAAGAGCTCTTTGTCACTTCCCACGAGCTGGAGGTTGAATGTTTAAAGGGGTACGGGACTATAAAAAGTTTGGGAACCACTGACAGAGACAGAGTCTCTGCTGTGTGTGTGCCCTGAATTCAAGGACATTCAGAGACTTGTCCTGTAGCCACTCCTGCGTTGTCTTAGCTGTGTGCTTAGGGTCGTTGTCCTGTTGGAAGGTGAACCTTCGCCCCAGTCTGTGGTCCTGAGCGCTCTGGAGCAGGTTTTCATCACGGACCTCTGTTCTTTTCTCCGTTCATCTTTACCTCAATCCTGACTAGTCTCCCAGTCCCTGCCGCTGAAAAACTGCTGTGTGTGTGCCCTGAATTTTTATTGATGTATTGTGTTTGCAATATTATTGTATTCTGTCAGTGTGTACAAGATGTGCAGTGATCGCACCCCCTATAGCACTGCTGTGTTTGCCTCTAGAACTGCCTGCCTGCATGGACGCTTGCCTGCTGCAGATGGAAAAGTTGACACCAACAGATCTTCCCCTCATCCATCTCCCCACTTTACATCACACACCCACTATGCACATTGCACATGCACACATGCACAAACATTGGTAATGCTGTGCAAAAAAAATATAGCTTACAGTCACATACAAAAAATTAGGCTAGGTGAATCGAGGACAGCGAAACTAGTGCACATTCCTGAATCTCAAATTTGTGGAACAGAAACTATACAGAGAACTTGAAATCCCTTTTGAAATAAGGCCACCCTTAGCGTCGGACTGTAACAGTATAATGATGACGCAGGTGGACAGCCAGGACATTCCAGTCAATACCCCCTGCATCTCCTCTCCCCACATATGTCCCACCCTTCAGTGCTCCATCTACCGTCCCCCCGCCTGTCTCACACTTCAGTGCTCCATCCTCCCCCCACCCTCCTCCCAGGTTTTGGACACTGTGTTCTGAGCGCAGCTATCGGCCAAATACATTGCATTCGGAAAGTATTCAGACCGCTTGACTTTTTCCACATTTTGTTATGTTACAGCGTTATTCTAAAAGGGATTAAATAGTTTCCCCCCCACCCCCCATGAATCTACACGCATAATAACAAAGCAAAAACAGGTTTAGTCATTTTTGCAAATGTATTAAAAATAATAAACAGAAATGTCAAATTTACATAAGTATTCAGACCCTTTACTCAGTACTTTGTTGAAGCACCTTTGGCAGCAATTACGGACTCGAGTCTTCTTGGGTATGGCGCTATAAGCTTGGCACACGTGTATTTAGGGACTGTGTCGGTGCACAGCTATTTTCAGGTCTCTCCAGAGATGTTCGATCTGGTTCAACTACGGGCTCTGGCTGGGCCACTCAAGGACATTCAGTGACACTCCTGCATTGTCTTAGCTGTGTGCTTAGGGTCGTTGTCCTGTTGGAAGTTGAACCTTCGCCCCAGTCTGTGGTCCTGAGCGCTCTGGAGCAGGTTTTCATCACGGACCTCTATGTTCTTTTTTTCGTTCATCTTTACCTCAATCCTGACTAGTCTCCCAGTCCCTGCCGCTGAAAAACATCCCCACAGTATGACACTGCCACCACCATGCTTCACCGCAGGTATGGTGCCAGGTTTCCTCCAAACGTAACACTTGGCATTCAGGCCAAAGAGTTCAATCAGATAATTTTGTTTCTCATGGTCTGAGAGTCATTAGGTTCCTTTTGGAAAACTCCAAGTGGGCTGTCATATGCCTTTTACTGAAGAGTGGCTTCCGTCTGGCCACTCTACCATAAAGGCCTGATTGGTGGAGTGCTGCAGAGATGGTTGTCCTTCTGGAACTCTGTCAGAGTCACCATTATATTGACAGATTTGTGCCCTTCCCAATCATGTCCAATCAATTGAATTTACCACAGGTGGACTCTAATCAAGTTGTAGAAACATCTCAAGAATGGAAACAGGATGCACCTGAGCTCAATTTCGAGTCTCATAGCAAAGGGTCTGAATACTTATGTAAATGTAATATTGAAAAATGTTTTGTTTTTTTATTGCTAAAATTGCTAAAATGGCTAAATAAACAGTTACTGGGTATTGTGTGTAGATTGATCAGGGGGAAAAAACAATTGAATCCATTTTAGAATACGGCTGTGATGTAACAAAATGTGGAAAAAGTCAAGGATACTTGAATACTTTCCAAATGCACTCTATTTCTTTGAGCTATTTATATTTCTTGGATGGTTTGCCATGAGAAAAACAAGGGGCGTAATTATCTATGCCCACTGTACAAATTATTCTTGCATAACTGGGAGAGGAAGGACACTTTATTTATAGTTATTTTCTTCCTTTATTGAGTACTATCAAAGAAAGAATAATGGAATGTAGAACTGTGATTTGTTTCCCATTATATAGTCTAGGCCTACCCCAGCCAGTTAGACTATATATCACACACTGATAAGTTTCACCTGTCCTCTTTATTGTCTCCACCCCCTCCAGGTGTCGCTTGTTTTCCCCAGTGTATTAATCCCTGTGTCTCTCTGGGCCAATTCGTCTTGTATGTTTCCAAGTCAACCAGCGGTTTTCCCATTCTCCTGCTTTTTGCATTCTCCTTTTTCTAGTCCTCCCAGTTTTGACACTTGCCTGTTTCTGGAATTTGTACCCGCCTGTCTGACCATTCTGCCTGCCTCGACAATGAGCCTGTTTGCCACTCTGTACCTCCTGGACTCTGATCTGCTTTTGACCCTTTTGCCTGTCCATGGCCATTCTCTTGCCTACCCCTTTGGATTAATAAAAAATGTAAGACTCCAACCATCTGCCTCCTGTGTCTGCATTTGGGTCTCGCCTTGTGCCTTGATAGTACGAACTGGCCATTACAGACCAGGCAGACTTGGACCTCTGCAGGGAGCCACCATTGGGAGACATCAGGAGTTGCTACAGGGCCTTTTGGAAGGGCTGTTCCTTGACAGAACGCCACAACCATGCGTTCATTTTTTAATTTTTTTATTTAACCTTTATTTAACCAGGCAAGTCAGTTAAGAACACATTCTTATTTTCAATGACTGCCTGGGAACAGTGGGTTAACTGCCTGTTCAGGGGCAGAACGACAGATTTGTACCTTGTCAGCTCGGGGGTTTGAACTCGCAACCTTCCGGTTACTAGTCCAACGCTCTAGCCACTAGGCTACTATGGAGCAAATCAGGGAGTTAGCTCAAACTGCCTGCCACCTCTGAAAAACTCCAATCACCCAGTATTTTTTCCCTCTATCTGTGGTGAGTTGGTACAGCCTTTCCCAACTCCCCATGAACCCCGCTTACCACCTCCAGAGCGATATTCGGGGAATCCTGGTGCCTGCCGGGGTTTTCTTTCTCAGTGCTCGCTTATTTTTGAGCTACGGCCATCTTCGTTTTCTTCAGACCGATCAAAGATAGCGTATATAATTACCCTAATGTCGGGAAGGGCACTCTCCTGGTCTACGGCAGTTTGGGAACAACAATCTGCCATTTTCAGGCATTTGGAGGAATTCATGGCAGAGGTGAGAAGTTTTTGAGTATCCGGGAGAAAGGCGGCCAGCAAACTGCTTGATTTACGTCAACTCCCGTAGTGTGGCAGACTACGTGGTGGACTTTTTTTACGTTGGCCGCTGAGAGTGCCTGGAATCCGGAGTCTTTTTTTCAAAACGTTTCTGCACGGATAATCTGAGGAGGTTAAGGATGAGGATCTATCACTCCTGTGTTTAATTGCTAAATTGTAAATATTTTGCCACTATGGCCTATTTATTGCCTTACCTCCCTTATCTTACCTCATTTCCACACACTGTATATATACTTTTTTTCTCTGTTGTGTTATTGACTGTATGTTTGTTTATTCCATGTGTAACTCTGTGTTGTTTGTGTCGCACTGCTTTGCTTCATCTTGGCCAGGTCGCAGTTGTAAATGAGAACTTGTTCTCAACTAGCCTACCTAGTTAAATAAAGGTGAAATAAAAAATGTAAAACTTGAAAGTTGTCTTAATTCTCGCTCCCAAAACTCCCGTGGCTTATTTTTCAAATTGGCATGATTTGTTTCTAAATGTCTGCGCAAGAGTGAAGGTTTCATCGAGTTGTGAGATAGTACTTTTACACATATAACACACTGTGACTGGAGAAAGGCACTACGCCCAACATAAGTGATCCCCAAATAAATGTAGTTCTCATCATATTTGAGCCTCTTCGATGGTCCAACGTCCCTGTCTGTTGTTTGGTGCTTTCCTGAGTACATATGGACCGTTAGTGGAATACCCGCGAGAGTAACGGTTAATGTGATTGGCTTTTAATTATTTGACTAGGCTACAGTACCTGTATTTGCCATTGTGTTGTTATTTCGCTGAACACCAAATGGTTTAATTGTATTGTTGGCAGTGAAACGAGGATACTCGGGTGAGAAAAAAAACTCACCGAAATGTATAGCCCCGTTGGAAAAATATAAATAGACTGTTTGAAAATGTGAATATTTTGTAAAAAAAAAACTATTATTATTATTATTAAATATTACCCCCGGCGGCATTGCGCATGAATCCCAGTTTGATTCAATTAAGTGCATTCTTACACTCCTGATTCGCGTGGTGTAGACTAGAGCAGGGAGTCCCAGGTATTACCCACCATGCCGTTTTGGATGTGAGTCTAGGGAGAGGCTCCTGGCTGGACCGAGGCCAAGTTGTCAGGGGAATCACAGGCTGATAGTCCCTGACACCTGATCCATTATCAGCTAGCCTGGTCCCAGATCTGTTTCTGCTCTATAGCCAACTCCTGCAAAAACAGCACAAACAGATCTGGGACCAGGCTAAAGAGACGTACACAGCGACACTTGTAATGTACTTTATTAGCTAAATTACATTTAGCTAAATGTTGTGACAGTTTTGTTTGCACTGGCAGATTCTGCTTTGTGTGTTTTGGCTCTTGTTCGGACTGATTGATTGCCATCTATCCGCAATTAACCACTACAGTCAAATTAGGCCTGTACCACTCTCCCTGTACTATATAGAATCCCTAGAAACTTAATGAGTGCTATTTTCTCCTCTCACCATGAGGAGTTTAAGGAAATTGCTATCGTCATCCCTTCTCCCCCCCACACACACACACACACACACACACACACTAGTTCTTCTGACACCACTGGCTGAAAAAGCAAACCCTGACAATATGTATTATAAAGCAATCTATTCTAGACACACACACATAAACATGTGCACACACACACACACACACACACACACACACACACACACACACACACACACACACACACACACACACACACACACACACACACACACACACACACACACACACAGTACACAAGGCAGTACCATTGGAAAGGAACAATCGCTGAGTTATCAATGCCCAGGAGGGTAGGCCTGGTCTGCATACCATTGGACTGGCACATCCTTTGCTGCAGTAAGATGCAGGGAGGCTCTAATTGCAAAGATAAGGGGAGTTGGACTGGGCAGAGGGTGGTTCGGACAGGCGCTGGTTTGGCTGGTACTTTTAGACTGGTGGGGAACAGTTACACCTCTCAAATTTTGATAGACTTTCATTGAGAGGTCCTTGTGTGCTTCTGAGTGCAGTGTGTCTAGCAAGTCTTGCAAGTGTCCTGTATGGTAGTGTAAGAAACAAACAGAGGTATGGGTTAAGGGCAGTCCTGATCTGTCATCTAATAAGTCTTCTCCAAGCTGTCACCAGTAGATAAGGTGTAGTTACTGATAGTCATTTGGATTAACAGTGTTCATGTGAAAATAACAAATATTTTATGTTTCTATTAGCTGTCAATCAGTCTAACTCTTTTGGTGAACATACCCAGCGAGCATTGCCATTGCAATCTATGAACACAGCATTGCAAACAGTCAGAGAAAATGTATTAATTTCTCAATATTCAATGTGACAATATCCAACATTCTCACTGTGAGGATTAATACATTGACACTGTGAGGAGGTGCAGGCCTGACTCTCCTCCAAGCCTTTTCCCGCAGGTTGGTTTTGAGATGCTGGTATGTGCAGGAAACAGACTGCATACTTGGACACTGACAGCCTCACTAACTGTGTGGAATGCTACTGAAAATCACCCAGCTAGCACATAATGTTCTGAGAACCATATGTTTCTTAGAGCTTGGTAAGAGTGTGTTTATCCTATGGTTATTTAGCATACTACCTTCGCACAACTTTTTGGGAATGGTGCAGGATAGTTGCTTGGCTTTGGAACGTTATCAGAACATTTAAGGAACTTGACAAAATAACGTTATTTTCTTGGTCTTTCATTACTTTAAAGCTGAAATATCAAACTTTTTGGGCGACCTGACCAAATTCACCTAGAACTACAATGAAAATACAATATTTTTGGTTCTTGAAAATATATTTCACAGTGGTTTAAATGGTACAATGATTCTCTTGTTTTGTCGCATAAACTCAAATTAGGCAAACTATTTGAATTTTAGCAATCTGGAAATGGCGGAGTGATTTCCGCATATTGCACCTTTAACGAAACGTTTCCTAAAATGGTTACATTTTCGTGGTATTTACAGTCTTGTCTCATCGCCTCAACTCCCGTACAGACTCGGGAGAGGCAAAGGTCGAGAGCTGTGCTTCCTCCGAAACACAACCCAACCAAGCTGTACTGCTTCTTGACACAATGCCCACTTAACCCAGAAGCCAGCCGCACCAATATGTTGGCGAAAACACCGTACACCTGGTGACCATGTCAGCGTGCACTGCGCACGGCCAGCCACAGGAGTTGCTAGAGCGCGATGGGACAAGGACATCCCTGCCGGCCAAACCCTCCCCTAACCCAGACGACGCTGGACCAATCGCAGCCGGTTGCGACAGAGACTGGACTCAAACCCAGAATCTCTAGCGGCACAGCTAGCACGATGCAGTGCCTTAGATCACTGTGCCACTCAGGAGGCCCTTACATTTAATTAAAATGTTGGTCATGTTCTAGAAACGTTCTCCAATTGGTTTGACATTGGGAATAGAGGTTGACCGATTATGATTTTTCAACACCGATACCGATTATTGGAGGACCAAAAAAAGCCAATACCGATTAATCTGCCAATTTTTTATTTGTAATAATGACAATTACAACAATACTGAATGAACAATAAACACTTTTATTTTAACTTAATATAATGCATCAATAAAATAAATGTAGTCTCAAATAAATAATGAAACATGTTCAATTTGGTTTAATTTAAAAATAATGCAAAAACAAAGTGTTGGAGAAGAAAGTAAAAGTGCAATATGTGCCATGTGAAAAAGCTAACGTTTAAGTTCCTTGCTCAGAACATGAGAACATATGAAAGCTGGTGGTTCCTTTTAAAATGAGTCTTCAATATTCCCAGGTAAGAAGTTTTAGGTTCTAGTTATTATAGGACTATTTCTCTCTGTACCATTTGTATTTCATATACCTTTGACTGTTGGATGTTCTAATAGGTACTTTAGTATTGCCAGCCTAATCTCGGGAGTTGATAGGATTGAAGTCATAAACAGCGCAATGCTTGAAGCACAGCGAAGAGCTGCTGGCAAATGCAGGAAAGTGCTGTTTGAATGAATGCTTACAAGCATGCTGTTGCCTACCACCGCTCAGTCAGACTGCTCTATCAAATCACAAGCATTTCGCTACACTCGCATTAACATCTGCTAACCATGTGTATGTGACAAATAAAATGTGATTTGATTTGAATCATAAACTTCATTATAATATAATAACACACAGAAATATGAGCCTTAGATCATTCATATGGTCATGTCCGGAAACTATCATTTAGAAAACAAAAAGTTTATTCTTTCAGTGAAATACGGAACCATTACGTATTTTATCTAACGGGTGGCATCCATAAGTCTAAATATTGCTGTTACATTGCACAAACCTTCAATGTTATGTCATAATTATGTAAAATTCTGGAAAACTAGTTCACAATGAGACAGGCAGCCCAAACTGTTGCATATACCCTGACTGCGTGCAATGAACGCAAGAGAAGTGACACAATTTCCTTAGTTAATATTGCCTGTGTAACGGCTGTTGTTGGTGGAAGAAGGTGGGGACCAAGGTGCAGCGTGGTATGTGTCCATATTTATTTAAACGGGAGACTCTAGCAGCTCAGGACAGACGGGCGGCTCTGGCAGCTCAGGACAGATGGGAGACTCTGGCAGCTCAGGACAGACGGGAGACTCTGGCAGCTCAGGACAGACGGGAGACTCTGGCAGCTCAGGACAGACGGGAGACTCTGGCAGCTCAGGACAGACGGGCGACTCTGGCAGCTCAGGACAGACAGGCGACTCTGACAGCTCAGGATAGACGGGCGACTCTGGCAGCTCAGGACAGACGGGCGACTCTGGCAGCTCAGGACAGACGGGCGACTCTGGCAGCTCAGGAGAGACGGGAGACTCTGGCAGCACTGGGCAGGAGGGAGACTCTGGTAGCGCTGGACAGGGGGGAGCACCTGTAGGGAGGAGACAGAGAGACAGCCTGGTGCGGGGGGCTGCCACCGGAGTGCTGGTGCGTGGAGGTGGCACCGGATAGACCGGACCGTGAAGGCGCACTGGAGCTCTCGAGCACCGAGCCTGCCCAACCTTACCTGGTTGAATGCTCCCCGTATCCAGGCCAGTGCAGCGAGGTGGAATAGCCGGGGACACCATGCGTAAGGCTGGTGCCATGTACCCCGGCCAGAGGAGACGCTCTGGAGACCAGATGCGCTGAGCCGGCTTCATGGCACCTGGCTCGATGCCCACTCTAGCCCAGCCAATACGAGGCGCTGCTATGTATCGCACCGGACTATGCCTGCGCACCGGGGACACTGTGCACCTCACGGCATAACACGGTGCCTGCCTGGTCCCTCTCTCTCCACGGTAAGCACGGGGAGTTGGCACAGGTCTCCTACCTGACTTCGCCACACTCTCCATGTGCTCCCCCCAATACATTTTTGGGGCTGCCTCTCGGGCTTCCTTGACCGCCGTGCCAACTCCATTCTCCGGTATCCCTCCTCATATTGTTCCAGAGAATCCCAGGTGGGCTCCGGCACTCTCCCTGGGTCGACCGACCACCTCTCTATTTTGTCCCATGTTGTAACCTCCTCCAGATAGCGCTGCTCCTTACCACGCTGCTTGGTCCTTTGGTGGTGGGTGATTCTGTAATGGCCGTTGTTGGTGGAAGAAGGTGAGGACCAAGGTGCAGCGTGGTATGTGTCCATATTTATTTAAAATGAACACGGAAATAACAAAAATACCAAAGAGAAACGGCCGAAAACAGTACTGGCTGGTGCAGACACACAACAGAAAACAGAAAATAATCACCCACGAAACACAATAGAAAACAGGCTACCTAAATATGGTTCTCAAACAGGGACAACGATTGACAGCTGCCTCTGATTGAGAACCATACCAGGCCAAACACAGAAATAGCTAATTATAGAAAAACTAACATAGACAACCCACCCAACTCATGCCCTGACCAACTAAAACAAAGACATAACAAAAGAACTAAGGTCAGAACGTGACAGCCTGCTAACATTAATTTATTTTCACTAAATATGCAGGTTTATAAAAATATACTTCTGTGTATTGATTTTAAGAAAGTCATTGATGTTTATGGTTAGGTACATTTGTGCAACGACTGCTTTTTTTTTGCAAATGCACTTTTGTTAAATCATCTCCCATTTGGAGAAGTTGGCTGTCTTTGTGAGAAAGAAATGGTCTTCACACAGTTCACAATGAGCCAGGCGGCCCAAACTGCTGCATTTACCCTGACACTGTTGCACAGAACGCAAGAGAAGTGACACAATTTCCCTCGTTAAAATAAATTAATGTTAGCAGGAAATATTAACTAAATATGCAGTTTAAAAATATATACTTGTGTATAGATTTTAAGAAAGGCGTTGATGTTCATGGTTAGGTACACATTGCTTTTTTCACGAATGCGCTTGTTAAATCACCTGTTTGGCGAAGTAGGCTGTGATTCAATAACAAATTAACAAGCACCTCATCGATTATATGCAACGCAGGACAAGCTAGATAAACTAGTAATATCATCAACCATGTGTAGTTAACTAGTGATTATGTTAAGATTGATTGTTTTTTATAAGATAAGTTTAATGCTAACTAGCACCTTACCTTGGCTCCTTGCTGCACTCGCATAACAGGTAGTCAGCCTGCCACACAGTCTCCTCGTGGAGTGCAATGTAATCGGCCATGATTGGTGTCCAAAAATGCAGATTACCGATTGTTATGAAAACTTGAAACTTAATCGGTCAACCTCTAATTGGGAGTGTTCTCAAATATTTTGGTGTTATTACTTATTTATTATCTTATTTCCAAATATCTTCTAAACTACCCAAAATGCTCTATTTCTCAAGGTCATATGGAGGCTCTACTCTGTGCTACCGAGTTCGTATGCTAGCTAAGTAGCTAGCTCAAGCTTCATAGACTTTGTGGCCGTGTTATTTAGTGGGAACTTGTTAGCACAGCAGGCTGTGGTGCCATCTTGCCGTGGGCTCAAAACGAGAGAGAAAATCATGCCTGCTTGCTCTAGTTGTGTAGTACCTGGCCTGTTTCCTTTTTTTTGTTGTCAGCTTTTCGGCATGTTCTCTGTGAAATAGGCTACGGAACTTTTGTAACTTTTTCCATCTTGGCTGAGTGCTAGCGCCAGGGTTTCTGTTAGGAAAATGTGGCGCTGGACGTTTGACCGGCAGTATTTCAATTTACTGGACTTTTAAGAAATTGAACGGATCTATATGCATTGGATATATATGCATTGGATACTTCCGGCGCCAACAGAGATGGTCGCCTCGCTTCGCGTTCCTAGGAAACTATGCAGTTTTTTGTTTTTTTACGTGTTATTTCTTACATTAGTACCCCAGGTCATCTTAGGTTTCATTACATACAGTCGAGAAGAACTACTGAATATAAGATCAGCGTCAACTCACCATCAGTACGACCAAGAATATGTTTTCCGTGACGCGGATCCTGTGTTCTGCCTTACAAACAGGACAACAGAATGGATCGCATGCAGCGACCCAAGAAAACGACTCCGAAAAAGAGGGAAACGAGGCGGTCTTCTGGTCAGACTCCGAACAAGGGCACATCGCGCACCACTCCCCAGCATTCTTCTTGCCAATGTCCAGTCTCTTGACAACAAGGTTGACGAAATCCGAGCAAGGGTGGCATTCCAGAGGGACATCAGAGACTGCAACGTTCTCTGCTTCACGGAAACATGGCTCACTGGGAAGACGCTATCCGATGCGGTGCAGCCAACGGGTTTCTCCACGCATCGCGCCGACAGAAACAAACATCTTTCTGGTAAGAAGAGTGGCGGGGGCGTATGCCTCATGACTAACGAGACATGGTGTGATGAAGGAAACATACAGGAACTCAAATCCTTCTGTTCACCTGATTTAGAATTCCTCACAATCAAATGCAGACCGCATTATCGTCCAAGAGAATTCTCTTCGATTATAATCAGTCGTATATACCCCCCCCCCCCAAGCAGACACATCGATGGCTCTGAACGAACTTTATTTAACTCTTTGCAAACTGGAAACCATTTATCCGGAGGCTGCATTCATTGTAGCTGGGGATTTTAACAAAGCTAATCTGAAAACAAGACTCCCTAAATTTTATCAGCATATTGATTGCGCAACCAGGGGTGGTAAAACCTTGGATCATTGTTACTCTAACTTCCGCGACGCATATAAGGCCCTGCCCCGCCCCCCTCTCGGAGAAGCTGACCACGACTCCATTTTGCTGATCCCTGCCTACAGGCAGAAACTCAAACAAGAGGCTCCCACGCTGAGGTCTGTCCAACGCTGGTCAGACCAAGCTGACTCCACACTCCAAGACTGCTTCCATCACGTGGACTGGGACATGTTTCGTATTGCGTCAGATAAAAATATTGACGAATACGCTGATTCGGTGTGCGAGTTCATTAGAACGTGCGTCGAAGATGTCGTTCCCATAGCAACGATAAAAACATTCCCTAACCAGAAACCGTGGATTGATGGCAGCATTCGCGTGAAACTGAAAGCGCGAACCACTGCTTTTAATCAGGGCAAGGTGTCTGGCAACATGACCTAATACAAACAGTGCAGCTATTCCCTCCGCAAGGCTATTAAACAAGCTAAGCGTCAGTACAGAGACAAAGTGGAATCTCAATTCAATGGCTCAGACACAAGAGGCATGTGGCAGGGTCTACAGTCAATCACGGACTACAAGAAGAAACCCAGCCCAGTCACGGACCAGGATGTCTTGCTCCCAGGCAGACTAAATAACTTTTTTGCCCGCTTTGAGGACAATACAGTGCCACTGACACGGCCTGCAACGAAAACATGCGGTCTCTCCTTCACTGCAGCCGAGGTGAGTAAGGCATTTAAACGTGTTCACCCTCGCAAGCCTGCAGGCCCAGACGGCATCCCCAGCCGCGCCCTCAGAGCATGCGCAGACCAGGTGGCCGGTGTGTTTACGGACATATTCAATCAATCCCTATACCAGTCTGCTGTTCCCACATGCTTCAAGAGGGCCACCATTGTTCCTGTTCCCAAGAAAGCTAAGGTAACTGAGCTAAACGACAACCGCCCCGTAGCACTCACTTCCGTCATCATGAAGTGCTTTGAGAGACTAGTCAAGGACCATATCACCTCCACCCTACCTGGCACCCTAGACCCACTCCAATTTGCTTACCGCCCAAATAGGTCCACAGACGATGCAATCTCAACCACACTGCACACTGCCCTAACCCACCTGGACAAGAGGAATACCTATGTGAGAATGCTGTTCATCGACTACAGCTCGGCATTCAACACCATAGTACCCTCCAAGCTCGTCATCAAGCTCCAGACCCTGGGTCTCGACCCCGCCCTGTGCAACTGGGTACTGGACTTCCTGACGGGCCGCCCCCAGGTGGTGAGGGTAGGCAACAACATCTCCTCCCCGCTGATCCTCAACACGGGGCCCCACAAGGGTGCGTTCTGAGCCCTCTCCTGTATTCCCTGTTCACCCACGACTGCGTGGCCACGCACACCTCCAACTCAATCATCAAGTTTGCGGACGACACAACAGTGGTAGGCTTGATTACCAACAATGACGAGACGGCCTACAGGGAGGAGGTGAGGGCCCTCGGAGTGTGGTGTCAGGAAAATAACCTCACACTCAACGTCAACAAAACTAAGGAGATGATTGTGGACTTCAGGAAACAGCAGAGGGAACACCCCCCAATCACAGTAGTGGAGAGGGTAGCAAGTTTTAAGTTCCTCGGCATACACATCACAGACAAACTGAATTGGTCCACTCACACTGACAGCATCGTGAAGAAGGCGCAGAAGCGCCTCTTCAACCTCAGGAGGCTGAAGAAATTCGTCTTGTCACCAAAAGCACTCACAAACTTCTACAGATGCACAATCGAGAGCATCCTGGCGGGCTGTATCACCGCCTGGTACGGCTCTCCAGAGGGTAGTGAGGTCTGCACAACGCATCACCGGGGGCAAACTACCTGCCCTCCAGGACACCTACACCACCCGATGTTACAGGAAGGCCATAAAGATCATCAAGGACATCAACCACCCGAACCACTGCCTATTCACCCCGCTATCATCCAGAAGGCAAGGTCAGTACAGGTGCATCAAAGCTGGGACCAAGAGACTGAAAAACAGCTTCTATCTCAAGGCCATCAGACTGTTAAACAGCCACCACTAACATTGAGTGGCTGCTGCCAACACACTGTCATTGACACTGACCCAACTCCAGCCACTTTAATAATGGGAATTGATGGGAAATGATGTAAATATATCACTAGCCACTTTAAACAATGCTACCTTATATAATGTTACTTACCCTACATTATTCATCTCATATGCATACGTATATACTGTACTCTACATCATCGACTGCATCCTTATGTAATACATGTATCACTAGCCACTTTAACTATGCCACTTTGTTTACTTTGTCTACATACTCATCTCATATGTATATACTGTACTCGATACCATCTACTGTATGCTGCTCTGTGCCATCACTCATTCATATATCCTTATGTACATATTCTTTATCCCCTTACACTGTGTATAAGACAGTAGTTTTGGTATTGTTAGTTAGATTACTTGTTGGTTGTCACTGCATTGTCGGAACTAGAAGCACAAGCATTTCGCTACACTCACATTAACATCTGCTAACCATGTGTATGTGACAAATACATTTTGATTTGATTTGATTTGAACCTTATTAGGGCGTCCAACCACTGTATTCAGAATGGCAGAAATCACATTTAGTTTATGGTAAATCATCTTAACAGGACATGCAATGGCGTGTGTCATTCTTACACAATTTTTATGAGCGATTTGAAGATGTTAGAATACATAGCCCGTTTCATAAGGCAGCCCGTTTCATAATTAAATTGCCAAAAGTATATAGCCTAGATAGCTTACTCCTGTCTATACATAAATACATAAAATAATTCAAAACTGTCTACTACACCAGAAAGCATGATTTAGCCACAGAGGATCAATCTTTTCTTTAAAATAAAAGCTGTGGATTGCTTTAAATCGCATAGCCTACAGTCAGAAGGGCCCTCAATTTGGGTAGAGTGAGAGGCAAATATCAAATAAATTATTGTTGAATTGCGTCTGTTAGTGAAAAGTGGAGACCCAGCCAGGCAAATCGCGATATAAAAAAAAATACTGTCACGGAAAACTGTTTGGAAATGGCTATCGCTGTAGGCCTAAATAGAAGATAAATAAAATACCTATTGGAGTCTTTTCATTATCAAAATTCTCTACTTACAGTGCCTTCGGAATGTATTCAGACCCATTGACACATTTTGTTACATTACAGCTTTATTCAACTATTGATTTTAAAAAAGGTTTCCTCATCAATCTACACACAATACCCCATACTGACAAAGCAAAAAGAGGATTTTAGGAATTTTTGCTAATTTAGAAAAATAAAAAAAAATATATATAAAGTATCACATTTACATAAGTATTTAGATCCTTTAATCAGTACTTTGTTGAAGCAACTTTGGCAGCAATTATAGCATCGAGTATTCTTTGGTATGACACTACAAGCTTGACACACCTGTATTTTGGAAGTTTCTCCCATTCTTCTCTGCAGATCCTCTCAAGCTCTGTCAGTTTGGATGGGGAGCATTGCAGCATAGCTATTTTTAGGTCTCTCCGGAGATGTTCGATTGGGTTTAAGTCCGGGCTCTGGCTGGGCCACTCAAGGACATTCAGAGACTTGTCCTGATGCTTATCCTGTGTTGTCTTGGCTGTGTGCTTAGGGTCGTTCTCCTGTTGGGAGGTGAACCTTTGCCCAGTCTGAGGTCCTGAGCGCTCTGGAGCAGGTTTTCATCAAGGATCTCTATGTACTTTTCTCTGTTCATCTTTCCCTAAATCCTTACTAGTCTCCCAGTCCCTGCCCCTGAAAAACATACCCACAGCATGATGCTGCCACCACCATGCTTCACCATAGGGATGGTGCCAGGTTTCCTCCAGACGTGACACTTGGCATTCAGGCCAAAGTGTTCAATCTTGGTTTCATCCGACCAGAGAATCTTGTTTCTCATGGTCTGAGAGTCTTTAGGTGCCTTTTGGCAAACTCCAAACAGGCTGTCATGTGCCTTTTACTAAGGAGAACACCAATACGAAGAAGAGACTTGCTTGGGCCATGAAACACGAGCAAAGGACATTAGACCGGTGGGAATTTGTCCTTTAGTCTGGAGACCAAATTTGAGATTTTTGGTTCCAACCGCCTTTTCTTGGTGAGACGCGGTGTGGGTGAACGGATCATCTCTGCATGTGTATTTCCCACCTTAAAGCATGGAGGTGTTGTGGTGTGGGGGTGCTTTGCTGATGACGCTGTCTGTGATTTATTTAGAATTCAAGGCACACTTAACCAGCATGGCTACCACAGCATTCTGCAGTGATACGCCATCCCATCTGGTTTGGGCTTAGAGGGACTATCATTTGTTTTTCTACAGGATAGTGACCAGGCTATGTAAGGGCTATTTGACCAAGAAGGAGAGTGATGGAGTGTTGCATTAGATGATCTGGCCTCCACAATCCCCCGACCTTAACCAAATTGAGATGGTTTGGGATGAGTCAGACCACAGAGTGAAGGAAAATTTGCCAACAAGTGCTCAGCATATGTGGGAACTCCTTCAAGGCTGTTGGGAAAGCATTTCAGGTGAAGCTGGTTGAGAGAATGCCAAGAGTGTGCAAAGATGTCATGAAGGCAAAGGGTGGCTATTTGAAGAATCTCAAATATAAAATATATTTGTTTAACACTTTTTTGGTTACTACATGATTATATATGTGTTATTTCCTAGTTTTGATGTCTTCACTATTATTCTACAATGTAGAAAATAGTAAAAACCATTGAATGAGTAGGTGTTCTAAAACTTTTGACGGGTAGTGTAGCTATTTGGTTTTCCTGACTCTCCCTCGGCCCGGTGAAGCGCCCGCCTCCACCTCGCTTTGGTAGCTAACTCAGCCTGCACTCTTTTAAAAGTTTTACCATTGGATGGGCCCCAGCCATTAATATGTAGCATAAGTCACTGCACTCTCTTTGCTTTTGATCTGCAGTTGTTTTAGTTGTGTTCTACCTGGTCTCCAGTAGTTGGGCTTTAGCTTGCGACCATAATCTTGGCAGTTGGCTAGGCCTGCTAGGCTAATAGCTAGTTGGCTAAATAGCTCATGTTAACTGGCTGGCTAGCTTGCTGGCTAAGATGACTGCATATAGCTAACATTATGTGATAACTGATTAGATGGTGTTATGTATTTCCAAAACTTTGGTTTACTTTAATGTAGCTGTAAGCTAGGTTTTGATAGTAATTGGCTAACTCATGCAGTGCTAACATAATGTTAGCAGGCTGGTAGTAAGGGCTGGGTGATATATCAAGTTCATTTGAATGTATGTTTTAGCGCAATGTTCCAAATGCCTGTAATGCAAGAATCAAGGTATTTTGATTTGTTTTTATCGTTCTGTCTTTTGGTCTCTTCTCCTTCACTCCTTCTGTGTGCACTGTGCACCTTCCCACTCACACACAGACACCTAGCCCCTAAACCTACCACTCACAACAACAACAATGAAAGACAACTTCTTCCTCTCTGACAATAAGCAGTTTAAACTCGCTATTTGAGTTTTGGTCCAACCTAATTGGTCATATAGACACCAAATGTTTAGACCTTATTTTACTGTAATAGACGAGACGTTAACCTTTCTAACGATAACCTTTTTAAATGTTTCATGTCTCAACTACCAAAATGTAAAACAAAGCAGAGAGTATTAATGAGCATGATTGTGAAGGAAAATGAATGCCCCGTTTCTATCGCGGTACCACACACTGCTAGTAGCATTTTAGCCACAGACTGTCATGTGCTACCTGTCTAGTCTGTGTTTTATAAATGTGCAATGAAAGTACATTTATATCAGGAATTGGCTACTTGTTTTCATTCTGAAAAATAAGCATTTTCTTAACCAGGTAGGCCGCTTGATTTCAATATCTTAACAAGGTGAACAAGCTGTTGTTCAAACAGTTGGAGACGGACTGGAGGGTGTATTCATAACAGTTCAACTGTTCTACCTTGTTAGCAAGCAAATAGATCCAAGTTGGCTAGACTTTAAATATAAAGATTAACTGGCTACTCACTAGCACGAGGGCTTGTACTTGAGAGATTGTTTATGAGACCAGACCTGTGTTAATTTTCTATAAAGCCTGCTACAAGAAGTTGGTCATTAGTGGATATGCTTTGTGCAAGGCTTATATTTAGCTTAGGTATGATTTTACATGCAGTGTATTGACCTTTAATAGTTCAACAAAGCTTATTCAGAGAAAAATGTTTTTTTTAATTTAAAATTAGATACATACTATGTACACAAAAGTATGTGGACACACCTTCAAATGAGTGGATTGAGCTATTTCAGCCACACCCATTGCTGACAGGTGTATAAAGTCGACCACACAGCCATGCAATCTCCATAGACAAACATTGGCAGTTGAATAACCCTACTGAAGAGCTCAGTGACTTTCAACGTGGCACTGTCATAGGATGCCACCTTTCCAACAAGTCAGTTTGTCAAATATCTGCAATGCTAGAGCTGCCTCGGTCAACTGTAAGTGCTGTTATTGTGAAGTGGGAATGTCTAGGAGCAACAATGGCTCAGCCGTGAAGTGGTAGGCCACACAAGCTCACAGAACGGAACTGCGGAGTGCTGTAATGTGTAAAAATCAACGTCAGCACAAGAACTGTTCGTCTGGAGCTTAATGAAATAGCTTTCCATGGCTGAGCAGCTGCCCACAGGACTAAGATCACCATGCGTAATGCCAAGCGTTGGCTGGAGTGGGGTAAAGCTCGCCACCATTGGACTCTGGAGCATTGGAAACGCATTCTCTGGAGTGATGAATCACGTTTTACCATCTAGCAGTCCAACGGACAAATCTGGGTTTGGCGTATGCCAGGAGAACGCTACCTGCTCGAATGTATAGTGACAACTGTAAAGTTTGGTGGAGGAGGAATAATGGTCTGGGGCTGTTTTCCATGGTTTGGGCTAGGCCCCTTAGTTCCAGTGAAGGGAAATCTTAACGCTACAACATACAAACGATGATGTGCTTCCAACTTTGTGGCAACAGCCCAGTGCGTCCTGTGCCATGCCTTGGCGAAAATAAACATCCAGACAGACGGGTTGTGTCAGCTCTACACTCCAGAACTCCATTGCGCCTCCACAGTACAGTACGTCCTGTGCCTGCTCTGCGCACTCGCCCTGAGGTGCGTGTCCCCAGCCCAGTACCACAAGTGCCAACACCACGCACCAGACTTCCTGTGCGTCTCCAGAGCCCTGTACGCCCTGTTCCTCCTCCCCGCACTCGTCCTGAGGTGCGTGTCCCCAGCCCGGTACCACCAGTGCCACGTTCGTTTTGTTGTTTTGTATAGTTTGTTAAGTGTTCTTCATTTATTAAAATATGTATTCATATCACGCTGCGCCTTGGTGTCGTAGTTACAACGAATGTGACACCTGACCTCAACCCCATTGCACACCTTTGGGATGAATTGGAATGCCGACTGCGAGCCAGGACTAATCGCCCGACCTCACTAATGCTGTTGTAGCTGAATGGAAGCAAGTCCCTGCAGCAATGTTCCAAAATGTACTGGAAAGCCTTCCCAGAAGAGTGGAGATTGTTATAGCAGCAAACGGAGTTGGTGTTATAGCACCAACTCCATATTAATTCCCATGATTTTGGAATGAGGTGTTCGACAAGCAAGTGTCACATACTTTTGGTCATGTAGTGTATATCGTGAATTGGCAAAAAAAAATGCAAAATTGAGATATGATTTTTAGGCCATTTCGACCAGCCGTAGCTGGGGGGGCTAACGTTAGCAGGCTAGTTGGCTAGCAAACTTGCAAGTTGATTTGTAACAATCAATTCATAAGGTATTTGCTTGTAAGGTGGCTTGAAATTAAAATGAGACCAGTAGTGCAAACGATCTGGTTAATTGAACGTTATGGGGAACAGGTTTGGCTTGCTGGGTCCTCTATATTACAGCCACAGAAAATAATTAACACTAAGCTTTTAATTTGGCACGTCAAATAACACAGTTCTATTATAGAATCTTGTGTGTTCTGAATTTGCTCGTGCAAGCCAAGCACCACCACTACTATCAGTAGCACTGTCAAAGCTGTACAAAAAAAGTCTGCAAACAAGTAAACACTGGCCACGAACGATGTGTTTACAATACTGCGTTAATAATAAAGCATTATTTCTTCTGGGTAGCTAGCTAGCTTTAGCTTGGTACCTAGCTAGCACCAATACAATCAGCCTGAAAACAATGACCAGTAGAAACTGCAGTCATTTTCATTATTCTTAGCAATGATTTAAGAATACTTGTGAGTAAGTATTAGCTAGGTAGCCACTTGTTGTTTGCCTATTGAAATTGCACTTCAGTTCATAAAAATAAATAGCTAGCCAGATAGCCAGCCAGTTTAGCTTTTGGGGCGGCAGGTAGCCTAGTGGTTAGGGTGTTGGGCCAGTAACCGAAAGGTTGCTTGATCGAATCCCCGAGCTGACAAGGTAAAAATCTGTCATTCTGCCCCTGAACAAGGCAGTTAACCTACTCTTCCCCAGTAGGTCGTCATTGTAAATACGAATTTGCTCTTAACTAACTTAGTTAAATAAAGGTTATTTTTTTTTTTAATATATATATATATATATATATATATATATATATATATATATATTTAATCTGGCTAGTGAGGCTCGACCGGACCAGGTTATGTGTTGTGAAGCTAGCCACAATAAGGATTAGGCACAATAGTGGAATTTGTGGTTTGCCTGCTAAATAAAAGTACCTCTTTGAAAGTGATGCAGAAGGTTACAATTGGTGGAATCATGCCATATTTAGACTAGATAATGTTAAACAAGGTTGGAATGTGAAGCAATTAAATGGGGTATTAGTCTACTCGGTGACACCCACAGAACACAACTGTGAAGAGTTTACGCAAATATTAGCGTTGTAGCTCTTATCGCAGGACTGTGAAATCACCTCCCCAGTCAGCCTATTGTGTGTACATTCATATTGCACTGTACAGCTTTACCTAAGGAGTGGGGATCAATGAAATGGGGTATCAGTTTACTCAATACCCAATATATTTTTTCTCAATGTCCTCCTCAGACTTATCAGACTCCAACACATCCACGCAGTATTGTTTTTCCTCTGGAATAGTGTTCAATACACAAAGGTTGACAATAAATGTGGCTCAATTCACAGTTGTTTCAGAGTCCTGCAATAAGAGCTATGACGCTAATGCTCTCTGCGTGTCACTGAGTAGACTGATACCCCATGTCATTGATCCACAATCCATAGGTAAGGCTGTACAGTGAAATAAGTATGTCCCAATGCAATTCTAATGTATAATACATCCAGTGTGATTTGATATAGTTTTGGCAAGTCGATTAGGACATCTACTTTGTGTATGACACAAGTAATTTTTCCAACAATTGTCCACAGACAGATTATTTCACTTATAATACACTGTATCACAATGGCAGTGGGTCAGAAGTTTACATACACTAAGTTGACTGTGCCTTTAAACAGCTTGGAACATTTCAGAAAATTATGTCATGGCTTTAGAAGCTTCTGATAGGCTAATTGACATAATTTGAGTCAATTGGAGGTGTACCTGTGGATGTATTTCAAGGCCTACCTTCACACTCAGTGCCTCTTTGCTTGACATCATGGGAAAATCAAAAGAAATCAGCCAAATAAATTATAGACCTCCACAAGTCTGGTTCATTCTTGGGAGCAATTTCCAAACGCCTGAAGGTACCAAATTCATTTGTACAAACAATAGTACGCAAGTATAAACACCATGGGACCACACAGCCTTCATACCGCTCAGGAAGGAGATGCGTTCTGTCTCCTAGAGATGAACGTACTTTGGTGCAAAAAGTGCAAATCAATCCCAGAACAACAGCAAAGGATCGTGTGAAGATTCTGGAGGAAACGGGTACAAAAGTATCTATATCCACACTTAAACGAGTCCTATATCAACACAACCTGAAAACCGCCATAAAAAAGCCAGACTACGGTTTGCAATTGCACATGGGGACAAAGATCATACTTTTTTGAGAAATGTCCTCCGGTCTGATGAAACCAAAATAGGACTGTTTGGCCATAATGACCATCATTATGTTTGGAGGAAAAAGGGGAGGCTTGCAAGCCGTAGAACAACTTCCCAACCGTGAAGCACAGGGGTGTTGTGTGGGTGCTTTGCTGCAGGTGGGACTGGTGCACTTCACAAAATAGATGGCATCATGATTAAGGAAAATGATGTGGATATATTGAAGCAACATCTCAAGACATCAGTCAGGAAGTTCAAGCTTGGTCGCAAATGGGTCTTCCAAATGGACAATGACCCCAAGCATACTTCCAAAGTCGTGGCAAAATGGCTTAAGGACAACAAAGTCAAGGTATTGGAGTGGCCATCACAAATCTCTGACGTCAATCCTATAGAACATTTGTGGGCAGAACTGAAAAGGCATGTGTGAGCAAGGAGGCCTACAAACCTGACTCAGTTACACCAGCTCTGTTAGGAGGAATGGGCCAAAATTCACCCAACGGGAAGCTTGTGGAAGGCTACCCGAAACATTTGACCCAAGTTAAACAATTTAAAGGCAATACACTAAATTAGTATTTGGTAGCATGTAAACTTCTGACCCACTGGGAATGTGATGAAAAAAATAAAAGCTGAAATAAATAATTCTCTACTATTATTCTGACATTTCACATTCTTAAAATAAAGTGGTGTTCCTAACTGACCTAAGACAGGGAATTTGTACTAGGATTAAATGTCAGGAATTGTGACAAATGTTTAAGGTGTATGTAAACTTCCGACTTCAACTGTACATTCCGTTCTCAGAACGTTAAGAAAACTTTCTACAAAAAAACATACAACTTTTGTAACATTCAGGAAACATTCTAAGAATGTTATTTAAAAACATATACATTCTGTTCTCAACATCAACAAAACGTTCTCTATCCTCTAACATGTTCTGTTTTCTGTGGTGTTGGCCATACACACCTGATCTTAATGAGTGCTTGTATCCATTGAAATGGGGTCTGTTTGAATAGAGTAAAATTAAGAGCTTTGTACGTGTAAAAGACATGTTATGCTAGCTCCATCCTTGTGGCTCAATGGACTAATTCCATGGATAGAAAACAGAAGATTATAGTTCCAAATCTCACTGATTCCATGTCACAATATAAAATACATTAATGCCTAAATACATTTACATTTGTCCTATCTGTGCTTGGAGTAACAAAAAATGTTAACCCAAAATAAGCTAGCAGTGTTATTAAAAGTCTTCTTGAAACATTCAGTGAAAGTTAAGAAAGCTATTCAAAAACCTCAAAATAACCTATAGTTTCCGGGAAAACTCCCAGGAAAACTTTAAAGGAACCAGAGTAAAACGTTCTAAGAACCTCCCTGCAATCTAAATAAATAATCTAAAACATATATATAAACATTCCCAGAACAGGCAAAATTCCCAGAAGGTTCACTTCTGTTCTCAGAACTAAAAAATAAAAAATAAAACATTCCATTTTGTACCAGTCAGGAGTCAGGAAACGTATGACTTCATTCCCAGAACCAATGGGAAACCAAACATGTACATTCCCACAACTTCCAAGGAACCAAATGTGCTAGCTGGGCATTCATCTGGGCCAAGCCATTCAGTCAGATATATAAGCATTCCTAGAGTCTTTGCACATGGCTGTCTAGCCTAGCTGTTTTGGATGACTATGTCCAGTACTTAAGTAGCCTATTTTTACTTAATTTATATTCAATTTTATGCTTAAAATGAGATTTTGCATCAGCAGTAAAAACATGATCTGAAATGATGGTCCAGAGGTATTCAGGCAACCATTCAAGGTAAACAGGGGTAGCAGGTTTATGGATGTCTATGACGTCCGTGTGTGGGAGTCAGTGGCGGCATGAAATGTTTGTTCACCACAGCTGGGAGGCGGCCCAGCTATTATAGTCTGATGTGGCTGATACTTAAACACCCATAAAGAAATGAGCATCAAATAGCTCTCATGCCATAGCTCTGTGTAGCTAACACATAAGCCTAGGTGACACACCTTTTAAGGGATCAGAGAATATTTGTGGCATCGTAGACAATAGTACTACTGGTATGTCACTGTGCTATTGCAGTAATGGGTATCCTAGCTTCTTTCACTGGTAGGACTATGCCACTGTGGTATTAGGCCTACACATTAACAAATAGCTTCCAGCAGTTCCAGAGCTTTGTTTAAGCTGTGTCCAAGTTCTATGGATGGGTCTCTATGACAAGGATCATGAACTAGATTTTTTTTTTTTTTTTTTTTTGAGAGGATGTTCGGGGGCCCTGGAACATAATTACAAATAATGTGTAGACTGCAAATTGACCGTAAGAAACCCAAAAATATATAATATTTAACTAAAGCGTAATCATTTCAAACGTTGCTTACAGTTGTACACAATCATGTCTCTCTATTATGAGTGTGAATACTTGGGAACAGATTTCCTAAATTAAAATCACTTTGAGCTGATTGGTGTTTTTACAGTCTTTTATGTCCAACAAGGAAAACTTGTTTTTGCTCAAAAAACTTGGGGGCCCAAATAAAACCACCCGCAGGCCAAATTCCTCCCGCAGGCTGCCTGTTGGGGAACCCTGCTCTATGGAATACACCACACACACTTTGGAACAAGGCCGGCAGCTGAGGTTGAGTTTGCTGAGATGTGGCTTTGACCTGCTGTGATTATTGCGAGAGAGCTTTGACACTGGCAGTACAGGAAGTTTGGCCCTTGGGGAGTCCAGCTCTGACTCTGAGAAAAATATGAAATCTACATGAAAGACTAGCTCAGCTTCTGGATAGTGGTGAAGTGTGTGTGTGTGTGTGTGTGTGTGTGGGCCTCTAGACTGATGTTTTACTTGTCCAAAAGTCACTGGGACATTTCTGGGATGACAGATCCAAAATTCATACAATCACTGCACATTTTAAAAAAGCAACAAAAAAAGCATTTTTTTTTTTAAATTTTACCTTTATTTAACCAGGCAAGTCAGTTAAGAACACATTCTTATTTTCAATGATGGCCTGGGAACAGCTGCCTGTTCAGGGGCAGAATTGTACCTTGTCAGCTCGGGGGTTTGAACTCGCAACCTTCCGGTTACTAGTCCAACGCTCTAACCACTAGGCTACGCTGCCGTACAGTTTGATTTCTGCATATTATAAGCTCAACAGTGGGAATGTTCCAAAATACCATTAGCAGGAAAACATTGTTCTCTTGCTTTATTTTTTTATTTTTTTAAATTCCACACCAGATACAAACATACACATGCGAACAACAATTTACAGATGCACACAAACAATGACTAAATATCATCTCCCCAGATCCGCATACTCACACCCCCATCCCTAGTGCCTGCATTATTGTTTGCGGCATGGCCTTAAATTGTACCAATTTGTTTTTCTCGGTCGCCCAAGTTATTTCAATAATATACCATTTGATTTTTCCATTGTGTTAATGATGGCGGATTGATTGATTTCCACGTTTTTTTTAATACGTCTTTTCAAGATAAATGATGAGAAAAGAATCATCCAGCCCATTGGGTATCTCACTACACCCCCATATGCATGTCTTGAAATATGCAGACAGATGGACTAAAAGTAAGTTTACATTGTAAAACTTCTGACAACCAACTTTCTTGCTCTGCCAATGACTTTTGGACTTTATAACATTCCCAGAAAGCATGGATATTTGAGTCATTATTAGTTTTACACTTAAGACATGACTCTGCTGTTGTGCTGTAGAATTTGTGAACTTTGTCTCTTGTATAATAAATTATATACATTAGTTTATATTGGATTAAGCATACATTTACGTTAACTGTAATTTCTTTAGTTATGCTCCAACAGTCCCTCCATCTTGTGCCAACATCAATTCTTTTTAAGTCTTGGTTCCAATAAAAAACATTGTTTCTGATGAGCAGTTTCATGTGACAGAGATGAAAATTAAGAAAAAGGAGAGATATAAAGATGCATCAACTAGCATGGGTTACATATATGACTAGGATGATGATGCCTTATGCTGCTGGACAATAAAAAATAATTTGGTTTGAAAACCAATAGAATATGAGAAAAATGCTGGTTTCAAATGGCATATTAAGATTTTATCAAATAATTCCCTCAACATTTCTATTTTAGTATTTTGGCTAGGCTAGGCTACTTTGGAACAAGGTAAGGCATGCTTCATAAAATGTCCAGGTTTTAAACAATTAAGTTTATTGTTAAAGCGTTTCAAAATGCTGACCGCCTCTTCTCAGATTCAAGGTGGGTTATGTGCGGTTCTCAATAGGCACTGTCCTTAACTCTCCGGTCTCGTAACCATTATCTGAACAAACCGTGCCTTGTCGATAGAATCAAGCCTTTTAACATTAATACTAATTGTCCGTTGTTATATTTGTCATACATGATTGGCGTTTAGCCTATATTTATGCAATTAAGTCTCATTAACTTTTGCCAAAAATGTCTGGCTCTTCCCTCATGTCAGCATTGGTTTGGTATGCATATCATCTCTACTTTGACATGTAGGCTTTTTTATTTAAGTGGCCTAAATAAAATAAAAAATGGATTTGAATATTATTCCAATGTTGGCCTCTCTGATTCAATTCTGATCTGAGTAATTGTTTGATTTTGTGATTATTTGTACTTTTTTTCTTGTCAAATCAATATTCTTCTTGTCCGCCAATTTTATTTTCTTGTCCCAGACAAGAGGACAAGCGTTTATGTCGATGTCGGTGTGTGTGTATGTGTGCGGGCACACGTTTCTGGGTATGTTTGTGTGTGTCTCAGGGTGTGTCTCAGGGTTTGCTTTCTCAGTGAGTGGTGTCAGAACTACATTTTTTATTTACCTTTATTTAACTAGGCAAGTCAGTTAAGAACAAATTCTTATTTTCAATGACGGCCTAGGAACAGTGGGTTAACTGCCTGTTCAGGGGCAGAACGACAGATTTGTACCTTGTCAGCTCGGGGGTTTGAACTTGCAACCTTCCGGTTACTAGTCCAACGCTCTAACCACTAGGCTACGCTGCCGCCCCACATTAGGGTTGCCATCCCAGGATATACAGTATTACTGGTAGTGCACACAAGGGGAGCCTTTTCTTTAAAAAACATTAAAAAGTAACTTACCAGAATACTAACAAAATGCTAACAAGTACTAAGGATTCCCCGTAGAAGATGCTAGGTAAATGCTAATGAGCACATACATTTTTTTACTACTAAGACAGACAACCCAGCTCATGAAGTTATGCAAGTATCTCAAAACGCAGTTTGCAACATTCACAAAATAAATATTAGATAGTAGGGACCTTAATCCAGGAGGGGATTTTCTCTGCTGCAGTTACATTGAAGCTTGATCTTGCAAGCTAATGTGAGCAACTTAGCTAGCATTAGCAAGTTAGAAAAACCCAGCTCGAGAGAATTTATTCGTCACATTAGATTTGGCACATTAGATAGTTAACTTAATAGCTGGCAAACATTAGTAGTGAATTTCATACAAGTGTAACTTGATCACCTCACTTAAGATGTGCTGCAGAAGTAGTTGACCTCAAGAAGCTCCCGTTTTGCTCGTTGTGCTTCTTTGTAAACAAACAATTGTTTTGGGACACTTTGCCTCAAACAACTGTTTTGCGACACTAGTACCCTTAAACTTCATAATAAAAATTACGTGAGAGGCGAAATGATCTGCTTCTATTACCTAGTGCACAAGTTGACTGCAGGTATTTATTTTTTAAATGAATGAATATTCCAATTTAGGTATATACACTACCGTTCAAAAGTTTGGGGCCACTTAGAAATGTCCTTGTTTTTGAAAGGCATTTTTTGACTATTAAACTAACATCACAATGATCAGAAATACAGTGTCGACATTGTTAATGTTGTAAATGACTATTGTAGCTGGAAAGGGCAGATTTCTAATGGAATATCTACATAGGCTTACAGAGGCCCATTATCAGCAACCATCACCTCTGTGTTGCAATGGCACGTTGTGTTAGCTAATCCAAGTATATCATTTTAAAAGACTAATTGATCATTAGAAAACCCTTTTGCAATTATGTTAGCACAACTGAAAACTGTTGTTCTGATTAAAGAAGCAATAAAACTGGCCTTCTTTAGACTAGTTGAGTATCTGGAGCGTCAGCATTTGTGGGTTCGATTACAGGCTCAAAATGGCCAGAAACAAAGAACTTTCTTCTGAGACTCGTCAGTCTATTCTTGTTCTGAGAAATGAAGGCTATTCCATGCGAGCAATTGCCAAGAAATTGAAGATCTCGTACAACGCTGTGTACTATTCCCTTCACAGAACAGCGCAATCTGTCTCTAATCAGAATAGAAAGAGGAGTGGGAGGCCCCGGTGCACAACTGAGCGAGAGGACAAGTACATTAGTGTCTAGTTTGAGAACCAGACGCCTCACAAGTCCTCAACTGGCAGCTTCATTAAATAGTACCCGCAAAACACCAGTCTCAACATCAACAGTGAAAAGGCAACTCCAGGATGCTGGCCTTCTAGTACACAGGGAGAGGGCAGAGACTGTCTCACAGCATGGGGGATGGGATTATTTCTACACACTTCCTGATTCACTTTAGGTTACTTTGAGGATGAGGCCATGGTTTAGCACACACATCAGTTTCCTTAGTCCCAGGTGCTGCACAGATGCTCTGGAGCTGCTGACGTGGACACACAGACACACACACAAATACAATAAAAAGTCTTATGCACATGTGGTGAAAGTAGCTGACACATTTGATTTAACATTCAGTCTGTGTTGCCCTGAAACATGTACAATTGAAATAGAGAGAATTTAATCTCATGTCATTTCCAAGAAATTATAAACTGGTGAAATGCTGTTACATCACATTCACCGCGTCTGTTTTTGTCCAGGACAACAGGTTGGCTAACTAACGCTAAGTCGGGACCTTGGTAAATTTAAAGCGGCAATATGTAACATTTGGGGTGACCTGACCAAATTCACATAGAAATGTGTGTTATAGATCTGTCATTCTCATTGAAAGCAAGTCTAAGAAGTGGGAGATATATTTTATGTGCGCTATTTCTATGCTTTCCTTTTTCAAGTTTTAATTTTGGGTCTTTTACTTTCGGTTTTGTACACCAGCTTCAAACAGCTGAAAATACGATATTTTTGGTTATAAAAATACATTTCACAGCGGTTTAGATTCTTGACACTATATTTGCTTGTTTCGTCACAACCTGAAATAAAGCAAACTATTTACAACCAGGAAATGGCGGAGCTATTTCTACATAGTGCATCTTTAACAGTGAGTGAGTGAGTGAGGACCATGAAAACATGCAAGACTGATGGCTATAGCTATGTTCCACAAATATATTTTTCTGGCTTTATCTCTCTATTTGTGGTATTTTACCTGGCCTCTAATATTTTTTTTTACTTTGATCCATTCATGCAAGTGTTTCACAGGGACAAATGTTTCAGTCTTTCGCTTTGTGTGTTTGCTGAACTGCCCTAGTTGGTACTTGGTAGGGCAATCTTGCCCAAGCACAAATAGTCTCTGCGTCTGTGTACATTTTTCCTCCTTCAATTTTTATATTGTTAGTCAATAATTCAAAATTATTTGAGGTCAGTCAAATGTGGCAAGAAAGGGATAAGGCAACATACATTTCACACATTTTTCCTTGGAGAGAAGAGAATACTCTCAATGAGTTAACAAAGAGAGAATATTCCTCTCCCAAGATGATTCAGGGGTCTACTCTTAACTTTTTTCACTGGTGGCACTGGCACATGATTTGGCCACACCAATTGTATAATAAAAAATAAAAAAAATGCTAATGACCTGCCCTGTGTCCCATAAAGTTCCTGCATTCCATACAGAGCCCATGTGTTTGGATGCACTGCACTGTAACAGCAAAGAAAAGAGACTGTTAAAATGAAGTGCACATTTTGTTATTGCAGATTTCAAAGTGCCATGTGTTCATTTCTGTGAAATCATCTTGAGGGCAGAATTTGATAAACGATACTTGATACCAAAATGATACCACGGCAACAAAAAAAATGGTGGTTCACCCAATTTTTCCAGGTTTTTGCTCTCATAATCACTTTTTTTGTTGTTGTTGAAAAACAACCAAATTGGATGTTCTAAGTCTACAACAATGATTAAACCACAATTTTTGAGAAAAATCAGAAAACATGTTATTTATGTAGTTACTCTTTAATTCAGGTGTGCACTAGCCAGACAGATGTGTTTGGCTAGCAGTGTTTCTGTAGCGCACCTGTGTGTAACGGTTCTCTTGTGGTGAAGGAGAAGCGGACCAAAATGCAGCGTGTAGATTGCGATCCATGTTTAATGAACAAACGTAAAACACGAATCAATACAAACACTACAAAACGTAACGAAAACCGAAACAGCCTAATACTGGTGCACATACACACAGAACAAGGCCATCAAAACACTAAGGACAATCACCCACGAAACACACAAAGAATATGGCTGCCTAAATATGGTTCCCAATCAGAGACAACGATAAACACCTGCCTCTGATTGAGAACCACTTCAGACAGCCATAGACTTAACTAGAACACCCCACTAAGCTACAATCCCAATACATACAGACCACATACAAAAACCCATGTCACACCCTGGCCTGACCAAATAAATGAAGATAAACACAAAATACTTCGACCAGGGCGTGACACTGTGATGGAGTTTTCACAACAAATGGCAACAGGATTGCTGCAAATAATCATGATTCTGCCAGGTAGGCTACTTTGTAGTTACCTTTTAATTGCCTTTCCATCTACCCAGAGTACCCAGAGCATCGCTAATGACTACACTAAGTGGTAGACATGTAGGCCCTACGAGCACACTGCACACAACAGGGCTCGACATTCAGGTAGATTTGTCAGTGGCAAAGATACTGGCCCGAATTAAAGGAACTCGCCGCCTGGGTCAAGATCTGACAGGAAAGTGAATGATGTTTGCATAATTTCAGTAGCAGGTGATCCAGTCCTCGAGTCCCCCCATCAGCACACATTTTTGTTGTAGCCCAGGACAAAAAACACCCGATTGGTCATTGTGTACTGTTGGTGGTACTCGAGGACTGGAGTTGGGAATCACTGTTGTATGCAATAAAGCACTGAAATGGTGCGGTTAGCTGTTATTTCCATGTAAGAATTGCATTCTAGTGATTAGTAAGCGGAAGTCAGGCGAAGTGGTGTGAGCTTAATCCGACTCTAAATCTGAATGTGTGTTTCTGTGTGGAGTGACAATCAGGATGTGGGGCCTGTAAAGCACTCTGCTCTCTAGCACTCTGCTCTCAGTCATTAGCCAGACTTTAATACAACCGTTTGTGTTGTATAGTACAGTGCGGTACAGGGGTGTGGTCCCTGTTTTGCCACTCACTGAAAACTGAGAGAGTAAAATAGAGAGAGAGATGAGGTAGATGGCCAGTCTGGCAGCCTCTCCTCTCCTCTTTTATTCTCTCCTCCCCTCTGCTATTTCTCTCTGAGGAATGAGATATATTGAGACACAGCTAGGGCTTTTGCGGTGACCGTATTACCACTACATCGGCAGTCATGACCTCAGTAAAATTCCACATTATACAACGGTCACGGTAATCTCCTTTTATGTACTCTGGAAATGTGTTGGTACTGTAGTACCCAACTTATAAATGACCGTCAAGTGCTAATGACCTGGTACTCAGGGCTCTATTGATCCTCTAACATCAATGCAAATACAATCAAAAATCAAACACTTATCATCAAAACAGTATGTGCTTTTAAAACTCACCTCTTTGTGATTGATCAATTTGACGAAAGAAGTTCAACAACAGGTTGAAACTGAGTGTAAAACATGGTTGGTGTTTCAGAGCCTAACACAACGAAATGGACAGCGCTTTCTAAGGACAAGAGGAATACCTATGTGAGAATGCTGTTCATCGACTACAGCTCAGCATTTAACACCATAGTACCCTCCAAACTCGTCATTAAGCTCGAGACCCTGGGTCTCGACCCCGCCCCGTGCAACTGGGTACTGGACTTACTGACGGGCCGCCCCCAGGTGGTGAGGGTAGGCAACAACATCTCCACCCCGCTGATCCTCAACACTGGGGCCCCACAAGGGTGCGTTCTGAGCCCTCTCCTGTACTCCCTGTTCACCCACGACTGCGTGTCAATGCACGCCTCCAACTCAAACATCAAGTTTGCGGACGACACTACAGTGGTAGGCTTGATTACCAACAACGACGAGACGGCCTACAGGGAGTAGGTGAGGGCCCTCGGAGTGTGGTGTCAGGAAAATAACCTCAACGTCAACAAAACTAAGGAGATGATTGTGGACTTCAGGAAACAGTAGAGGGAGCACCCCCCTATCCACATCGATGGGACAGTAGTGGAGAGGGAAGTATGTTTTAATTTCCTCATCGTACACATCACGGACAAACTGAATTGGTCCACCCACACAGACAGCGTTGTGAAGAAGAACCTCAGGAGGCTGAAGAAATTTGGCTTGTCACCAAAAGCACTCACAAACTTCTACAGATGCACGATCGAGAGCATCCTGCCTTGTACTGCAACTGCTCCGCCCACAACCGTAAGGCTCTCCAGAGGGTAGTGAGGTCTGCACAACGCATCACCGGGGGCAAACTACCTGCCCCTCCAGGACACCTACACCACCCGATGTCACAGGAAGGCCATAAAGATCATCAAGGACAACTACCAGCTGAGCCACTGCCTGTTCACCCCGCTATCATCCATGAGGCGAGGTCAGTACAGGTGCATCAAAGCAGGGACCGAGAGATTGAAAAACAGCTTCTATCTCAAGGCCATCAGACTGTTAAACAGCCACCACTAACATTGAGTGGCTGCTGCCAACACACTGACTCAACTCCAGCCACTTTAATAATGGGAATTGATAGAAATTGATGTAAAATATATCACTAGCCACTTTAAACAATGCTACTTAATATAATGTTTACATACCCTACATTACTCATCTCATATGTATATGTATATACTGTACTCTATATCATCTACTGCATCTTTATGTAATACATGTATCACTAGCCACTTTAAACTATGCCACTTTGTTTACATACCCTACATTACTCATCTCATATGTATATACTGTACCATCTACTGTACCATCTACTGCATCTTGCCTATGCTGTTCTGTACCATCACTCATTCATATATCTTTATGTACATATTCTTTATCCCTTTACACTTGTATGTATAAGGTAGTAGTTTTGGAATTGTTAGGTTAGATTACTCGTTGGTTATTACTGCATTGCCGGAACTAGAAGCACAAGCCTTTCGCTACACTCGCATTAACATCTGCTAACCATGTGTATGTGACATACATTTGATTTGCCTCTGGGAGCAACGTCAGCACAAGAACTGTTTGTCGGGAGCTTCATGAAATGGGTTTCCATGGCCGAGCAACCGCACACAAGCCTTAAGATCACCATGCGCAATGCCAAGCGTCGGTTGGAGTGGTGTAAAGCTTGCCGCCATTGGACTCTGGAGCAGTGGAAACACGTTCTCTGGAGTAATGAATCCCGAGTGGCGCATCGGTCTACGGCACTGCATCTCAGTGCAAGAGGCGTCACTACAGTCCCTGGCTGTATCACATCTGGCTGTGATTGGAGTCCCATAGGGCGGCACACAATTGGCCCAGCGTTGTCCGGGTTTGGCCTGGCTAGGCCGTCATTGTAAGTAAGAATTTATTGTTAATTGACATGCCTAGTTAAAAAAAGGTTAAATGTTTAAAAAAAACCAGACAAATCTGGGTTTGGCAGATGCCAGGAGAACGCTACCTGCATAAATGCATAATGCCAACTGTAAAGTTTGGTGGAGGAGGAATAATGGTTTGGTTCATGGTTCAGGCTCTTGTGCTTCCAACAGTTTGGAGATGACCCTTTACCTTTTCAGCATGACAATGCCCACATGCACAAAGTGAGAACCATACAGAAATGGTTTGTCGAGCTTTGTGTGGAAGAAATTGATTTTTACCTGCACAGAGTCCTGACCTCAACCCTATCGAACACCTTTGGGATGAATTGGAACGCCAACTGCGAGCCAGGCCTAATCGACAAACATCCGTGCCCGACCTCACTAATGATGTCCATCCAGGCCTCCCGGGTGGCGCAGTGGTTAAGGGTGCTGTACTGCAGCGGGTTCGCGCCCAGGCTCTGTCGTAACCGGCCGCGACCGGGAGGTCCGTGGGGCGACGCACAATTGGCCTAGCGTCGTCCGGGTTAGGGAGGGCTTGGTCGGTAGGGATGTCCTTGTCTCATCGCGCACCAGCGACTTCTGTGGCGGGCCAGGCGCAGTGCGCGCTAACCAAGGTTGCCAGGTGCACGGTGTACCCTCCGACACATTGGTGCGGCTGGCTTCCGGGTTGGATGCGCGCTGTGTTAAGAAGCAGTACGGCTGGTTGGGTTGTGTATCGGAGGATGCATGACTTTCAACCTTCGTCTCTCCCGAGCCCGTACGGGAGTTGTAGCGATGAGACAAGATAGTAGCTACTACAACAATTGGATACCACGAAATTGGGGAGAAAAAGGGGTCAAATTCAACACAAAAAAGAATAAAAAATGATGTCCATCCTTGGGTTAGCCTGATGTCCAACGGTGGGGGTGCACTGCTGGTAGAGACTGGAGGATGAAGAGGACTGTAGGTGAGCGGTTTTAACAGAGACACGGAAGGACAAGGAGATTTTATACTGATGAGGTAACTGGAGGTGGTACGTGACAGGGTTGATGCAATGGGTTATCTTGAAGGCACCAATGAAGCGCGGACAGGACCTTTTGCAGGGAAGGCGGAGCCGGATGTCTCTGGTAGAGAGCCACACACTCTGTCCGGGGTGAAAGAGTGGCGTAGGTCGGTGGCATCTGTTGGCAAAGCATTTATGGGTATTAGAGGCTTCCTGCAGATGCCGGTGAGCGGTCTCCCATACCCGCTCACTACGCCGAAACCTTGGTAACCAAGGACACACTGAAATGGACGCAGTCGTGTGGAGAGGCAGAACATTGTTGGTGGAGGTACTTCCCTATTTCTTGGTTCAGGCGTTCCGTCTGCCCATTGTTCTGGGGGTTGTACCCGGAGGAGAGGCTGAAGGCAACCCCCAGTCGGTCACAGAAGGCTCGCCACACCCATGAGACAAACTGGGGCTTGCGGTCAGAGATGATGTCCTCCGGAATCCCATACAGATGGAACACCTGCTGGAACATACACTCCACCAATTCCATGGCATTAGGTAGATGAAGAACAGGATGACACATTTTTTAATAAACGATCTACTATGACAAGGATGGTGGTGTTACCAGAGGATTCAGGAAGGTCTGTGATGAAGTCAACAGCAATGTGGGGCCAGGGTCTGTGAGGGATTGGCAAAGGTTGAAGCTTCCCGGAAGGGAGATGACGAGGGCTTGTGGTTTGAGAGCAGACTGGACAGGAGAGTATGTAATCTCTTACGTCAGAAGTCAGTGAGGACCACCAGAACTTCTGGGCTAGAAGTTTGGTGGTTCGTGTAATGCCCGGATGTCCTGACCCCAAGGACTTGTGACACCATTGCATCAGTTGGGGTCTAACAGCTGCTGGTACGTAACTCTTCCCAGCTGGTGTCTCAGGAGGAGCTGGGTCAGAGGTTAGGGCTTCTTGTATGGCAGAGTGAACCTCCCACTGTACCGGTCCCATAATGCAAGAGGAAGGAAGAATGGGTGTAGGGTCTGAGTTACTGGTCGGAAGGTCAAACTAGCTGGAGTGAGCATCAACTTTTTTGTTTTTCTTTCCGGCGATGTAAGGAACATGAAAATGGAAGTTCTGTGCTGTTGGCAGTCCATATGGCGGTGGCCCAATCCAGGGCTTTGCCTGTGATTGGAGACACAACAAAATCCACTCTGCTCTTTGTCGGTGGCGAAGTTAGTGGGGTTGTGCTCAATGTATTTGCTGCATTGCATCAGAAATCCCTGACATTTCCCAGGCGAACCGTCATATTTTCCAGGCATGGGTATGAATGAAGGAGGGCTATGGGTTACGATACCTGGCATTGGAGGAGTAGGGATAGGCTGGCGGAGAAGATGGCAAATTTCGTTCATAAGCTCCTCTTGCTGGTTTAGGCGCCGCTGTAGCTCCGCTGAATCCATTCCGTTTTTAGGTAGGGTATTTTGTAATGAATAATCAGGGAGAAAAAGGTGTTGATTCACACACAGAGCGCGGCAGATGTTGATTAAGCCTTCAATAGTTTAAACAGAAAGACAGTGCTACGTTCCAGAACACAAAGAAACAGGGCTACGTTCAAGAACACAAAGAAAAAGAACAAGGTTGACTAAGAAAAGAAAAGCAGAACCTTACACATTGAATTCACTAATGAAAGTGACTATTTT